>NW_008333791.1:157623-163022 GCF_000622305.1 Nannospalax galili
AGCAGTTTTCAAGGCAAATTTCTTAGTATAAAAGCTCATATATATGTATTCATTCTTTGGTCTTCACTATTTATAAACTCAAAGCAAAATTATAAGTAGAAAAGATTGGGGTCAAGGAGAAAGAGAATCCCAAAAAGAGGTTTTCTTCTCATTAGTGTTCTGTATTTCACTTGTTTTCTTCCTTCCCTAAATCTGAACTGATCTTCCAGAGGTGATATGAAGAATCTTCTATTGCTTAATTGGACAAATCACTTTCTAATTTGGGTCCATCTCAATCATTAAAAAGGTCACTTGAATCTGTAAATGAAAAATCTGTAAATGAAAAAAAAAAAACACAATCAGAAGTCAAAAATCCCTGTCCCATATAACTGCTAAAGTTAGTCAAATGAGTAATCAAACCAAAGACTTGAGAACCAAAATTCTTAAAAAATTTTAATTTCATGCATTACCACCTATAACAACACTGCTTTAAGTCTTTTTACTGTTAAGACAAAGAATCGCTATGCTGCCCCGGCTCTCCTCAACCTCAAGACTGCCTGCCTTGGCATGCTAAGTAGCTCAGACTACAGACATGCTTACCATTCCCAACCTTTACAAGTCCTTTAAGGACTCTAGAACTGTTACTTCACCAGAGTATTCTTTTCTTCTTCTTCTTCTTTTTTTTTTTTGGTCTTTTTGAGACCAAGCTGGCCTCCATTTCACAGAGATCCTCCTGCCTCTGCCTCCCAAGTGCAGGGACTAAAGGTGAGCACCAACACGCCCAGCTCCAGAGTATTCTTCTTTGTACATAACCATGTCTCCAATTAGCTATCAAAGGTAATTCAGAAGGGGCTGGAAAGATGGCTCAGCAGTTAAGAGCACTGAGCACTGGCTGTTCTTGCAGAGGACTCAGGTTCAGTTCCCAGCACCTATATAGCAGCTAACACCAGTCCTTAACTCCAGTTGCAGGGGATCCAATACCCTCTTCAGGCCTCAACAGGCACCAGGCACACATATGGTACATGCAAGGAAACCATTCATATGCATAAAAAATTATTATTTTAAAATCTATATTTTCAGCTTACATACAGGCAAACCACTCATACACATAAAATAAAAATCTTTTTTAAAAAAGGTAACTCAGGGGCTAGAGAGATGGTTTATGGCTTAGTGATTAAGAACACTAGCTGCTCTTGCAGAGGACCCAGGTTCAGTTCCCAGCACACACATGGTGGCTAACAAACATCCATAACTCCAGTTTCAGGGGAACTGATGCCTTCTTCTGACCTCTGCAGGCAGTGCATGACATGGGTGCATTTACATACGTGCAGGTAGGTAATACACTGATACACATAAACTAAAAATAATCTTTTTTAAAAAGGTAACTCATGAACAGCTTGTGGGAACACTACCAGTGTCATTATTACCTAATTATTTGGTATTACTATCCAAAGAGATCCTTAAGGTGAAATATCTGCCATACTATTTTTTTTTTTTTTTGGTCTTTTTGAGACAGGGTCTCCCTGTAGCCACAGCTGGCCTAGATTCACTGTGGAGACCAGGCTGGCTTTGAACTCAAAGAGATCTGCCTGCCTCTGCCTCCTGAGTCCTGGGATTAAAGTTGTGTACCACCACACCTGGCTTATCTCTCATATTTTTATACTGTATACCTTTTAGACAACTATCAATTTAGAGACTTAAAGCTCTTATGATCTAACTAGCTATGTACTGAGATGATACAAATGTTTCTTTGGCCAATTCCCAACATTCTTCTAGGGGCTACACACTTTTCTGATACAAGAGAACTCTATCTTTGGGCAGTTCTGGCCTATGCAGACAAATTCTAATTTGGAGGATAGTTCTCATATATCCAACTCGACTGTCTATGCCCTACTGTGGTAAGTTCATGGAATACAAAATACCAAATTTAGGATCTAGTAAAAATATCTCTACAGGGAAATGAAGAGAATGGAGCCATAAAGAGATGCTAGAGGGATTCAGCATTATTTCTCAAGCTAAATGCGAAGTACAAGTTCACTAATTCTTTATATTTTTCATATGCTTCTTAAGTATTAAATATGTAGAAAGTTTAAGTAAATGAGGAATGTGTTTTATAAGTTGAAATATATCTTCCACCTGCATTACATATTCCTTGAACACAGAATAGTGATAAAAATCGACCATATACTAGAGGAATCTTCAATTAGTTCCAAAGAATAAAATATTCTATTTACTTCGGCCATACTGTATTGAAATCAGAAAATGACTTTCCCTTGCATTTTTTCCCTCTCTGTCAAGAAATTCTGCCCAAAAGTCATTAGGAGTCAATGAATGAGTAGCAAAAAAGGAAGCCGCAGAGGCCCAGAGTAGTGAGTTTCGTCTGTCCAGGAATAGAAAGGCTGTCCACGTAGGGTTAGGAGTGGAAGAGAGGAAATAACTCAATGTAGTTTCAAAGTTCATTCAGCAATATAAGGGGTAAAATATCAATATTTAAATAGAATGGCAAAGAAAACTATGAGTAAACCTGTAATACAACAAAGTAGAACTTAATGGATTGAAATGAGCTTTAAAAACATTTGTCCTAGCAGGGCGTGGTGGTGCACGCCTTTAGTCCGGCACTGGGAGGCAGAGGCAGGTGGATCCCTGTGAGTTCCAGGCCACCTGGGGCCTATCTCAAAAAGACAAAGAAAAAAATAAAAGGCCTGAAATAAGACTAAAAATAATCTGCAGGCTTGAGATGTAGCTACACTGCTAGAGTTCCTGTCTAGCACACACAAAGCCCTGGGCATATCTCCCACTCAACAGATGTGGTGGCACATGTCTATCATTCAAGCTCAGGAGGTGGAGACAAGATGGCTCAGTGGGCAAAAGTCCCTGCTGCCAAACCTGATAACCCGAGTTTGATCCCTAAGACCCACATGGTAGAAGTATAGAAACAACTCTCCCATGTGTATCATAATACCACCCCCCAATAAAAATAAATAAATAAAAAAGTTTGGAGCTGGAGAGAAAGAACAGCCATTAAGAGTATTGGTTGCTCTTGTAGAGAATGTGGACTCAGCTCTAGGCATCTATGTGGTGGCCTCACAACAGTCAGCAACTCCAGTTCCAGAAGATCAAATGTCCTCTTCCAGCCTCCACAGACACTGCATGCATGGTGCATTTGCATACACACAGGCAAAACACTCACACACATAAAATACAAATAAATAAGAAGTTCAAGATCATCCTCTCCTACACAGTGAATTCGATGCCAAGCTGGGCTATATGAGATCCTGTCTCAAAAACATAAAACAATGAGCAAAATAATAAGTTAAAAACTAGTAAATGTGAATTTGGCAAAACTGGCAAAATAGAAAATCTGAATAGATGTTATTATTATTGGATAAAAGTCAATCAGAAAAACTCTCCTACCAAAAGGACAGTGGGTATAAGGGAAAAGCCCAATTGCTACAGTTTTTTGGAGACAGCAAGTGAATATCTTGTTAGTGAGCTGGGACAAGGCAGGTTTACACATCGACATAGGTGTGGAGTTCTTGGACAGCTTACAAAAAGAATAGCTAATTTGGGGATAAGTCCTTGATAGCAGTTAGGCAATACAATCTACAGATATTCTACAGAATTTTTAACAAAAAATATTTTTTTATTTTACATGGAAAAGTGTATTGCCTTGCATGTGTAAGTGTACCTGTGGCATGCAATGCCCACAGGTCAGAAGAAGGAACTGGATCCTCTAGAACTGAGTTACAGATGTAACTGACTTACAGATGCCATGTGGGTGCTGGGAATCAAAACCCACATCCTCTGAAAGAGCAGCCAGTACTCTTAATCACTGAGCCATCTCTCCAGGCCCCAATCCACAGATTTTTTTTTTTTTTTTTTAAATCAGAACTGTCTACAGGATAGGCACTGGCAAAAGAACATAATTAAAAAAGATTTTTTGCTGGGCGTGGTGGCACATGCCTTTAATCCCAGCACTTGGGAGGCAGAGGCAGGCAGATCTCTGTGAGTTTGGGGCCAGCCGGGTCTCCATAGTGAATCCATCCAGGCCAGCTGGGGCTACAGGAGACCCTGTCTCAAAAAGACCAAAAAATAAAATAAAATAAAATAATTTTTTTTTTTTTTAAATTGTATGAGTATGTACACAAGTCCTTGAAAACCAGAAATTTCTGGAACTTGAGTTACGGGCAGTTGTGAGCTGTCTGATGCAGGAGTTGAGTCAAATTCTGGTCCCCTGCAAAATCAGTACACACTCTTAACTACTGAGCCACCTCTCCAGTCCTGGAAGACCACATTTTAATATAAAGAAATTAAAAGGCACAAGCTCACAAAATATTTAGGAAGTAAAATTGGCAGAGCCAGGAGTGGTGGTGCACACCTATAATTTCAGCACTTGGGAAGGGGAAGCAAGTGGACCCAGAGTTTAAGGTCACACTTGACTACAAAGCAAACCATAGCATTTGAGGCAAACCTCAGCTACAGAGGACCCTGTCTCAAACCTCTTTTCTACCTTCTAAAAAGTAGAAGTGGAAGATTTGATAGTTGATGGTAAATAAATGTGGTGAAGGACATACAAAAAACCTCTAATTCTTAACTCGTTCAACTAGGAAAATAAAATGAGTAGGGATAAATCCCTGCTGGAATTGGTTCTCTTCTTCCATCACATAGGTCCCGAGATCAAACTGGGGTCTCAAGCCAGGCGTGGTGGCGCACGCCTTTAATCCCAGCACTTGGGAGGCAGAGGCAGACGGATCTCTGTGAGTTCAAGGACAGCCTGGTCTACATAGGGAGCTCCAGGCCAGCTGAGACCCTATCTCAAAAAGACCAAAACAAGCCAGGCATGGTAGTGAATGCCTTTAATCCCAGGACTCAGAGGCAGGTGGATCAGGCAGAACTCTGAGAGTTCAAGGCCAGCCTGGTCTACATAGTGAGTTCCAGGGCAGCTGGGGCTACAATAGAGACTCTGTCTCAAAAAAAAAAAAAAAGGTGAATTCCTTTTTTTTTTGTTGACGTTTATTTTATTTTTTTTGAAATTTTTAAAATTTAATAACCACATGATTAGAAGCAGCATTTCAATATAGCTTTAACATATTCAGTAACACATTCCAGAGCAAGGATACATCTCTTTCAAAGGTGGTTGTAAATTTTTAGGTTCACAGTTGAATTAATAGTCATACAATATTGAACTCAATATAAACCCTGTAAGACATAAAATTGAAATGAGTTTTTACCTTTTAAAGAAGATCTCCATTTCATTTTAAGATATGCTGTTTCCTACATTTTTAATGCTACTAACATATTTGCACATATGTCTTTAATCTCCATGTATCTGATTATTACTAGTCATAGTCGGTTACACTCGGATCCTTAGTACCTGAGTATGGATATAAAGTCATCAGGTAGATTTCAGTGGTAATGTT
>NW_008333791.1:163227-193628 GCF_000622305.1 Nannospalax galili
CCTGTAAGACATAAAATTGGATGAGTTTTTAACCTTTAAAAAAGATCTCCATTTCATTTCAGAATATATTGTTCCTTGCAGAAAGACTCACTGTTTTTGCTACTAACACTGAGATGCTGGCACTTGCATCTCTACCAATTAAGATTTCTTATTCCTACACCATGTATCTTCTTTCATGATGAACTGTATCCCCTGAACCATGAGCCACAATAAAGCCTCCCTTAAGTTGTATCTGTCACTAATTCTGTTAGAACAAGAAAATATAACCAACTCAGCAGATAATGTTGAAAGTCAGGGCAAGAGATGAGATGAGATACAAGAATAAAAAAATAGAAAAATTCTTCAAATTCTATTTCATTGCTTTTGCATTTTTGTCACTTTCCTGGTTCTAATTACTTTCCAATAAATTAAAAAAAAAATACATACATCCAAAAGTAGTTTCTGAGCTAGGTACAGATGCCTGCAACCCTACTTAAAAGGTTGAAGCAGCAGAATCATGTATTCAAGGCCAGTTTGGGCAACATAGTGAGACCCCATGTCAAAAACAAACAAAAAGGGGCTTGGGAGATGGCTCAGTGGCTCAGTGGGTGACATGTAGGCAAGAGAACTTGAATTTGGATCCCTAGCACCAGCATAAAAAAGCTGGACACAGTAGCTATAATTCTAATACTGGGAGGCAGAGACATGAGGATCTATGGGGCTTGCTGACCGGCCAGCCTAACTGAACAGGTGAGCTCCAGGTTCAGTGAGATGGTACTTCAAAAAATAAGGTGGAGTTGGACATGGTGGCGCACACCTTTAATCCCAGCACTCAAGACAGAGAGGCAGGGGGATCTCTGTGAGTTCCAGGTCAGCTAGGGCTACACAGACTCTGTCTCCAAATAAATAGATAAATAAAATATAAAAGGAACATAGAGGGCTAGGGAGATAGTTCAGATCAGGGGTAAGTTGACAATAAAGAGGTGTGTGTGTGTGTGTGTGTGTGTGTGTGTGTGCGCGCGTGTGTGTATACACACCTTCTGAGCCGGGTATGGTGGCACAAGCCTTTAGTCTCAGCACTTGGGAGGCAGAGGCAAGTGGATCTCTGTGAGTTCTGATCTACATAATGAGTTACAGGCCAGGTGGTGCTACAAGGAGACCCTGTCTCAAAAAGACCAAAAACAAAAAACAAACCAAAACAAAAAACCCACAAAACCTTCTGGAAACCCATTACTCTGTAAGCTAATTAAAAAAAATGTTTTGAGGAAGTTTGCATGGAGGTACTCTGCACAGGTAGATAATGCTTCCCCAAGACATGGGCTATTAAATGAAATCTCAGTGCCAGGTATGGGATACTTCCCTATGAGTTACTGGTCATGGAGCCCCAAGGGGCACCCAAAACAACGCAGGCTATTGTCATTGCTCTGGATTGTTCACCAAAACTATTGTCCACCCTATGCTGAAAATACAATATACTCTGGTTTTAGTACATAGAGAAATCAACCTGGAACTGGCAGGAGAGATGATTTATGTCCCCAAGTATGGGAGTAGAAAGGCTTCAAGTTTGTGTCAGTCATTAGGGAGACAGAAGAAAGCAGCTGGATTGGGGTTGAGGGGTGAAATTCTGGGGAATTGGAGGAAGGTTATAGGAGGGCAAGTGTGAGCAACTTTAAGGAGCTGAAGGACTGGGATATCGAAGTAGAAATCAGAGGAAATCTCTTAAAAGGGGGAGCATCTAATTTTGGTTGAAAGCTTGTTTCCACTCTTTGGAGAGAGTGGTCTTTAAGTGGAGCAGGTTTTTCATGGAGCAACAAAATCTGAAAAGCCTTGCAGGTCTAGTAGACAGACAGAAATATGAAGGCCTGGCAGAGAGAGGGTGGATTACAAGAGAAAGAAAAAGGCTCTTATGTCAGACGAGGTGGTGGTACATGCCTTTAGTATCAGGATCTCAGCCTGGTCTACACAGGAGTTCCAGGTTAGCAAGGGCTACATAGTGAGACCCTGTCTCAAAAACAAAACAAACACAAAAAAAGGCTTAGAGGCTTAGATCATTTTCCACAATGTTGTATGCAGTTTTTTTTTGGAATTATGAAATTCAAAGTTCCATTCTCTAGCCTGTCATTATCTAAACTGTCATTAGCAAGTTTGTATTGTGCCCAGACAGTATTGCAAGAGAAAAAAATCAGTGTTTGGTTTCATCCCATCCCCCTGAAGAAGTTTAAAGTTCTGGATAAGACAGCCCAATAGGGAGTCCTTACGTGGGTGAGAGTAGGTTAACTTCGTAAGAAAGTTTAGTAAATCTAGCAACCTTGAGAAAGAAAAACTCAGCCATCTCCAAGGACTTTTATATTTAACTTGGAGGTTATAAAGACCAGAAGTGACAAATTAGTACCATGAAGTCACAAATTCTAGTATAATTTTCACCACCAATATAAAAGTGAATTCTGTGAATAACAGTTACCTGTGTTTAAGGGAAGAAAACTTAAGAGTTTTCTTAAATTGTCTTCAAAATTCACATGCTTTTCTCTCACTGACTTCTCAAAACTCCAATGTTAATAAAACTCCAGTTCTTAAAGCACAGGAAAGTCTTTTCTACTTTAGGATTTGTAGGACTGCCCTATGATCCAGCAATGAGATCAGTATGCTAAAGAAACATCTATATTCACATGTTTATTGAAGCACCACAGTGGTTTGAATGAGAATGTCCCCCATAGGCTCCAAGTATTTGAGCATTTTGTCCCCAGTTGGTGCTGCTGTTTTAGGAGGTCTTAGAAGGTGTGGCCATGCTGGATCTCCAGTTGCTCTCTGCTTCCTGTGCCTGCTTGAAGATGTGAGCATTTAGCTTCTGCGCCTAATTCAGCCACCTCTGCCGCAATGCCTTATCGCCATGATGGACTCCTGCTCCTTTGGAACTGTAAGCTAAATAAACTCTTCCTTTTGTAAGTTCCCTCGGTCATGGTGTTTTTATCACAGCAACAGAAAAGTAACGAATACGCTTGTATTCACAACAGCTAAGATATGAAATCAACCTAAGTATCCACCAACAAGATGAATGGATAAAGAAAATGTAGTAGGGCGAATCATTCAACCACTGAAACCGAAAGCCTAGCAACTGCAGCAACACGGATGAAAACGCAAGACACGTTGAGTAAAACAAAGCATGAAAAGATAAACATTACATATTCTCACATATGTGGAAGCTGAAAAGGTAATGTCATAAACTAGATGGAAGAATAGAGACTAGGGAGATGGCCTAGTTTCTAAGAGTGCCTGCTCTAAGCATGTAAGGACGATCTGAGTTCAAATCCCTAATGCCTATGTAAAGAGGATGGGATTGGTGTGTGTGCCTGTAAGCCCAGTGTCAAGCGGAACAGAAAGATCCCAGGAGCCTGCTGGCTGGCCTGTAGAAAGCGATGAGCTTCAAGTTTAGTAAGACACAGGGTCTCAGTGAATTAAGGTGGAATGTGATATAGCAGGACAGTAGATATTTTCCTTAGGCCTCTACAGGTATGGGTACTCTCACACATGTACATATATTATTACATACACACACAAATTAAAAATAAATAGTGGTTAGCAGAGCCAGAGAAAGATAGTTGGGGGTAAGAAGACAGTTAACAGAGGAGCAAGTGGACAGGAGCAAAAACTTCTAATGTAGTTGGGCATGGTGGTGCACGCCCTTAATCCCAGCACTTGGGAGACAGAGGCAGGTGGATTTCTATAAGTTCAAGGCCAGCCTGGTCCAGGCCAGCTGGGGCTACAGGGAGACCCTGTCCTAAAAAGACCAAAACAAAACAAAACAAAACACCCCACTTCTAATGCTCTAATACAGGATAACTACGCTTGACAACAATTAACTGAATAGTGCAAAATCACAGATTGAGAAGATTTTGAGTGTTCCTAGCACAAAGAAATGGTAAATGTCTGAGGTGATGAATATGTCAATTAACCTCATCTTATTAGCACAGGCATACATTAACTGTAACACCATGAACATGAAGAATTACTGTCAGTACCTAGCACTCACATGGCAGGTTATATATAACGAGATTAATTCCAGTTCCAGGGGATCCAACATCCTCTTCTTGTCTGTGGGTACTGCGTGCCCATGTACACTTACATGCAGGCAAAGCATTCATACACAAAATAAATTTTTAAAAGAGGTTCTTGAAACAATTCAAGTGAAGTAAAACACATGATATAAAGATATGACATATTAAATATCATTTTAGTGTTACCTTGAATTCATTTTTAATTTCATTTTGAAACAGGGTCTCATGTGGCCCAGACTGGCCTTAAACTCACTATATAGCTGAGGGTGGCCTTGAACTTTCTGGTACTCCTGCCTCCACCTTTGAGGATTATAGGCATATGCTACCATACCCAGTTTATACAGTGCTAGGGAACTGAACCCAGGGCGTCACACATGCTAGACAAGCAATCTATCATCTCCAGCCCACTAATTCATACTTTCAGAAGACTTACAACCATCTTCAACAACAGCTCTGGAGGATCTGACACCCTCTTCTGGTCTCCATGGGTATCAGCACGCGTGCACACGCGCGTGCGCGCTCACACACACAATTTAAAATAAATCTTTTTAAAAAACACATGAGATACTTCACATTTATCAACTGATAAACTCTGACACTATCAAATACTGCACAAAGGTATGGTATGCACAAGAAATTATCATACACTGCTGGTGGAAGTATAAATGAGTATATAACGACTTTTCAAAAATCTCTATGGCACTGTTTTAATCCATTTTGTGCTATTAACAAAACACCTGAAACGAGGTAATTTATAAAGACCAGAGATATATTTATCATAATCCTAGAGACTGAGAAGTCCAAGATTGAGAGGTCCAATCCAGAGAGACCATTCTTACATCATCATCCCATGACCAAAAAGCAAGAGAGGGGACTGGAATTCATCTACCTTACAGGGACCCACTCCCAAGATAACTTATCCCATCCCACTTGACGATGAGAGCATCAATCTATCCATGAGAGCAAAGTCCTCTTGACCTAATCTTTAAAGTTCCACCTCTCAACACTATTGACTCAGGAATTAAATTTCTAATACAGGAATTTTGAGGGACACATTACACTGTAGTATTCACTAATGCTAATCACACATAACCATAAGAAGTATGATATATACCACAATATGAATGGACCTTGAAAATACTATGCTACATAAAAGAAGTCAAGACACTATGGGGTTGAAGAGCTAATGGGAGGGGAAAGGAAGGGCTATACAAGGAACTATGGGGACAAAGGGGAAGAAAGAGCTCATGAGAGGTGAGACCAAAGCAGACAGGAATTATCAAGAAGAAATGGGGAAAATGGGGTCACTTTAAATGGGGAGGGTGGGGAGGGAGGATAAGACAGGGAGAGAGAGAGGAGCGATAAATATTGCCTAGCTATTATAAAAAACCAGAGGGAATTGTATTAGTTCAAAAACCTACTGAAAAATTAAATATACAATATCTTACTTGAGTCCGTGTACATAGCTGAAGGCTACATAACAAGAAACAACATGAGACAGGAGAAACCTTCCTTTGAGTTGTTGCCTAGGGTAGTCCAAGAGACTCCCCAAATTACATAGGCTTTTGCCACAGTCTTTGATTGCCTCCCAGAACTTGAAGGTAATACCCTTTTGCTGAAGATAGGACATACTTCGGACACAGGATTGGGAGCAATGGAACTAGAACCTCCCCTGAAGGCTAGCTCTCATACCTTTGGAGAGCACAACCCAAACTGGTAAGGGAGAACATCAACTGATGGTCCAACCCCAGCTTCAAGGCTTAAAAACCACATCAATGAACAGCACAGCAAACTACACTGGTGCAGTAGTGGCACTTTTATCTTGGAGGTAATCAACACCTACTTAATTGGACTTAAAGCCCACTCAATGGGAGAAAACTCATGTGTGGTACTGTAAACTTAGCCAAATACACATAGCTAGAGAGATCATAGAGAAAACAAATGTAATTTCTTACTGTGAGCAAAATATGGATCCTTAAATTTACAGACAAGTAGCCCAGTCACCATCCATCAAAGAAGCTTCTTTTTCAACACAGATTATTACAGAGTTCCACAACTGGTCACACACAGAGATTGCGAATTTCCCAAGCTTAAGTGGCACATCTATGATGCAACCTCTACACCAAAGGCTCACAGAACATAGAACAAGGGAGGAAGAGAACACTAATGCATATTTCAATTCTCATCAATGAAGCTCCCACATGCAACAGAGGGCCTGGAACCTTATGCCTTTTATAGGCAACAAATGGCCAAAAAGCAAAGAATAAGAGTCTACAGTGTGTGGGCCTTGGACAGGACTCCTATATTAAAATCCACCCACCCAGGGCTCAAAGACCATTTTGGAAGAGGGGGCAGAAAGATTTTAAGAGTCAGGGAGGAGGGGTGACCATATGGAAATAGAATCTCACAAGCTCCTGGGACCCTTCTCATACAAACCTACAGCAATGGTGTCAGCATGCACAAGACCTGTGCAAAGTCAAGCAAGCAGACAAAAACCCAGCACAGAACTGTGGAAATGGACAGCAGGCCCCAATCTTAATCAAAGAATTATTGGCAGCTGATTACTCCTGGGTGACGAAGGGAGTATAAAGATAATTAGGATGTTCTATATGAAATACACAAAAAGTCAATTTAAAAAGAAAAGTACTGGCTGCTTTTGCAGAGGACCTGGGTTCAATTGCACCCACATGACAGTTAACAATTGTCCATAACTCCAATTCCAGGGGATCCAACGGCTTCTTCTGGCCTCTGTGGACATTGCAAACATGTGGTATACCTACATACACACAGGCAAAACACACTCATACATCTAAACTAAAACTAAATTAAAAAACAAAGACATCAAATCAGGAAAGACCAGATAGTCTATGATTGTGGATGTATGTAATGCCCACAATGAGCAAATCAAAAGAGCATAAAGGAGAGTAACAGTTGCCTAGGGGCTGGAGAAAAATGGAATGCTAAGTGTATCTAATGGCTATAAGGTTTCATTTTGAGGTGATGAAAATGTTCTACAACTAGTGAGCTCTGCAAATATACTAGAAACCACTGAATGGAACACTTAGGTGGGTGTATTCTGTTACCATTGCCTGAATCCAGAATCAATCTTAGCATTACTAAAGTAGATCATCCAGGCACCAGGTATTTTATAATACGAGCAAAAAAGGAATGGCCTTGTAGTCTAGCCAAAACCACTCAGATGTGACTATCAAGCTTTTAGCTGTAAACGAGCTTAGAGAAAAATTCAAGAACTTAAGAAAATTAACATTTACTTACACGGAAGTAGACATAACTTTTAAATGCAAGTTGACCTCATTTTAATAAAATTAGAGGGGCTGGTGAGATGGCTCAGTAGTTAAGAGCACTGGTTGCTCTTGTGAAAGACGTGGATTCAAATCCCAGCACTCACATAGTGGCTAACAACCATCTGTAACTTCAGTTCCAGGGGATTCAAAGCCCTCTTCTGGCCTCCACCGGCATATGGCTGTACTGACACACACATATGCAGGCACTACATTCATATATATAAAATAATTTTTAAAATTGGGTTTTATTTTTAGGGAGGGGGTCTTTTTGAGTCAGGGTCTCCCTGTAGCCCCAGCTGGCCTGGAACTCACCGTGCAGACCAGGCTGGCCTCGAACTCACAGAAATCTGCCTGCCTGTATCTCCTGAGTGCTGGGATTGAAAGTGTGCGCCACCATGCCTGGCATAGTTTTTTTTTTTTGAGACAAGGTCTTCCTGTAGCTGCAGCTGGCCTGTATTTGTTATGGAGACCAGGTTGGCCTCAAACTCACAGAGATCCACCTGTCTCTGCCTCCTGAAGGCTGGGATTAAAGGCATGTGCCACCAAACCTGGTGGCATAGTTTTTAAAAAATGAAATAAAATGCCGGGTGTGGTGGCACATGCCTGTAGTCCCAGCACTTGGGAGACAGAGGCAGGCAGATCTCTGTGAGTTCAAGGCCAGCCTGGTCTACATAGTGAGTTCCAGAATAGCTGGGGCTTACAGGGAGACCCTGCTTCAAAAAGACCAAAAAAAAAAAAAATAAATAAATAAAATAAAATTAAAAATCCACTGTATGTGCTTCAACAATGATCTAGGGGAAAAAAAAGTATTAAATTATTAACAGCAGCAATTTCTGGGTGTTAGAAATTCTGCATATCTACCTAGTCTAATATCCCAGGGGTTTCATGCATGCTAGGCAAGTATACTGTCAATAGACCTATATCCAAAGCCCCAAGAATTTTTTTTTAGACAATGTCTCACTATGCAGCCCTGTCTGATCTGACTGGGCTCCAATGTACAAGAGATCTGCCAGTCTCTGCCTCCCAAGTGTCAAAGGCATTTAAAAGCAGAACCTAAGACTGGTCTGTTAAGAAAGACATAAAAGTTTTCAACTTTCATGTATTATTAAGCAACACTAATTAGAGCAGTTACAAAATTTTCTAGGAATAGCAAATTGCACTAATTAGGGTCCTTGGCTTTAAAAAAAAAAACAAAAAACTTCATTTAGGTAGCTTAACCAGAAAAGGAATTTATCAGAAAACCACTGGGAGTTCAGAGAACTAGTAAGAGACTCTCTTTGACCTGGCAAATAAATAAAACAATGAAGAAACTAAGGAGACTCACAACATAGGAAGAGCTTGCTTAGAAAACTGCTCCAGCTAGCAATGCCACCAACTGCTGATATCTTTGTATCTCACTAGTATAGATGGCTCTGCAGTTAAGAGCACTGGCTGCTCTTGTGGAAGACCTGGGTTCAAATCCCAGTACCCATATGGTAGCTAACAACCATCCATAACTTCAGTTCCAGGGGACCTAATGCCCTCTTATGCCCTCCAGAGGCACTGTACAACACGGGTGCCCTTATGTACACGCAGGCAATATACTCATACACATAAAAGAAAAATAAAAAATAAAGTAAGACCAGGATAAGGTAAATTCTACCAGAGCCCAGAACACAAAATGAATGGAAACATTTACGGCTAAGATACAAAATGATGTATTAAATTCTGGCTATTAAGATTCACATAACTAGGCCAGCAAGATGGTTCAGTGGATAAAGGTGCCTGCTGTTAAGCTTGACAATCTGAGTTCAATTGGGGCACACATGGTAGAAGAGTACTGAGTTCCAAAAGTTGTCCCCTAATTGCCATGTTCATGCTGTTGCAAACATGCACTAAGTTTTTGAAACGTAGTAATTTCAAGGTTAGTATATTTATACAAGATTATGAAAACACAACGTGTTTTGTTGTTGGTTGCCCCCCCCTTTTTTTTGAGACAGGTTCTCCCTGTAGCCCTAGCTGACCTGGAACTCACTATGTAGACCAGGCTGGCCTTTAACTCACAGACATCTGCCTGCCTCTGCCTTCTAAGTGCTGGGAGATTAAGGGTGTGCGCCACCACGCCCTGCTTTTTTTTTTAGGGGGGGGGAGTGGTCTCATATAGCTCAGGCGGGCCTACAACTCACTCTGTACATACCTAAGGATAGCTTTAAACTCCTGATTCTCTTGTCTCTTCATCCCAAGCGCTCGGATTACATGTAAGCTACCTACTATGCCTCATTCATGAGATGGTTCAGGCCATGACAACCTAAGTTTGATCCCCAGGACTCATGGGAAGGAAGACTGGTTCCCACAAGTTGTCCTCTCACTTCCACAAGCCCACTTACAGACATACACACATACAAAATAAACAAATGAAAAATTTTAAGTGAAGAACCATAAAGGAAGACACTGAATTTTGAATTGTGGCCTCCACATGCACTCACTGGTGACCAACATATACAAACATACATAGATTTAAAGTCAATAGAAAATATATAAGAAATAGGGGCTTGAGAGATGGCTCAGTGGTTAAAAGCACTGGCTGCTTTTGCAGAGGACCAAAGGCTGAGTCCAAGCACCTGCATGGTGACTAACAACCATCCCTAACTCTAGTTCCAGGGGAATCTGACTCCCTCTTCTGACGTCTTCAGGCACTGCATGACATGGGTGCCCTTACATACATGTAGGCAACACACTCATATACATCAAATAACAATTATGAAATATAAAAAAACCTAAAGTTTAAAAAAACTTTTTAAAAAAGAAATAAAGCCACTCCAAGTATCATCTAAATCCCACCCAAGGTCACAAAACTGTAAAGGGACAAAGTGACACCCAAACTAGGTAGTCTGCTTACAAAATCATTGCCCTTTATTACAATCATATTGTAAGATTTTTTCTGTAGATATGATGAAAACTGACCTTTAGAATCACAGAAAGCTGCTTGAATCCTCTATTTTCACTATGTTTTATTAGTTACCTATCTGGAACCTCTCCAAGCAGACCTGTAGAAAAGTTAATATTTATTTTAAACAAGAGCTGACAGGAATAAGATCACATACTGGATTCTTACAGCACACAGCTTATGAAGTCCAAATAAATGGTTCCTATCATACCCAGTAAAATAGGCAAAACTAACTGAAAAGCAGAGTAATTCATGAACAATAAGAAAAACTAGAATAGTTCCAATTTTTTTTTTTTTTTTGAGGGGTGGTGGTGCTAGGGATAGAATCCAGGGCCTTGCACATACCATATGTTAGGCGAGTGGTCTACCACTGGGCTAAACCTCTAGGCCCAACTCTTTTAATTAGCAACATGAACAACAAAAAACCCAAACTAACTGCATTTTATAAATATCAAAGCTACCAATTATACAGACTTTTTATATGCTATAAGAGTCCAATGCATTATTTTATTCATTTTGGCACTTGTTTAAAATATATTAACTTTTGGGGCTGGAGAGATGGCTCAGCGGTTAAGAGCACTGACTGCTCTTGCAGAAGACCTGGGTTTGATTCCCAGCACCCACATGGCGGCTACGAACTGTCCTTAACTCCAGTTCCAGGGGAATCCGAAGCCCTCTTCTGACCTCTAGCATTGCATGACACGGGTGCACTCACATACATGCAGGTAATACACTCGTACACATAAAATACAAATAATAAAATAAAATATTTTAAGATATATTAACTTTTTACAGGTATAGCTAAAGATGGTCCAAGACAGTTAAGTGAAATTCAAACTTTTAAGTTCAAACAAGGGTTTGCAATAAGCTAAATTTAAAGTATAGTCAATTTCAGGGAAAATAAAATAAAATAAAATATTGCCGGGTGTGGTGGCGCACACCTTTAGTCCCAGCACTCGGGAGGCAGAGGCAGGTGGATCCTTGTGAGTTCAAGGCCAGCCTGGTCTACATAGTGAGTTCAGGTCAGCTGGGACTAGAGGAAGACCCTGTCTCAAAGAGACAACACCACCACCACCACACACACACAAAAAAATTGCCAATCTTTTTTAAGTCTTTTTTTTGAAACAGGGTCTCCCTGTAGCCCCAGCTGACCTGGAACTCACTATATAGACCAGGCTGGCCTTGAACTCACAAGGATCTGCCTGCCTCTGCCTCCCGAGTGCTGGGACTAAAGGCGTGTGCCACCATGCCCAGCTAAATACTGTCAATCTTAAACGTCATGTTCAATTTTCTTCATGCTGGTGATTAGCCCTTTTGTCTGGATAACAAAGCAAAGTAGTCTGTTCACAGAAAAGGTTGGTTAACTTAATGAGTATTTTAAAATCGACTTAAGAAGGGTAACAGGGCTGCTAGTATGTAGTTCAGTGGTACATGTACAAAGTGGTACAAAGTTCAGTGATAGCATTTACAAAGCTCTGGGTTTGATCCCCAGAACCACCATCACTCCCCTAAATCCCCCAAAAAGAAAGAAAGAAAGAAAAAAAGACAGCTGTGTTGTTAGTCTGTTTTTTTTGTGCTTAATCTGTTAAACTGTAAAGTTCTCTGGTGGCGGGAATATTATTTCTGATCATCCAGGTATCCCCAGTCACAAATACACTGACATTGGTACCAAGTACTGCCTCCAGTATTTGTTTTGCAGAAAATTAGTTTGTCAAACAATCAGCAAAAGGTTTATTTGCTTTAAAGAAAATAACAGTCCCGTTTCAATACCTTTTAGTATATTTGAAATCACCTATGAAACTCAATTTACATATTAGGTAATTTATCTTATAATTATTTAAGGTATACCTGTGGAGAAAAATAAGTTCAATTCTTCTTAAAGAATCTTTTTTTCCTAATTGTAGGTAGTTTTGTTTGGTGCAAATTTCAAAGGCAAACAAATCATTAGGTCTGATTTAGAAGTAACTTGAAGTGTTCTATCTCCAATAGAATCACTACATATTAAATTCCAGACAACAGTAACTACAGTGACTTATGAAGTAATATGTGATCTGATCTGTGCCCCACCTAGATCCCTCCCATTTACACAAACCCAAATTTGCCTTTTTTTTTTCTTTTTAATAAATTTCTCTGTGCATGTGTGTTGTGTATCCATTTGTGAAGGCAGGTGCACATGTACCACTTTGCAGGCTGAAGTCAGAGAACAACCTCTGGTTATCACCCTTCACCTTCCAACTTGTTTGAGAGAAAGTCTCTTGTCTGCTGCAGCATATGCCAGGCTAGCTGGCCCACAGCTTCCGGGATTCTCTTATCTGGCTGTAGGAACACTGGGATTACAGGTGTGAATTGCTTTTACCTGGGTTCTGGAGATCTGAACTCAGGTCCTCATGAAAGTGCTTTACCCACTGAGCTATCTCCAGCCCAAATTTTGTTTTTCTTTTCTTATTACATTTATTATTGGGTGTGAGTCTGTGAGCACATGTGTCAGTTTGAGTGGGGAGGTCACAAAACAACTTGCAGGAGTTCGTCTCTCCTTCCATGCGAGTCCCATGGATTAAATTCAGATTGTCAGGTTTAGCAGCAAGTGCCTTTATCTGCTGAGCTACCTTGTCAGTCCTAAAGTTTCCTTTTTTCTTCTTCCTTTTGATCTTTTTCTCCCTGTAGCCCCAGGGTGCCTGGAACTCACAGAGATCCACCTGCCTCTGCTGGGATTTAAGGCATGTGCCACCATGCCCAGATTCTAAATTTTCATTTTCTATGAACCATTTTTCAGAGTTAGGATCCCTTAAAATGATTTACACCTCTTATTCCAATGGTTTAACTTTCATGTGTAAAAGCAGGCAGGGCTGAAGGCAGAACACTTGCTTAGGATGTATGAGGCACTGCATTCAAATCCTTATTACTGCAAAAACCAACCAAATAAGTAACCAAGATCAGGTGTAGTGATACATGCCTTTAATCCCAGCTCTCCAGAAGCAGAGGCCAGTGGATCTCAGAATTGGAAGAAAGACTAGTCTACACATAGTGAATTCCAGGCCAGCTGGAAATGCATAGTGAGATCCTGTCTCGAGATATCAAAACAAAACAGAACAGACCCCCACCCCCCACCACCAACCACACAAAAACCTCTCCAAACTTCCCAGTAAAAGGCAGCAGCCAAGCACAATGACATAGGCTGCTTAGGTTTGGATATAAACTCAATGGCCTATTAGCCAAATGAGTCTCTGCCTCATTTTTCTCAACTACAAAATGAGGAATAAGGGGGCTGGAGAGATGGCTCAGCAGTTAAGAGCACCGACTGCTATTGCAGAGGACCGGGGTTCAATTCCCAGCATCCACACGGCGGCTACAAACCGTCCTTAAGTTCTAGGGGAATCTGAAGCCCTCTTCTGACCTCTGTGGCATTGCACGACACGGGTGCACCCACATACATCCAGGCAATACACTCATACACATAAAATAATAAAAATAATAAATAGAATATTTTAAAAAAATGAATAAAACACCTACATAGCCAGGCATGATGTACACATGTAATTCCAACTATGCAGCAGGGTCACAAGTTCAAGGTCTACACAGGGTATAATCAAGTTCAAGATTTACCAAGGCAATTTAGAGAGACCTTATCTCAAAAAATAAGTCTAAAAAACAAAACAAAAATGCTAGGGATACAGCTCAGTGGTAGAATGGTATTCTAACATGGATGAGGCCCAAGGTTCAATCCCCAGTACCAAGAATGTTAAAAAAACAACAACAACAACAAAAAAACCCATACTATCTACTCACAACGTAAGAGTAATATATAGAGAGCACTTTGAACAACAGTGTCTCCCTGGCACATTAAATAGACTTAAACCATAAAATTAACATATGCTATTTTGCTGAAAGTGGATTCAGCATTATATTTTATATTTAACTGAGCATTTAAAAGGGAATTATATAAGCCGGAAGTATATAGTTTATTGATAGTACACTTGCCTAGAGTGCACTAGGCTCTGGGCTCAATCTCCAACATTAAAAATAAAAAATGTATACAATGTATACAAAAATAAAAAAATGTATACAATGTATGTATACAACACATATACAGAAATATAGCCTGATTTATTATTCCTAAGTTATTAAAATGATTAAATATATCCTCTTCTTAAACTAATATTTTGAACAACCGCTGATAAGAAAAACTGTTATATTAAAAATAAAGGCTTCCCATCCCTCCCCTGAATTTCAAGAGCTCTGAAAACACATAATCCATAGTTAACTGAAAGAATGTTTAGAGCAACATGTGCAAAGTATTTTGAGTACTCTTAAAAAAAAAGGTAGTAAAAGAATTAGAGTGGGGCTGGAGAGATGGCACAGCAGATAAGAACATTGACCGTTCCTGCAGAAGGCTGAGGTTCAAATCCCAGCACCCACATGGCAGCTAACAACTCCAGTTCCAGGGGATCCGACAGCCTCTTCTGTCTTCCACAGGCATTGCATGACACGGGTGCACTTACCTACATGCGGGCATAACACTCATACACATAAAAATAACAAATAAAAATATATTTAAAAAAAAAGAATCACAGTAAGGGATAAGGTCCCACCTAAATGTTGACAGCAACACTATCAAAACAGAAAGCAATTAACTTCTAACTTCTACAGAGAACTTTAAATGATTTTCTTCTAGACCAACAAAGTAATTCCTAGCGTGGGCAGGAGTGGTGGTACATGCCTTCAATCTCAGCACTAAGGAGGCAGAGGCAGGTGAATTCACTACTGAGTTTAAGGCCAGTCTGGTTTACATAAAGTTTCAGGATAGCAAATCATAGTGAGATCTGTCTGGAAAAAAACGGGCATGGGGGGAGTGTGCTGAGTGATGCCTCAGTGGTTAGGAGCACTTGCTGTTCTTTCAGTTCCCAGTACTCATATAAGGCAGCTCACAACCACCTGCAACTTCAGCTCCAGGGGGATCCAAAGGTATGCCCACACAAGGTACATGTCCACACATACAACTTAAAAAAAAAAAAATATTCCTAGAGGGATAGACAAAAATAAACTTTTCTGTTTGAAAGAATGAATGAAGGTAATTAAAATTATGAAAGGATGACAGTTCATGGACCTCAGTTCCAGTCACAATTTGCATTCTAGTTTACTTGTGAACAGAATTTAGCTACCTGAACTTGCACACCTTTTCCAAAATCAAAATTTATTTTGTTTCCAATCCATGCACTTTTGCTAACATGGGTTTTTTTTTTTTTTTTTTTTTTTTTTTTTGGTCTTTCTGAGACAGGGTCGCCCTGTAGCACAGATGGCCTGGATTCGCTACAGAGACGAGGCTGGCCTTGAACTCACAGAGATTTGCCTGCCTCTGCCTCCTGAGTGCTGGGATTAAAGGCGTGCGCCTCCACACCCGGCCTAAATCCATGCACTTTTGTGTTTATTGTTTTGCTTCATCAAACAAAAAGATAGCTCTTATGTTTAAAAAAAAGGCACAACAGGGCTGAAGAGATGGCTCAGTGGTTAAGACCACTGGCTGCTCATGCAGAGGGCAGGGGATTTGATTCCCAGCATCCACATGATGGCTAACAACCACCCACAACTCCAGTCCCAGGGGATCTGAGTCCTCTTCTGACCTCCCTGGGCATTGCATAATAAGGGTGTACCTACATACATGCAGGCAATACATATAAAAAATATTTTTTTAAAAAAGCACAAAAATCAGGCACATCACCTCTTAAGTATTTTTCACCTGTTAAACTGAGTTACACATTTTGAAAATGTTCATGCTTTAATGGCACCTGAGGTGGGAAAGATGTCAAAAAATACTAACACTAATAAATCACAAATTTCAGTCTACTGAAGATTTCTCACATTACTTTTTGATGGGATTTAGGGAGGGAAGTGACTATTACTAAATTAAAACATGAACTATCACTAACTTCAGGCTTCCGCATAAGCAAGAAATAGAAAAACTATTCAATACATTTTACAAGCCAATCTCAAGAGCACAAAAACTGGCAGATTAAAAGAGATCACTGCACAATTTCAGAACCATAAGCAACTACCAAAAACAAAAACAAAAAACCGCACCCAATCTTATGTAAACTTCCTGAGCCTCACCTTTGTTCTCACCTACTTTCTTCAAAGATGCCAACAGCAAAAAAGCTCAAAGGATCTAGTTAACGTCCCACAGGGAAAAACGACTAAAATGTTACGTTATTTAAGTGATCCAACAGCAGGGTACTTCCCCAAGCTACAGCCATTTTAGTTTCAGTCTTTGAATTTTATGGACTAGGTAAAATTTAACGTAGAACAAAAATGACTGGTTAAGTTACTTCGCGGCCAACTGTTTTTTTCCTAGGGGAGGGGGTTTGCCAAGTAACTGGTAAGACAATCTGAAGGACCCAGACGCCTGCGAAAAGGCCCCCTTTCCCCTAGATTCTCCACATTTGACTTGCACGACTTTTTCCTCCTCTAGTTGCCCTTAATTGGAAAACAAGCCTTCGACTCGTATTCTCAGGGAAGGAAAAGAAACCCGTAAACCCAGTAACACCACCGCTCTGCAGCCGGAACTCCGCAGTAGCCAGAGCCGCAGGTAAGCGTCTCCGAGGCGGTAACCGAAGTTGAAGTAGGTGCGCTCAGAACAGCCCCGGCGACCTCAGCGGGCAAGGTTCCCCGCTGGGGAAGGGGGCGTTTCAAGTCCACCGCGGGGCTCACTCGCCCTCCCCCGGCCGACGCCAACCACCTGTGCCAGACCTCCTTCCAACTAGTTTCCACAGCCGGAAGGTCTGGCAGCGGGAGGAGGCCCGCGCCCGGCCCCGACGGCTTTCCACTGCCGTACGCACGCGGCTTCCACTCACCAGCAGCGGCGGCGCGACGGTCGAGGACAAGCCGTGGCGTCCCGACCTTCTCCGACCGGCAGAGGTGCCGAGCCCACAACCATAACAAAGCTCTTCCCAAAATGGCTGCCCGGCCCACTACGGACAGGAGGGGCGACGCGGGTGGAGGAGGGACGACGCGGGTGGAGGAGGGACGACGACAGCTGGGCCCTCCCCCTGCCCGCCCCCCGCACGCCCACCTCAGCCGCGCACGCGCCTGCTTCGCCCTGCTTCGCCAGCCTGCGGAGCCACCCCGGACTCCACAAATGTTGGGTTAGACTCGGGGACAGTTATTGCCCGCCTGTCCCCAGCGCCTGGCAGCGCGACTCCAAGCTCTGCACCAGGACCTCTCCCTTCCGCTCGCCTTTCCTCGCGCAGCCCGTGAAGCAGGAACCAGTCGAATTCAGTACTCGCCCTTGCACTTCCCTGCCCCAAACTCCCGTCTAGATGCGCGAGAATGAGTGGGTGGGTATATTTGTACAGGTCATCCCGCCCATGCCTCCTTCACCTTCTCACATCTCGCTTCTGGCCCAGATGCGTCTCCAGGACCAGAATTAGCAAACCAGTTACTGAAGAGCGTCTTTTGAAAGCTCTGCACACCTTTCGCACCTTCAGTTGGCGAACGTCGTTTAGACTCCAGCCCGCAGCGTGCTGGAGGCCCCAGCACTAGAGGCATGCGCGGCAGTGTCTGGCGCTCTACCCCCTGGGAGTTGTAGTTCCTAGGTACTGCAGGCGCTGCAGCCCCGCCCTGGGGCAGGGCGAATTGTGGCCCAGCCAGAGTCTTTGCTAATACAGGATCCAAACCTGTCTCATTGGATATTGCATCACGGGAAGGGGCGGCACTACCATTACCGGAGAAGGGACTAAACGTGAAAGCCTAAGAGGCATTGCTGCATCGCCATACTGGAAGTAGCCTTTGTGAACCATGGCGATCAGGAAGTTAGACTAGTAGAAACCCGAGGAATGCGAGCTGCCATTTATCGTCATCTTTTTGCATAAAAACCTAAGCTTTTTGTATACTAACACTCAAATTGTTTGGTTCCGGTTCCTTTTGGCCGACTGACCACAGATAAGGGGAAACTTGCACTAAGTCTCAGAGCGGACAAATTAAAAGCTAGGATAGCAGGAAGAATGTGACTTTCTGGATGACCTCCAAACCCAAGGCCCTTGATTCATAGAATTGTGAATTCTGCCCCTAGTGCTCTTCATACCTTGATGAAATTTCTAGGTCCTAGCAAAGAGAGAGGAAGTAAACCCACAGCCGTCCACCCACCGCTCAGTGGGTTTTTTTTTTTTTTTTTTTTTTTTTTTTTTTTTTTTCACTTGCTAGGCAAGCAGAGACAGGGTCTCCCTGTAGCACCAGCTGCCCTGGAATTCACTATGTAGACCAGGCTGGCCTTGAACTCACGCGATCCGCCTGCCTTAGCCTCCCGCGGGCTGGGATTAAAGGCGTGAGCCACCACACCTGTCACCGCTCAGTATGAGCCAAACGCAGAATAAGGTCCCGGCCACCCAAAGCGCCTTGTTTTGCAGAGTTAGAAAAAATTTTTCATACATAGCACTTTGGCTGATGTTACAAGAATAGCCTAGACAGAAAGACGGAAAGAAGGGAATTGGTAGTAGTTAGCGCAAGTTCCAACCCGGACTCATTTTTTCTGACCTCAGGAAGTGAAGCAGTGTAACTGCACTTGCCGGAAGTGCGGTTTCTGCGTTCCAGTCTGATATTCAACTTTTCCGCCGCCCGTGAAGCTGGCAAGTATGTAACTGGGCCGCTTAGGATACTCGTTGGAAAGGGGTCGGCGGAGTTACTAAGGGTTGGCCGACACGTCCCAAGGATCCTTGTGTCTAAATGCCTCTCATTTTCCCAAGATGTAGGTTTGAGGCGTCCAGTATGTAGTTGTCCCATGGGGGAAATGGGAACATTTGAGGGTGAAAAGCAGAATTGGGCGGATTAGCTTTGGGATCTTTTCCTTAATCTCCGGATCACCTGCCGTCTCTAGGTGTCAGGCTATCATTTTCATTTTAATACTCCGGAATTCGAAAACACGTGCCACAGTGGTTACGGAGTTCCCAAATATGGAGCATTAGTATGTGGAAAAAGTAGTTACAATACCCGACTCACAGCTAAACTATATTCCTTGCTGCTATCATTCTTTTAAGCGTAAACTCAGGCCCCCAAGTAAGGAAGGTAGATAATTAGAGAATAAGTTATTTCTGTCAGTTTTAAAGAAGGCACCCAAAGAAGTGGTAAAGGTGTTTGCAAAATCCAAATCTTCAGTTCTTTCTGTTATACCAAACAGCCAAAACCAAAAGAATTGTTCCAGAAGAGTCTGTTCTTTAATATGTTCCTCTTGGGAAAAAAATTAAAAGGTGATTTAAAAAATATTATTTTTATTTATGCATATGAGTATGTTGCCTGCCTGTGTATAAGTGCACCCGAGTGGTGCAGTGCCCTCAGTGGTCAGAAGAAGACATCAGATCCCCTGGAACTGGAGCTACAGATGATTGTTAACCACCATGTGGGTGCTGGGAATTGAACCCTGGTCCTCTGCAAAAGTAATCACTTCTCTTAACTGCTGAGCCATCTCTCCAGTCCCCAAACGGTGTTTGTTTTAAAAAGAAATTGTGTTTCATGCAAGAGACTGTCATGAAATATTACTTTTAAAAAACGAATGTATAAAATGACAATTAAGTGATATCTTGTTTTCTACACAGCAACATGCTTCAGATTCAGCCCCTCCATTTGGCTGTAAAAATACATTAATCAGAACTGCATCTTCTGAACAAGACTGTTAATAGAGACCAATATGCTTCACTTCATCCAGCGATTTTCTGGAGCATCTTCAAAGGTTGGTTTATTTCAGCAAATAATGAACACTTTGCCAACAGCTGTTCTGGCTAGGGCAGTAGCAATTAAATATATATATTAATATATATATTATTAATATATAAATATATAGATTTATATATATATATATATAAGCCAGGCGTGGTGGCGCACGCCTTTAATCCTAGCACTTGGGAGGCAGAGGCAGGTGGATCTCTGTGAGTTCAAGGCCAGCCTGGTCTACATAGTGAGTTCCAGGACCACTGGGGCTACAGGGAGACCCTGTCTCAAAAAGACCAAAAAAAAAAAAAAAAAAATACACACACACACACACACACACACACGGGAGCTGGGTGTGGTGGCACATGTCTTTAATCAGCCTTCAGGAGGCCAAGGCAGGCCAATTTCTGTGAGATCAAGGCCAGCTTGGTCTACAAAGTGAGTGCCAAGCTAGCTGGGGCTAGAGAGACCCCGCCTCAAAACCAGAAATCTGGTAGATTTTTTTGTTCTTGTTTCTAAAATTTGTCTCCTGATTCTATTTCCTTTATAGATGCTGAAGAACTCTTTTACCATGAGATGCAGAGCCAACAGAATAGATACACTCTCTTCCAAGACATCTCTTCAGAACTTTTTCCCTTTGTATCCAAGGACTTGGCTTTCCCCATCATTTCAAATATGTATGAGGAAGATGCAATGCTATCATGCATCACCATGCAACTTTAAGAAGCAGCACAAGGAAGTAGTCCGTCCTGCCAGGCCACCAAGTACCATCACTTTCCTACCTGAGAGTCCGAAGCCAGCATTATATATAACTCTGGCAGGGCTCATCCCCTTTATTGCTCCACCACTTATCATGGTCATAACAAAGACTTATTTCCCCATTTTAGCTTTTGCTCAGATGGCTTATGGAGCCAGTTTCCTAATTTTCTTGGGAGGGGTCAGATGGGGCTTTGCTCTGCCAGAAAATAGTCCAGCCAAACCAGACTACCTTAATTTAGGTAGTAGTATAGGTCCTATTTTGTTTTCATGGTCAGCTGTTCTCTTTTCTGAAAGACTCAATGAAGCCATAGTCATGGTAATAATAGGTTTAGGGATATCATTACACCTTGAACTTTTCCTTTTACCACATTATCCCAACTGGTTCAAAGCCTTGCGGATAATAAGCACTTTAGTGGCCTTTCTATCATTTATAGTCACTTTAGTACTTAAAAATATTTATCCAGAGAAAGGGCCCAAGAGACTTGATCAAGTAGAAATATAAAATTACTTTTTTGGAACTAATGTACTGACTGTTAAGTCTTGAAAAATTGCATTTTAGCATCATTTTTTTTTTTTTTTAAAGACAGGGTCTCACTATGTATTCCCGACTAGCCTGAAATTCATTATATTCTAACTTTTTTTTTGGTGTTTTTGAGACAGGGTCTCCCTGAAGCCCCACCTGGCCTTGAACTCACAGAGATCTGCCTGCCTCTGCCTCCGGAGTGCTGGGACCAAAGGCATGTGCACTTTTTTTTGAGACAGCGTCTCACACTGTGTAGACCAGATTGACCTCACACTCAAAGAGATCTACCTGCCTCTGCCTACCAAGTGCTGCGATTAAAGGTGTGCACCACCATGCCTGAACCATATTCTACCTTTTTATAAATTGTATACTCCTCTATTGAAACATATCAGTTGTTTTGATTACAATGAAAAATTTAAAAGACAAGATGAAAAAAAAAATATTCTACTAGAGCCTAACAATCAGGGCTGGAGAGATGGCTCAGTGGTTAAGAGCGCTGACTGCTCTTGAAGAGGACCCGGGTTCAATTCCTGGCATCCACATGGGCAGATAACAACTGCCCATAACTCCAGTTCCAGGGTGTCTGACTCGACACCTTCTGACCTCAGCGGACAGTGCACGACACAGGTGTACTTACACACAATGCAGACAGTATACTCATATACATAATCATTTGTTTTCAAAAAGCCTAACAATCATTAAAAAGGTCTATTTCATGAAAATAATTCTCCCATTTCTCAAGGAACACTTCATGTCTATGAAACCCTAAAAATAAAAGGTAATTTTACTGTGGCGTGTTTATAGTAGTTGCCCCTGGGAATTGCATGTCCAAATGTATTGTACTGGTATAACTTAGTTCTATGAGCAGCAATGATCTGTGGTTCTAAAGGTGGTAGGGGGCAGTGTCATAAGGGAAAAACACTTTCAAAGAAGCTGGACATGTTTCCTAGTTTTTTGTTTGGGTGTTTTGACTACCCCTAGCCTAAAGAGCCTTTTAAAGGATGGCAAAAGTCAATGCTTTAGATCCCCCCGACCCCGTGGTATTGGAGATTGAATCTAGAGCCTCAAACATGCCATATAAGCACTCTGCTACTGAGCAACACCAGCCCAACACCTTGGATTTTTTTTAAAAAAATATTTTATTATTTTTTATGTGTATGGGTATATTGCCTGCATGTAGGTACGTGTCGTGCAATGCCCATGGAAGACAGAAGAGGCTGTTGGATCCCCTGGAACTGGAGTTACAGACAGTTGTTAGCTGCCATGTGGGTGCTAGGATTCCAATCTGGGTCTTCTGCAAGAACAGTGTTCTAAACCACTGAGGCATCTCTCCAGCCCTCTAACACCTTGGATTTTAACTTGAAAAATCTAGTCTGGGGGCTGGTAATGTAGCTCATTTGATAGAGTGCTTGCTTAGAGTATAGAAATCCCTCATTTTGATCCCCAGCATAAACATAAACTATGTGTGGTGGTACAAGCCTTCAACCTCAGCTTTTGGGAGGTAGAGGCAGGAGGATCAGAAGTTTATCTTTGATTTCACAGCAAGTTCAGTGCCAACCTGGGATACCCGAGACCCTGTTTAAGAACAAAACCTAGGCAGAGACAGGTGGATCTCCGTCTGAGATTGAGGCTAGCTTGGTCAGTATAGTAAGTTCCAGGCCAGCTGTGGCTACAGGGAGACCCTCTCTCAAAAAAGACCGAAAAAGAAAAGAAAAACCTAGTATTTTTTTAATGGATCATGCTGGATGTCTCCTACATTTTGTTCAGATGACTGTAGAACCTGGAGAAGCTGTTGTTGCAACTTATGTATAACATACTCCTATTATTGGTCTTTGACAAAAATACAAACACACACACACAAATTTTAATTTTTGGAAAGTTTAGTTGTGCTATGAACTTCAGAAAAGTATCCCAGCCTATTGTGTTGAGTTGGCATTATATAGAAATTAATAAGCATATCGGGTTTAGAAATGTTTTATTTTTCCCATTTGTTCAAAGTTAACACACTGTATTAAGTATGTAAGGTTTTACTAGGTAGATTTGATTACAAAAACTAATAAAATAGTCTCCAAATAAAGAACAAAAAAAGATGTGTCGGAACAGTAATTTGTTTTGCTTTCTTACATACCTATTAGGAATTAAGCATTGTGACCTTTAAAGATACAGCTTTCTAGAATTTTGTTTATATTATGATTGTGGTGGTCTTTCACATGATATAACTTATGTCCTTTTTTTTTTGGTCTTTTTGAGACAGGATCTCCCTGTAGCCCTAGCTGTCCTGGAACTGACTCACTATGTAGACCAGGCTGACCTTGAACTTACAAAGACCTGCCTACCTCTGCCTCCCAAGTGCTGGGATTAAAGGCGTGTGCCACCATACCCCACCATACCCGGCTAACTTATGTTCTTTTACAAGGGAATATTTGGAGACATGGAGAATACCAAGTGAATATGGCAGTGGCCATCTATAAGTCTAGGACAGAGGCATGGAACACATCATCCCCTCACAGCCCTCCCTCAAAAGGAAATAGCTGCTGACACTTTACACTTCTAGTCTCCAGAACTATAAAGTCAATATTTCTGCTTAAATTTCTTTTTTCCCATGTTTTTCATAAGTGGGATGTTTTTGTATGTGTTTGTATGCATGGTTGTATGTGTGTGGGTATGCATACACACATGTGCATGTGGAATCCCAAGGTTGATGTCAGGAATCATCCTCTCTTGCTCCTTCCACCTTATTCACTGAGTCGGTCTCTCAGTCAAACTCAGCTTGCAGATATGGCTAGTCTTGCTAGCCAGCTAGGGGTATTATCTCTGCCTTCTAAGGCTAGAATTACATGCAAGCCACCATGCCTACCTGGCATTTAAGTGGGTTTCTGGGGATCTGAACTCTGATCTTCACATTTGTGCAGTAAGAGCTTAACCACTGAGTCATCTCCCAATCCCTGCACTTATATTTCTGTAGTATACTGTTAATGGCAGCAGCAAACTCGTACTTCATAGCGCTAGACCTCATTTCTTTTTAAATTTTTTTCAAAATTTATGTATATATGTGCATTGCCTGCATATATGTAAGTGTCCCCATGTCTTGCAATGCTCAGAGGCCAGAAGAGGGCATTACATCCTCTGGAACTTAAGTTATGGATGGTTGTTAGCTGCCATGTGGGTGCTAGCAGAAAACCCAGGTCCTCTGCACAAGCAGCCAGTGCTCTTGAGCCATCTCTCCAGCCCCCTTCATTCTCATGTCTAGGGAGCTGACCAATTAATGTAATGGTCTGAAATAACTATAGGCTTCTTACTAATATACAGATTAGGGGATGATCTTGAAGGAAAGCTCATATTCTTCAGAGTTTCCTCAGATTCTATTCAAAGTGTTTTGATGAGTAAGTGCTTCTTTGTTTTTTAATTGCTTATATGAAGTTAATTAAAACTTTTTTTTGCAAATATATTATCCCAGATCATATTTTCAGGCTAATTGCCCAATATTGTTTTGAAAATGCTAATTTGGAGGTAAATTACTGTATATACTTTTAAGAATTTGTTTTGTCAGGGCTGGAGAGATGGCTTAGCGGGTAAGAACACTGACTGTTCTTGCAAAAGACCCAGGTTCAAATCCCAGCACCCACATGGCAGCTAACAACAGTCTGTAACTCCAGTTCCAGGGGATCCAACAGTCTCTTCTGTCCTCCACAGGCATTGCATGACACAGGTGCACTTACCTACATGCAGGCAATACACGCATATAAGTAAAATAAAAATAATAAATAAAATATTAAAAAAAAACTGTTTTGTTGTTTTAGTTTTTTGAGAGAAGGTTACAATACATACCCCTGCTAGGTGGGGACTTTGCTATGTAGACTAGCCTAGCCTCAAATTCATGTTTTCCTTCCTCTGCCCAAGTTCGAGGATCACAGGCTGAAAACATTTTTAAGTATATTAAACATGATCTTTTTTTTAAAGACAAGATCTTCCTGTAGCCTCAGCTGGCCTAGGACTCACTATGTAGACTAGGGTGGCCTTGAACTCACAGAGATCCGCCTGTCTCTGCTTCCTAAATGCTGTGGTTAAAGGTGTGTGCCTTCTCGCTTGCCATGGTCTTTAAAGAAAAAAAATGGTGGGCATGGTAGCAACCGCCTTTAATTCCAGCACTTGGGAGGCAGAGGCAGTGGATCTTTATGTGTTCAGAGGCAAGCCTGGTCTACATAGTAAGTCCCAGGCCAGTTGGGGCTACAGGGAGACCCTGTCTCAAAAAAAGACCAAAAAAAAAGATGTTTGTTTTTTGTTTATTGAGGTGTTAGGGGTTAAATGCAGGGTTTCATGCATACTAGGCAAATGCCTATACATACCTCTGAACTAAATTCTCAGATATAATTCTGTCCTGTCCCCCCTGCCTCCATATTGCTATGTTGCCTCAAACTCCTGTTCTTGAGGCTGGAGAGATGGCTCAGTGGTTAAGAGCAGAGGACCTGGGTTCAGTTCCCACCCCCCACATGGCAGCTAATAACTGTAACTCCAGATCCAGGGACAGGATGCCCTTTTCTTGTCTCTATGGGCACTGCACATCATGGAACTCCTGTCCCTCAATTTCTTCTGATAGCTGGGACTACAGGTGTTTGCCACCACACCTAAATTGGACAGAATATTTAGAAGCATCCTGAATTTTGGAGAAAGATGACTTTAATTCATTCTTCAGAAAATATAATTATGTAACTAAATGTGTACATTCCTATAAAAATAAAAATCATGTGCAACCCTACTACAGTATGGTAATCCAGTAATGCTAATGAACTAAGTTAATACAAAGAAAAGAATATAGCTAGATACTTTATTAGTACATTCTTTCAAAAACAATATATTATTACCTAGGAAATAATACACATTTAGTTTTTCTGAACCTGTTAAACCCAAATATTCAGTGTCTTGATATTACATTTGTACCACAACAGTATAAAACATATTGTTATTTTAGGCTGGTAATAGGAATAATGAGAATTAAAATTGTAGGAGCATGTTGTGAATACATTTTAAACCAAAAGGAAGATTCTCCATAACTGGAAACATTAGGGCATATGAGTTAGCTTAACCAGTCAACAAATTATCCTGATATTCATTCTTTGACATCTTCAATTAGTACTCTTGAGACTTTCAGGATAGTCTACAGAAGAGAACACAGCTGTCTGTACTATATAACATATTAATGCTGATCAAAGGTTTTCTATCTAATTAAGGTATTTCTAACAATATAATGAAATATCTTAGAAATGAGAAATCATATCCTTGAGTCAAATAAAAGTAATTATCACAATCTTCAAAACTGAGCACACAATTCTTTAGAATGCTTGTCAGGAAAAACAAGTTTGTTGCAGCAATTTTAGACCTAAGGTACTTTTAACTTATACTTACAAATCACTGTCTATAAAAAAATTCTACATATATAGATTAAATCCATGATAAAGAGGTGAAACGCTTGGGACTAGAAGTGTTTCAGACTTTGGAATTCCTCAGATTTTAGAATATTTGTATAGAATATACAAGTTAAGCATCCCTGTTATGAAAATCAGAAATCCAAAATGCTCCAAAAACAAACATTTTTTGCACTAGATGTCAGCATCTGAAAACTTCCAGATTTCAGATTAAGGACACTAAAACTACCTACAGAGCCAAGTACAGGTGACTCATTGCCTGTTATCCCAGGACTTAGAAGGCTGAGGCAGAAGGACCTGGGCATTCAAGGACAGCATAGTGAGACTCTGTCTCAACAAAAACAGCTGTAATTACAATTGAACCTTCTCCAAGCTAGATAGTAGTATTATCCTAAGCTAGTACTTAGGTTTACCTAAGTACAAGTAAATTTCACAGTTTGATAATCTAATAAAAGTCCCTCTTCCTAAAACCAAACATAATTTTGGTGATTATCTAGAAAATAAAGAAGCGTCTAAGTACATAATATTGCCTAGGACTCTTAGACCTATTACATTCTATTTCAATCAAGAACTGCCAGGGGCTAGAGAAATGGCTCAGCGATTAAGAGCACTGGCTGCTCTTGCAGAGGACCCAGGTTCAATTTCCAGGACTCACATGGTGGCTAACACCTGTCTGTAACTCCAGTTACAGAGGTTCCAACACCCTTTTCTGATCTCCACGTTTATTACATGACATAGATACACTTACATACATACAGGCAATCCACTCATCTACATAAAATAAAAATAATATTTTAAAAAAGAGCACCTGCTTTTGCAGAGGATCTGGGTTCAGTTCCCAGCACCCACACTAGGCAGCTAGTAATTGCCTATAACTCCACTTCCAGGGGATCCTATGCCCTCTTCTGGCCTCCATTGGCACTTGCATACATATGGTGTACATACACACAAATACACATAAATACACACAAAAACATAAAAACAAATAAAAAAAAAAAGACAAAAAAAAATGCCATCAAGAACTTGACAGGCAAGGCATGGTGGTGCACGCCTTTAATCCCAGCACTGGGGAGGCAGAGGCAGGCAGATCTCTGTGAACCTGAGGCCAGCCTGGTCAACATAGTGAAACTGTCTCAAAGCAACAAACAAAAAACTTATTAATCTCTCACTTGCATTCTCAGAATAAAAAAAAATATATATGCAAAATCTTTTCTTAGGCTATCAACAAGAAGAAACTTACCTAAAGAGCTACATATTTCCTACATGCCCTTCCTAATATATCTGCTGCCAATAAAATTTTTGGGGCCAGTGAAAACGGCCATTGAGTGAAAGTAGTTTCACTGGATTTTTTTTCTGTAGGTTAGACTCTGCTCTGGACCAATCATGAACTATAGAAATCTTTAAACTATCTCATGGAAATCATTCTTACATTGTATATGGTATTTTACAACCTGAATTGCAGTACAGGAATAGCCAAATAAAGTATTGCCCAGAAGTTCCTACCAAACAATTTTTATAATTATGATTCTATTCTTAATTGAATAATTTTAGGGTATGATCAGATTTTCTATTGTTGGCAAGCTTTGCAAATTTGTATGAGGTCTTTATTTATTTTTATTTTTTGGTCTTTTGGAGACAGGGTCTCCCTGTAGACCAGGCTGGCCTTGAACTCACAGAGATTCACCTGCCTCCACCGTGCTGGCTAATGAGCTCTTTACTAATTTAGGATATATTCTATATCTTACTCTCATTCAAATTTTTAATAAATCATTCTACTCACCTACATGGAATAATCAATAGAATCAGAGGGTAGCGAAACCAAATATGTTTGATTTGCCAAAGGTCAGACCCTACATTTTCAAAAATGCTCCTTGCACTTCTTTGCTTTTCACTTCATAACACAGCAATACCCCCTTCACAACGACTAGTGATCATGTTACCAATTTCTGTCCATGTATCTGAATGAGGATTGTAAACTTCAACAGAGTCCAAGGTTCCTGGGGCAAAGAAATCATGGCTGGAAGATCGGCCTCCAGAAACATACAGAAGACCATTGACTGCTACAACGCACATGCCTGCTCTAGGCACTTTCATTGAAGCAACTTCAACCCACTTTTCCTAGTTCAGAGAGAAAAGAATAAATGTCGGTAGTATCATACATAAGGTGACAATATCTCTGAGAAATCATATATTCTGTTTTTTACATGTTTAAATTTCAAACAAGTCAAAAAGTTAATATATACAACATTTTAAATAAACTTTTGACTATAACAAAGTCATGAATCTAGAGAGAATAGTAAAATGTGTCTGATTCTAAATTGTTATCAGTTGATCTAGAAATCATATAGACCAGCACTCTGAGAAACCAAATCTATGAAATACACATAGGTAAAACACTAATAAAAGAACCGGGCCAGGCGTGATGGCGCATGCCTTTAATCCCAGCACTTGGGAGGCAGAGCAGGTGGATCTCTGTGAGTTCAAGGCGAGCCTGGTCTACATAGTTCCAGGCCAACTGGGGCTAAAGGGAGACTCTGTCTCAAAAAGAGGAAAAAAAAAAAATTGCCTGGGCGTGGTGCTGCACGCCTTTAGTCCCAGCATTCCAGGGGCAGAGGCAGGTGAATCTCTGTGAGATCAAGGCCAGCCTGATCTCACTATGGTCTACATAGTGAGTGCCAGGCTACAGGGAGACCCTGATCTCTGTAAGTTCAAGCCAGACTGGTCTACACAGCAGTATTCAGGTCACTTAGTACCAGTAATTAAAGGAATAAATAAATAAATAATTTTTTTAAAAGGAAAGGAATGCTAAAAGATTCTATGTGGGCAAAAAAGCAAAAAATATTTAACCCCTGATGCTTTACACAAAATGTTTGCTAACATATGGTATACATTTACCCAATAAGCTACTTTAGCCAAAATTACTAGTTAAGTGATATTCAGGGAAAATGTCTATGCCCAGAAAACAGAAAAGCTAAAAAAAAAAATGCTACAAAGTAATCAGGAGAGATAAGAGCAAGTAGCCAGGTAACAGAATGTAAGCAAAGCATGTAATACATGAATATTTTTAAAGTCATAAAAAGTGAACCTTGTTATTATTCATCAATGCTAGAAAGTGGATTTTCTGAGGACAGTGACTTAATATGCCTTTATTCTTAGTATCCAATATAATGCCAGTACATATAGACAATTACATTTGCTGATCTGAACTTACATGAAATTCTGAAATACTAAGGCCAGAGATAAATCTTTGAAATGAAAATACTAGATTAAATTTATTATTCTATGTGTATAAGTGACAAATTGCCTGAATGTAATTTAAGTGCAATGCTTGTGTGCAATGCCCATGAAGAAGAGAAGAGAGCATCAAATTCCCTGGTACTGGAGGTATAGGTGGTTGTTAGCCACGATATGGTTGCTGGGACTGAACCCAGATCCTCTGCAAGAGCAGTAAGTGCTCTTAACTGCTAAGGCATCTCTTCAGCTCCACTAGATTAAATTTGAAGCTAAGATCATTTATAATTATAGAGGACATCACAAAACTGGCATAATTGAAAAAATATACATTTTCAAAGATAATAAAAACATCCATAACTAGCCAGGCATGGTGGCGCATGCCTTTAATCCCAGCACTTGGGAGGCAGAGGCAGGTGGATCTCTGTGAGTTCAAGGCCAGTCTGGTCTACATAGTGAGTTCCAGGACAGTTGGGGCTACAGGGAGACCCTGTCTCAAAAAAAACCCTCCAA
>NW_008333791.1:193643-243971 GCF_000622305.1 Nannospalax galili
TAATAATAACAACAATCTTCTATATTATACAGATTGAAAATACAGTCAACATAAAGGTAAAAGAAAATTGAAATATCAAAAAGAAATAATAATCAAATGGCTGGAGAGACGGCTCAGCAGTTAAGAGCACTGGCTGTTCTTCCAGACAACATAGGTTCTATTCCTAGCACCCACATGGCTCATAACCACCTGTAATTCCAGTTTCAGAAGATCCAACACCCTCTTCTGGCATCTGGGGGGCTCCTGCACATGTGATGCACATAAATTCATGCAAGCATACACACACACACGTAAATCCTTTTTTTTTTTTTTTTTTAACATCCTTATGCTGAAAAGAAATGGATGTCAAACAAGCCGCGAATGGCAGTGAGACGGCCCAAGGAAAGCTGGCAGAGACTGCAGGCAGGATGGTGCACACATTTCAAATATGGGGAAGAAAAAGCCTATGAGATTCATGCCTTTGTAAGTCACCCTTTCCCGTATGTCATAAACTATGCAAAACCCAAATAGAAGGTATTATATAGGTTTTGTCAATCTGCATTAGAACCAAAAGACCCTGAGTGCTCAGGGGAGGGGAAAATTTAGTGCAACAAAATGGTGAAAAAATAAAAGCAAATCATTGTGGATCACTTTAAAAAAAAAAAAAAAGAATATCCACTTTTTTTTTGGTCTTTTTTGAGACAGGGTCTCCCTGTAGCCCCAGCTGTCCTGGAACTCCCTTGAACTCACAGAGATCCACCTGCCTCTGCCTCCTGAGTGCTGGGATCAAAGGCGTGTGCCACCATGCCCAGCTCTACTTCTTCATTTTTTAAAAAATATTTTATTTATGCTGGGTGTGGTGCCGCACGCCTTTAATCCCAGCACTTGGGAGGCAGAGGCAGGCAGATCTCTGTGAGATCAAGCTCAGCCTCGTCTACATAGTAAGTTCCAGGCCAGTTGGGGCTATAGGGAGACCTTATTTTGTGTGTATGCTTGTATTACCTGCATGTAGGTAAGTGCACCTGTTTTGTGCAACGCCCACAGAGGACAGAAGAGACTGTTGGGTCCCCTGGAACTAGAGTTACAGATAGTTGTTAGCTGCCATGTGGGTACTGGGATTCGAACCCGGGTCTTCTGCAAGGACAGTCAGTATTCTTAATCGCTGAGCCATCTCTCCAGCCCTACCACTTCTTCATTTTCATCCAACAGGAAAATTAAGAACAAAAATAAATGGTTTCTAAATCCAAATTTATGTTTAAGTAAAACAGCATTTATAAAAAATGATATTGTTAGGCGTGGTGGTACACACCTTTAACCCCAGCACTTGGAAGGCAGAGGCAGGCAGATCTCTTTGAGTTCAAGGCCAGCAGGGGCTACAAAGAGAGTTCCAGGTCAGCTGGGGCTACAGGGAGACCCTGTCTCAAAAAGACCAAAAGAAAAAAACGACATATTAGGTCTAAAATAATATAAAAAAATTTAAAAGAACAAAAAGTGGAACTAAATAAAGCTAACTTTACAAAGTAATGTTGCTGGGTGTGCTGGCACACAACTTTAATCCCAGCAGGTGGATCTCTGCGAGACTGAGGCAGCCTGGTCTACATAGTGAGTTCCAGGCCAATGAGGGCTGCAGGGAGACTTTGTCTCAAAAAAAAAAAAAAAAAAGATATTGTATATAGAAAAAAAAAAAAGAAAAAAGAAAAACCTAAAGAATACACCAAACACATTCTCTTAAGTTAAGGACATAATACCCTATATCCCTATAACACCTTAGAGTACTTGTTTAACAAGTGCGAGGCCCTGATCTTGAGCTCAGCACCTCAAAACAAAACTATTAGAGTACGAATGCCACAGGTTACAACTATCTCTCTAGCCCCTGTTTATTTACTTTTTATTTATTTATTTTGCCTGCATGTACATGGGTGCACCTGTGTATGCAATTTCCATGGAGGCTAGATGAGGGTTCCAGATCCCCTGGAAGTAGAGTTACAGATGGTTGTTAGCCCTCATATGGGTGCTGGGAACTGAACCTGGGTCCTCTGAAAGAGCAAACAGTGCTCTTAACCACTGTGCCATTTCTTCAGCTTCTAAATGGAACTGAATTAAAAATCAACTTGGGAGCCAGGCATGGTGGTGCACATCTTTAGTGCCAGCACTTAGGAGACAGAGGCAGGCGTATCTCTGTGAGTTTGAGGCCAGCCTGGTCTACACAGCAAGTTCCAGGCCAGCTGGGGCTACAGGGAGACCCTGTTTCAAAAAGACCAAAAAAAAAAAAAAAGAAAATCAACAGTTCAAGGTAAGACTGGGCTACACAGTGAGATCAAAGCCAGCTTGGGGTTCATAGTGAGACCTTGTCTCAAAAATAAAAAATAGAGTGCTGGAGAGATAATTCAATGGTTAAGAGCACTGGATGCTTGTACAGAGCACCTGTGTTCAGTTCCTAACACCCATATCAGGAGGCTCACAACTGCCTGTAACTCTAGTTCCAGGGGATCCAACACTCTCTTGCCCTTCATGGGCACATGGGCACCTGCATGCACATGGTGCACATAAACTCAAGCAGTCTCTCTCTCTCTCTCTCTCTCTCTCTCACACACACACACACACACACACACACACACACGCACACACACACACACACAAATTTATTTATTTATTGTTTTTTTTGTCTTTTTGAAGGAGGATCTTTCTGTAGTCCCAGCTGTCCTGGAACTCACTATGTAGACCAGGCTGGCCTTGAACTCACAGAGATCTGCCTGCCTCTGCCTCCCAAGTGCTGGGGCTACAGGTGTGTGCCACCACGCCTGGCTTACATATAAATTTAAAAACTAATTAAATACATAAACAAAAATAGAGGACCAGTGAGATGGCACGCACACATACACATCATGCACATACAATAATAATAAATAAATTATTTAACATTAAAAATAAAAATAAGCTGGGCACTCAGGAGGCAGAGACAGGTGGATCTCTGGGATAGCGAGGCCAGCCTACTCTACATAGCCAGTTTTAGGCCAGCTGGGGCTACAGAGAGACCCTGCCTTAAAATACAAAACAAGAGGGGCTGGGGAGATGGCTCAGTGGTTAAGAGCACTGACTGCTCTTGCAGAGGACCCGGATTCGATTTCCAGCACCCACATGGCGGCTACAAACCATCCTTAACTCTAGTTCCAGGGGAATCCGAAGTCCTCTTCTGACCTCCGCAGCACTGCACAACACGGAGGCACTCACATACATGCAGGCAATACACCCACACACAAAATTTAAAAAAAAAAAAAAATTGAAAAAACAAAAAACCAAAAAAACAAAAAAACAAAACCAAACCAAACCAAAACCAAGCCAGATGTTGGTGGTACACACCTTTAATCCCAGCACTTGGGAGGCAGAGGCAGGTGGATCTCTGTGAGTTCAAGCCCAGCCTGGTCTACATAGTGAGTTCTAGGCCAGCTGGGAAGGGAGACCCTGTCTCAACAAAAAACCAAAATAAACAAACAAACAAACAAATACATAAATACATAAGAATAAAAATAGGGGGCTAGAGAGATGGCTCAGTGGCTAAGAGCACTGGCTGTTTTCGCAAAGGACCTGGGTTCGAGTCCCAGCATCCACATGTCAGCTAACAACCTTCTGTAACTCCAGTTCTAGGGGATCCAATGCCCCCTTCTGACCTCTGCTCGTATTGCACAAAATGGGTGCACTTACATACATGCAGGCAAAACACTCAAAAAATAAGAATAAAAATTTCTTAAAAATGGGGGGATGGGGCTGGAGAGAGCGTTCAGCAGTTAAGAACACTGACTGTTCTTTCAGAAGATCCAGGTTCAAATCCCAGCACCCACATGGCAGCTAACAACTGTCTGTAACTCCAGTTCCAGAGGATCTGACAGCCTCTTCTGTTTTCCGTAGGCATTGCATGACACCGGTGCACTTGCCTACATGCAGGCAGTGAGTTCGAGGCCAGCCTGGTCTACATAGTGAGTTCCAGGACAGCCTACAGGGAAATCCTGTCTCAAAAAAAAAAAAAGGCAAAAAAAAAGGGGGAGATGGAGAGATGGCTCAGCAGTTAAGAGCACTTGCTGCTTTTGCAGAGAACCCTGGTTTGGTTCCCAGCACTCTCATGACAGCTAACAACTGTTCTCTCTCTTCACGCCAATGCTCTCTTTTGGCCTTGGTGTGCATGTATACACATGGTGCACTTACACACATGCAGGCAAAACACACATAAAATAAAAACAATTAGAATATAAATAAATAATAAAAATAAAAATAGGGCTGATGACATGGATTAGCAGGTAAAGATACTTGCCACCAAGCCTGATGACCTGAATTTAATCCCTAGAACCCACATGGTAGGAGAGAAGCAATTCCTGCAAATTATCCTCTGACCTTCACATTCATGCTATAGAGATCACACATACACAAAACAAATAAATAAAATACAATTTTAAAACTACAAATAAATAGAAATTAATATTAAAAAGATACCTGAAGGCCAGGTATGATGGTGTAGGTCTTTAGTCCCAGAACTTGAGAGGCAGAGACAAGCAGATCTCTGTGAGTTCAAGGCCAGCCTGGTCTATACAGTGACCTATAGGCAAGCTAGGACTCTGTCTCAAAAATTAAGCAACATAACAAGACCAAAAAAATGTTATCTGGAAAATTTCCATACATATTTAAATTAAATGATGTATTTCTTTTTTAAAAATTTTCCTTCATTGTTGAAGATTGAACTCAGGGACTCACAGATTTTAAGCATGCCCTTCATTACTGTATTACACTAAGAATCTATTCACTCTAATAACCCAAGGGACAAAATAAAAGTTATCAGGGAAATTAGAAAACATTTCAAGATAAATACTGATAAAAGTACAACTTATCAAAATGTGTAGGATGTGATTAAAGTGGTACCTGAAAAGCATTTATGGGGCTAGGAATATAGCTCAGTGGTTACAGCATTTGCCTAGCATGCACATACATACACAAAAACCCACCAAGATTTGAAAGAACCATCAAGAACATTTATAGCTTTAAAAGATTCTAAGAGTCTGGATGTGGTGGTATACACATTTGGTCCCAGCACTCAGGAGGCAGATGCAGGTGGATCTCTGTGACTTTGAGGCCAGCCTGGCCTACATAGTGAGTTCCAAGCCAACCAACACTACATAGTGAGACCCTGTCTCAAAAAACAATAAACGATTATAAGAAAATGAAAGTTTATAATCAATAACCTCAGTGTCTAATTTAGCAATCTAAAAAAACAAAGACATAGAGGAAAAAAATAATAACAGAAATCAAAGAAATAGAAAATGAACAACTGATGGGGAAAGAAAAAAATCAAGGGCTGGAGAGACAGTTCAGCAGTTAAGAGCATTGGCTGCTTTTGCAGAGGACCCAGGTTGGCTCCCAGGACCCATATGACAGCTAACAACTGTCCATAACTCCAGTTCCAGGGGATCTGATGCTCTCTTCTGACCTCCATGGGCATTGCATGACATGGGTGCATTTAGATACATGCAGGCAATACATTCATAAAAATAAAAATAATAAATAAGAAAAGTCAGTAATGCCAAAAATTGGTTCTTTGGAAAGAAAAAGAGAAAAACTTATAAATGATTAAAATAATGAGTGAAAGAGAACTTATCATTACAGACTGAACAGGCATTGAAAGAAAGCCAGATACTTTTATATATCCAACCTACCTCTTCAAAGGAATATTTTTCTACAGTACGAAGAGCATCCTGTGTCTCATTCCACCCTCCGAGAGAATAGATGCAGTCATTGAGTACAGCCACTCCAAGATATGCTCTTCTAGTTCCCATAGGAGGAAGTGGAGTCCAACGCTTAGAAAGTGGATCATAAACTTCAAAAGAACGAAGTTCTATTCCTTCATTGCTGATTCCTCCAACTACATAAATTAAACCTGCAAAATGGAAAATTTGTGTTCAACTGCAATTGAAAATAAGATAGAAGGGTTAGAGAGATGGCTCAGTACTTAAGAGTGCTTCGTTGCTCTTGCAGAAGACCCAAGTTTGGTTCACAGCACCCAAACTGGATGGCCTTTACCTGCAGATCCAGGGGATCCCTCTTCTGGCTTCAGCACTGAACACATGCGGCTACCTCACACACATACACAAACAGACACATGCATAAATTTAAAAAAGAAAAGAAGATATAGTAGGCAGCATTATATTTAATTCTAGGGCTTGCAATATTATTTAAAAGAAAAAAATATCAAGGCTGGAGAGATGGCTCAGCAGTTAAGAGTGTGTATTGCTCTTGCAGAGAACCCAAGTTTGGTTACCAGCACCTGGTGCATCAGACAGCTCATAACTACCTGTAGCTCCAGATCAGACACTTCTGGCCTCCCTAGGTACCCACAGTCATATGCACAGACACACATACACAAAACGTAATTAAAAAAAAAAATCAGTGTCAGTCTAGGTTATCACATCTCAATTCAATCATGCTACCAAAAAATTAGTGAAATTTAAAGTGGCGCTGAATTTTCAAAGAACTTAATCCTAGTGTAACAAAATAATTTGTCAAACAAATTTGTCTGCATGGTGATCCTAGGTTCCAAGTACACTATTCTCACCCATAGATTAAAAACAAAACAAAACCTGTGGAGGCCATTGAGACCACGCAACAGATAAAAGGGCTTGCCTCCAAGACTAACGACCTGAGTTTGATTTCTGGGCCCCACATAGCAGGAGAAGAGAACTGAGTCTCTTAAGTTGTTCTCCGGCCTTCGCACAAGCACTATGGCATGCACATTCATAAACACACACACACACACACACACACACACACACATACACACAACTGTAAAAAAAAAAGTTGGGTGCCTGTGAAATGGCTCAGCAGGTAAAGGTGTTTACTCTAAAAGCCTAAAATGTGAGTTTGAGCCCAGAACCCATGTAAAAGTGGAAGGAGAGAATAGGTTCCACAAAGTTGTCCTCTGACCTCCACAAGCACACTCTGGCATGTACATCTTCAGACACATCATACACAAACAAAACAATAGTAAATATAATAAACATTGTTTTTTCTTTTCCTTTTTTGAGACAGGGTCTCCCTATAGCCCCAGCTGGCCTGGAACTCACTATATAGACCAGGCTGGCATCAAACTCATGGAGATCCACCTGCCTCCTCCACTTGAGTGCTAGGATTAAAGGTGTGCACTACACTGCCTGGCTAAACATAGTTTTTTCAAAAAGGAAAGAAACAGGAATGTTCCCCCCGCCCCAAAAAAAACGGCATGCACTTAAGTTGGAAATGACATTGCTCTCTTTAGTGACAGCCTAGCTGTTCTTCAAGTGAACATAAAATTGGTAATTTTTTTGGATAGAGTCTCATGTAGCCAAGGCTGGCCTCAAACATGTTATGTCAAGGGTAATGATGAACTTCTGATCCCCCTGTCTCCACCTCCCCAGTGTTGGTATTATACGTAGGCACCATCATACTTGGTTTTATGGTGGTCCTGGGGAATGAACTCAGGGCTTTGTGCACAAAAGCCCTTTACCAACTGGGCTATATCCTCAACCCCTAAATCAGCAATTTAAACTAAAATAGTTATATAGCTAGATTAAGATATCACGATAGCCAGATGTGCTATCTCATACTTTTAATCTCAGCACCCAAGGAGGCAGAGGCATGCAGATCTCTGTGAGTTTGAGGCCAGTCTGGTCTACATAGTGAGCTCCAGGCCACCTGGGGCTACAGGGAGACTCTGTCTCAAAAAGACAAAAAAATTTGAAAAAAAAAAGACATCTTGGCAGGGCGTGGTGGCGCATGCCTTTAATCCCAGCAATTGGGAGGCAGAGGCAGGCGGATCTCTGTGAGTTCAAGGCCAGCCTGGTTTTCATAGTGAGGTCCAGGACAGCTGGGGCTACAGGGAGACCCTGTCTCAAAAAGACCAAAAAAAAAAAAAAAAAAAAAAAAAAGACATTTTAAGAAACATGGAGTAAATGTTTATACTTAGGTTTTAGTTATAGCTTTCCAGAAATTAGCTCCAAGAAAAGACAACTCACAGTCTTAGTGATCTTCAGCTTCTTCATCTATAAATTAAAGAGATTAGATATAATTTCCAAGGTCCTTCTCTAGCTCTGTGATTTTAGATTGGAAGAGAAAATGTTAAATGTGCTCTTGCTTCCTGTGCCTGCTTGAAGATGTAGAGCTTAGCTTCCCCTCCTCGTCCAGCCACCTCTGCCGCCATGCCTCCCTGCCATGACAGACTCTTGCCCCTTTGGAACTGGGAGAACCTGAAACTTCTTAAAAAAGGAAAAGCAAGACCTGCCTTGCCTTAACTGAGACGTGGTACCTGTCCTTGAAGGCAAAACAGATGGATAAGGGAAATTCATGGGGTTCCCACCTCAAGATGAAGAGCTACAGGAAATCAGTGGATGCTGAGGGAGGGAGAACCAGTTTTCTCCAATTCACTTAGCTCCCCGAAAAGTTTCCTAATCCCAAGTGGGCAGTCCTAAGCACAGAGGGTGAGCTGGAGAGATGGCTCAGCGGTTAAGAACACTGTTCTTGCAGAAGACCTGGGTTCGAATCCCAGCACCCACATGGCAGCTAACAACTGTCTGTAACTCCAGTGCCAGGGGATCCAACAGCCTCTTCTGACCTCCATGGGCTTTGCACGACATGGGTGCACTTACCTACATGTAGGCAATACACACAAACTCATAAAATAAAAATAATAAATAAAATTATATTTAGAAAAGGGCCAGTGAGATGGCTCAGGAGGTAAGGGGCTTGCTGCCAAGCCTGACAATGTCAGTTCAATTCCTGAGACCCATATGATAGACGGAGAGAACTCAAATCATTGATTTTGTGGGAATAATTTCACTAATGTAAAAGAACAACATTTACTTCTTGTTATAATAAGTTATTGAAGCAATAAATATTAAACTTGCACCAAGTAAGAAACTAGAATCACTTTTATTTAAGATTTGCAAAAGAGCTGTAGGAATGGTTCAACAGTTAAGAACATTGCTCTTGCAGAGGACCTGGGTTCAGTTCCCAGCACCCTACCAACTACCTGTAACTCCAGTTCCAGGGGATCTGATGCCCTCTTCTGGCCTCTGTGGACACTGCATGCCTGTGGTACACATATACATGCAGGAAAAATACTTAAACACATAAAATATAAAGTTAAAGATTTACAATAAAAAAATATTAAGTGTAACAAAACTGAAGCTGCAGAGATGGCACAATGGTTAAGACCACTGGCTGTTTTTGCAGAGGACCCAGGTTCGATTCCCAGCATCCACATGGTGGCTAACAACTGTCCCTAACTCCAGTTCTAGAGGAATTTGATGCTCTCTGTGGGCATTGGACAACACGGGTGCACTTACACACATGCAGGCCACACACTCATACACATAAAAAATATTTAAAAATATTCTAAATATAACATAACTATAGAATACCCACTGTTTAATAAAGCATTCTTGGTACTATGTAGTTTGAACACTTAAATACTAATGGAAACTGGAAAAGTTGAGCTGGGCCAACACAGAACAACAGGCAGATTGTTTCCTACTCCACAAGTAAATAGAATTTGCACTCCAAACCTGAACACAACATCAGTTCTGACTTGACAGCTGATTACTTACCTCAGACTATAATAGGCAAAATAATGTCTATGTACCACTCTAAGCAGTACAGCCTTTTTTTTTTTCAAATGTGTTATAGGATCATATCCTCTGTAGACCTAATCATGCTCTACTTTGAGAAAAAAAAAAAAAAAGTAAAAGAAGCCTGTATGTAGAAACCACAAAAACTGTTTTTGGTATTCCTACTTTGAAAAAAATAATTCAGGTGTTGATGGGAAAGAAAATGACAATAATGGAGGACATTTCAAATGCATATTTTGCTAAGCATCCATTTCTGCCTATTTGAAGTTTTTTCTAATTTTTTTCTTTTTTCACTTTTTTTTGGGGGGCGGGACAAGTATGCCTACCTCTGCCTTCCAAGTGCTGGAATTAAAAGAGATACACCACCATATACTGCCCATCAAAGAGTTTTAAAATTTACATTTATTTACTCTGTGTGTGTGTGTGTGTGTGTGTGTGTGTGTGTGTGTGTGTGTGTGTACACTGTTACAGTACAGCGCACATGTGGCCAATCAGAGGACAACTTGCAAGAGTTGATTCTCTCCTTCTACCACATGAGTTTCAGGGATGAAACTCAAGTCAGCTGGGCAGAAATGCCTTTACCGGCTGTGCCATCTTGCTGGCTCCTAAAACAGTTTTGTTTTGAGACAGGGTTTCGCTGTATCTGGTCTGGAACTCATTATGTAGACCAGGCTGGCCTAGAACTCACAGAGATCTGCCTGCCTCTGCCTCCCAAGTGCTGGGATTAAAGGCGTATGCCACCACGCCGGGCTCAAACAGGTTTTTTTTTTTTAACAGTTTGTATATATACACACATGTACGTACACACACACACACACTCACACACACACCTACTTCTAGTATTATAGTACTAGAGATTGGACAGCAAATACTTTATGAAAATATTACCTTCCATTTCACAGCACCCAAAGTAATAGCGTGACACAGCCATGTTGCCAATCTCTTCCCATTTATTTTCATCAGGATCAAATCGTTCAATGGTGTTGCCTATCTCAGCCCCAACCCATCCACCTGTAACAAAACAGAAAAATATTTCTGGGATAAAGCAATCTTATTTATGACAAAGACCCTAGAAACTAATCTAAGCACCTCATATTATGGATGAGTAGGAAATGAACTGGAGAGATAATTTGTCCAAGATAACATGAAAAGTCAGAATATAATTATGAGTAAAAATCAGGTTTTTCCCTACTACAGAGAAGATAGAACAAAACAGAGCAAAAAAATCAACATATTGCACAAGAAATATGGTATTTTCCAAAACTACTTTTTTTTTTTAGTTTTTATTTATTTAGTTTTTGAGATATGGTGTCCCTGTAGCCCCAGATGGTCTGGAACTCACTATATAGGCCAGGCTGGCCCTGAACTCACAGAGATCCGTCTGCCTCTGCCTCCCAAGTGCTGGGATTAAAGGCGTGCACCACCATGCCCAGCTCTAGTTTTCATTTTTATTTTATGTGTATGAGTGTTATACTTGCATGTATGTAAATACACTCATGTCATGCAATGCCCACAGAAGGCAGAAGAGGGCATCAGATCCCCAGAACTGTAGTTATGGATGATTGTTAGCCGCCATGTGGGTGCTGGGATTCAAACCTGAGTCTTCTGCAAGAGCAGTCAGTGCTCTTAACTGTTGAGCCATCTCGCCAACCTTTTTTTTTTTTTAACATGACCTCTATATCTTCAAAACTGTTACACTAATCAAGGTCAATTCTGAGCTTAATCAGAGTATACAACCTATACTACCTATTTAGGATGAATTTAGGGACTTCAAAAACGCTTTGTACCCCCAAAGTCTCACTTTCTTGATAACTTCCAGTTTTTGTTTGTTTAAATAAAGTCTCATAATGTAACCCAGGCTGACCTCAAACTTGATCTTTCTGAGTGCTGGAATTATAGGCCTGGCTCATTCTCAATTCTTGAAATTGAAAATATTCTCCTCATCCATATATTCTGGCCTACAGCTGTAAATGAGTACTCAAAAGGCAGAAGCAGGAACATGGCAAGGTGGATTTACTACACAATAAGTTCCAGGCCAGCCTCAACCATATAGTGAGACCCTAACTCAAAAGGAAAGGTTATTTACTATAATTCAAGCTATTACTACAAATGCAAATATTCATAGGAGTAATAGAATATAATGGATTTAACTCACATTGATATATTTTCCAGAATAGGCTTTAATGGTGAGAATTAGAAGGAAAGATACTGAGTACCATACAGTGTATTGAAGAAGGAAGAACAAGGAGAAAATAAAGGAGGCTGAGTGCTATGTCAACTTACAATTTTCCCCACAAACAGCTCTGTAACATTTCTTATAGAAGTAATAAAAAAAATTAGAATAACTTGCTCAGAATCATTCACTAAATTTGCAATCATGAAAATAATGACATACAGAACTTCCTTTAGGTATTTTTAATTTTTTATTACATACTGTCTTATACATAATCAAGTTATCATAGAGAGGGGTAGAAATGTTATATATTTAGTTAAAAATCAAGAGATTTAACTACTTGGTTAGAATGTTTCACTAGACATCATATCTGCATTTCATCTCCATCTCTATTCATACTTAAACAGAAAAAAGAGGGAAAGATGTTCAGAGAGTGGTAATTGAGAAAAATCCCTGTAAATACAAAACAAATGGCAAGAGTATGACTAAGTGGTAGAACACACAAGGCCCTGGATTGATCACTAGCACTGCAAGAACAAACCCCCACAAAAATTAGCAAACAAAAACCCTTCACATTTGGCAATATTATCCAAATAGTACAATTTTGAGAACAAGAATATACAGAGCTGGCCAGGCCTAGTAGCCCATGCCTATAATCCAAGCACTTTGGAGGTAGACGCAAGCGGACTTAGGAACTCAAGGCCACACTAGGCTACATTAGACCAACACAACAAAGTTTTTTTACAGCACTAAACAAGATATATATTTAAAGGGCTAGAGAGATGGCTTATCAGTTAAGAGCACTTACTGCTCTTCCAGAGGACCTGGGTTTGGTTCCCAGCACACACATGGTGGCTAACACCTACCCTTAACTCCAGGTTCCAGGGCATCCAACACTCTCTTCTGGCATCTATAGTCACTAGGTACACACATAATGCTCTTATATACATGAAGGCAAAAAATTCACACACATTAAAAATAAATATATTTTTTAAAATAAATGCAGTTAAAAAAAGATACGCATTTTTTTTTCCTTTTGAGATAAGGTCTCACTATGTAGCCTTGGCTGGCCTAGACCTGGATGTAGACCAGGCTGGCCTCCAACTCACAGATATCTGCTGCCTTTGCCTCCCAAATGCTGGGATTAAAGGACTGTACTACCATGTCCAGCCATGATACACTTTTCTTGTGGGAGCAAGAAACATCTCTAAAACAGTGTGACTCTAAGATTCAATTAAAATTAGTGATCCTTAAATCAAACGGTATAATTACCCAAAGCATAGATAGCCCCATAACACACACATACTCCTAAGCCACAGCGGGGGTGATTCATTGAAGCAACAGTTGTCCATTGCTTAGTAACTGGATCATAACATTCAGTACAGTCAAAAATCATCGAATCCTTTTCACCTGATTTAAATAAAAGAGACACACATCAGATTTAGTGACACTAACAGATATAATACAATATTCAGTGGTACTAGCATTCTGTTTTCTAAAATCAACTTATATCTATCTAAAGATTAATTTATTTTTATTTTTATGGGTGATTTGGCCTGCACATATATCTGTGTACTAAATCATGTCTGGTGCTCACAGGGACTAGAAGAGGGTATTGGATCCCCTGGAACTGGAATTAGAGACAGTTGTGAACCACCATGTGGGCACTAGCAACTGAACCTGAGTTCTCTGTAAGAGCCCTGATTATGCCTAATTTTAAATATTTTATTTATTATTTTTATTTTATGTGTATGCGTGTATTGCCTGCATGTAGGTAAGTGCACCCATGTTGTGCAATGCCCGAGGAGGACAGAAGAGGCTGTCAGATCCCCTGGAACTGGAGTTACAGACAGTTGTTAGCTGCCATGTGGGTGCTGGGATTCAAACCTGGGTCTTCTACAAGAACAGCCAACGTTCTTAAACCACTGAGCCATCTCTCCAATCCCATGTCTAACTTTAAAACAGTCCTTAAAATAAGTCAGGCACAAGCCTTTAATTCCAGCATTTGGGTAGCAGAGACAGGCAGATCTCTGTGAGATCAAGCCAGCCTAATCTACATTGTAAGTTTCAGGTCAGCTGGGGCCACAAGGAGACCCTGATTCAAAAAACAAAAATCAAAACAAAACAAAGTCTTTGTATAGGGGCTAGAGAGATGGCTCAGCAGTTAAGAGCAATTGCTGCTCTTGCAGAGGACCTGGGTTTGGTTCCTACCACCCACAAGGTGGCTAACAACAGTCCTTAACTCTAGGGAATCTAATGCCCTCATCTGATCTCTGCAGGCATTGCACAACATGGGTGCACTTACAGACATGCAGGCATACATGTACTCATACACATAAAATAATAAAAATAAATAAAATATATTTTTCAATATAGCCAAGTAGACTAATAAAGGAAATAACTTTTTTTTTTTTTTTGGTCTTTTTGAAACAGGGTATCCCTGTAGCCCCAGCTGGCCTGGAACTTACTACATAGACCAGGCTGGCCTTGAATTCACAGAGATACACCTGCCTCTGCCTCCCAAGTGCAGGGACTAAAGGTGTGTACCACCACACCCAGCAAGAAATAAGATATTTTTATTATTACCTCCAATAGCGTAGACCATCCCTCCCAGAACTGCTACTCCCAGTCCACATCGAGCCTGATGAAGTGAAGATACAGTGGTCCAGTACTGGCTAAAGGTATCAAAGCGCTCTACACAGCTAAGGGCTCGGCTGTCACTCCAACGACCCCCCTGCAACCGTGTATATCCACCTAAATAAAAGGAAGGAGGTAAAAGGGCAGAGTAAATCATTTATGGCTAAATACAGAAATGACGGTAATGAGGAAAATCTACTCCTCTGTATCTAAACATTTATGACCTTACAGCCTATCACCTCGATAAAAGTGATACATAAAATGTGTAATTCTTTGTTTTTTTTTGGTCTTTTTGAGACAGGATCTCCCTGTAGCCCCAGCTGACACTCACTATGTACACCAGGCTGGCCTCGATCTCACAGAGATCTACCTGCCTCTGCCTCCCAAGTGCTGGGACTAAAGGTGGGCACCACCATGCCTGGCAGTAACATATGCAATTCTTAAATATTCCAAGTCCCTTTAGAAGATTATGTCTTACATGCAATGAGAAGGTTAACCTCAGTATTTTACCACAATGTCTCAGTTATAATAGAATACTAAATAAAATATAAAGCCAGGCAACATTATTTGTCTACCCAGAAAAAGGAGGTTTCATTATGACCTTCATTAAAAATAGTGGGTTGAGGGTCTGGAAAGATGGCTTGGCAGTTAAAAGCACTGACTGCTCTTCCAGAGGACCAGGATTCGGTTTCTAGCACCCATGTGGCAGCTAAGGATTGTCCATAACTCCAGTTCCAGGGGATCCAATGCCATCTTCTGGCTTCCATGGGCACCAGGCACACATGTGGTACACTTGCATGCAGGCAAAACACTCATACACATAAAAAAAAAAAATCTTTAAAAAATTTTTAGCTGGGCATGGTGGCCTACACCTTTAATCCCAGCACTCAGGAGGCAGAGGGACATAGATCTCTGTGAGTTCAAGGCCAGCCTGGTCTATATAGTGAGTTTCATGCCAGGTGGGGCTACAGGGAGACCCTGTCTCAAAAAAGACTAAAAAAAAAAGTTGAGGGGCTGGAGAGATGGCTCAGCAGTTAAGAGCTCTGACTGCTCTTGCAGAGGACCTGGGTTCAATTCCCAGAACCCACATGGCAGCTACGAACCGTCCTTAACTCCAGTTCCAAAATCTGACACCCTCTTCTGATCTCTGCAGCACTGCACAACACGGGTGCACTCGCATACATGCAGGCAATACACTTATACACATAAAAATAAAAAATAAATAAAATATTTTTTAAAAAGTTTAATTAAAAACAAAAAATAAATCTTAAAAAAAGACCCAAACAAACAGTGAGTTGAGGGCTACTGAGATGGCTCAGTGAGTAAAGGTGCTTGCTATGCAAACCTAAAGACCCGAGTTGGATACCCCAAACACACACAAAAAGACAACTTTGACTTCCACAAACACACCACGGAATGTGTATGACTCCCCACACACACGTACCCATACATGATAATAATAAAATAAATTGTTAAAATGCAAAGATGGGAGTTGGAGAGATAATGTAGTAGATAAAAGTAGGTACTACTCTTGAAGAGACCTCAACCTCAGTTCAATTCCTGGCACCCACATCAAGCAGCTCACAACTGTTACTCCAGCTGAAGGGGAATCTGATGCCCACTTTTGGTCTCTGCAGACACTGCACTCACATGCAAATATCCACAGACAGACACACACACAAATAATTAAAAATGAAACAAAATAAATCATATATATGTATTTTTTGGTCTTTTTGAGGCAGGGTCTCCCTGTAGCCCAAGCTCTCCTGGAACTCACTATGTAGACCAGGCTTGCCTTGAACTCACAGAGATCCGCCTGCCTCTGCCTCCCCAGTGCTGGGATTAAAGGTGTGCGCCACCACGCCCAGCCAAAATAAATCATATTTTAAAGTAAAAACAAAAAAAAGTGGGTTGAAATCCTCGGTTTCAATGCACATCTCCTCAGTAAAACAAATTCAGAGGCTGGAGAGATGGCACAGCAGTTAAAAGCACTGGCGGCTCTTGTAGAAGACTGGGGTTCAGTTCCCCAGCCCCACATGGCTTCTAACAACCATCTGTAACTCCAGTTCCAGGAGATCTGACAGCCTCTTCTGTCCTCCATGGGTGGACATTGCACAACATGGGTGTACTCACATATATTCAGGCAAAACACTCATACACATAAAATAAAAATAAGTTAAAAAATTTTTAGTATGTACTCCAAAAGTATATTTACATATTTTTAAAATTTATGCATAAAATTACATGTAATTATGAATTATGCATAATCATTTATATAGAATCCCTATTATATGTAGATAATTGGAAAAATCTTTCATTCTATATATTAATCAGTTTTATACTTTTTCTTTTTTTTTAATTTATTATTTTTATTTTATGTGTATGAGTGTATTGCCTGCATGTGTTTAAGTGCACTCGTGATGCACAGTGTCCGTAGAGGTCAGAAGAGGGTGTTGGATCCCCTGGAACTGGAGTTATGGACAGTGGTTAGCCACCATGTGGATGCTTGGACTCGATCCCGGGTCCTCTGTGAGAGCAGCCTGTGCTCTTAACTGTGGAGCCAACTTTCCAGCCCCCACTTTTTCTTTTTTTGAGACAGGGTGTAGCTATGTAGCCCTGGCTGGCCTGGAACTTGCTATGTTGACCAAGCTGATCTCAAACTCACAGAGATCCACCTGCCTCTGCCTCTGCCTCTGGAGTGCTAGGATTAAAGGCATGTGCTACACCTGGCCCAGTTTTAATGTTTTTAAATTAAAAATTAACATTTTAATATAGTCCTCTGACATTCTTATGCTGTCAATGACACTTTGGAGACCACTAGTTCCTACCATCTTCAATGATCATCCAAGACATAATGAATAATTCAAACTTTTGAGATTTATTTCTCTTATTTTCTCACTTGAAATTTTACTTATTTTGTTTTTTTTAATAAGCAGTTTTTTAAAAAATATTTAATTTATTATTTTTATTTTATGTGTATGTCTATATTGCCTGCATGCAGGTAGGTGCACCTGTGTCATGCAATGCCCACAGAGGACAGAAAAGGCTGTTGGATCCCCTGGAACTGGAATTACGGATGGTTGTTAGCAGCCATGTGGGTGCTGGCATTCAAACCTGGGTCTTAACTGCTGAGCCATCTATCCAGCCCCCTCAATAAGTAGTTTTTTTAAAAGTTTTACTTATTTTTATTTTATGTGTACGAGTATTTTTGCCTGCACACACACACACACACACACACACACACACACACACACACACACACACACACACACACACACACCCCATGTGTGCTTGCTGCCCTCAGAGGCCAGAAGAGGGCATCAGATCCCCTGGAACTGGAGTTAAGACTGGGTGTTAGCCATCATATGGGTACTGGGAACCAAACTTTCATACTCTGCAAGAGCAGTAAGTGGTCTTAACTGGGGAGCCATCTCTCAAGCCCCTTATCTACTTTTTTTTTTTTTTTAAACAGATTCTCACACTGTACCCTGGACTACCTGGAGCTCGCTATGTAACCAGGGCTGGCTTTGAACTCGTGGTAATTATCTTGCCTCAGCCTCTGAATGCTAGAATTGTAGGCATGAGACACAATAACCCCCAAAATGTTAACTTTTAAAGAAGTGTTTCCTGGGCCAGTGAAATGGCTAGGGCTTGCTGGCAAGCTTGACAACCTAAGTTCAATCCCTAGGACCTACACAGAGGAAGGAAAGAACCAACTCCCATAAATTGTCCTCTCACCACGGCACATGCACACATACACACACAAACAATAAATAAATAATAAATAAATGTAATCTTTTTAAAATATTTATTATTCTATGTATATGAGTGTATTGCCTGGGTGCATATAAGTGCACCTGTGTTGTGCAATGCCAGAGAAGGTCAGAAGATGGTGTGCTGGATCCCCTGGAAATGAAGTTCCAGGCAGCTGTTAGCTGGATGCTGGGAACTGAACCTGGGTCCTTTGCAAGAGCAGTTAGTGCTCTTATCCAATGAGCTATCTCTCCAGCACCAATAAATGTAATCTTAAAAAAAATTTTAAAGCATGAAATGCTTCTTTAGATAGTCATTTGATGGTAAATGGGTAATCAAAGATTTAGATCACAGAATATCAAATGTTAAATGAGTAGCTATTAATTTTTAAATGTGTTCATTCTTCTATATAAACTATTATTACTATAGCCTTAATATGAAATTAAATATACTTCTGACACTTGTATATTAAGTGTCTCATAGTAATAACAACAAACCATTAAAAAACTTTTTACCTAAAAGTAAAACAAAACTCTACTTGAAAATAATTTCTATTGCTTTTTTAAAGGTTCTTACCTACTGCATACAGGTACTTTCTTGCTTTCTTCCGAGGTCGAACTTTAGATGTCTGCAAAAAACTATAAAACTTGTTCTCCTTGGGAGACTTGCAAACATCACAGTACTCTTTCAGAAGTGTTTGCAATGCAACACGAAGATTAAAATCAGATACTCCTAAACAATATTGAAAAAGACAATATTTTTAATAACTTTTAGATACTATTTATTGAAAAGACACATTTCCCTACCTGGGTGTGGTGGCACAAGCCTTTAATCTCAGTACTCAGGAAGCAGAGGCAGCAGGGTCTGTGAGTTGATGGCCAGCCTGGTCTACATAGAGAGTTTCAGGCCAGCTGGGGCTACAGGGAGACCCTGTCTTTTTTGAAAAAAAAAAAAAAAAAAAAAAGACCTATTTATTTTTTATTTTTTTGAGTGTTTTGTCTGCATGTATGAATGGATATCATGTGTGTGCCTGGTGACCATGGAGGACAAAAGAGGACTTTGGAGTCTCTTAAACTGGAATTCCAAACAAGAGCAGCAAATGCTTGTGACCATTGAGCCATCTCTACAGTCCCAAAGAAAAATTTTTTAAAGTTGTAAATTTCATAGTTACGATCTACTAACAAAAAGGATATGATTATAACATAAATTTTAAAAAATGATAGACAAGCTGGGGGTGGTGGTGCACGCCTTTAATCCCAGCAGTCAGGAGGCAGAGGCAGGTGGATCTCTGTGAGTTCAAGGCCAGCCTGGTCTACACAGTGAGTTCCAGGAAAGCTGGGGCTACAGGGAGACCCTGTCTCAAAAAGACCAAAAAAAAAAAAAAAAAAAAGATAGACAAAACAACAAACAAAAATTATTTTTGACAGTCTAGCCTCAAATCCATTATGTAGTTAAGGATGTCTCTCAACCTCTAATCCTCCTGCCTCCATCTCCCAAGTGCTAGGATTAAAAGGCATGTGTCACCACAACCACTTTAGAAACAAAATATTCTGATGGAATGAGGAACATTTCTTAAAAGTCCCTCGAGTATGACTGGTAGCTTGCCACTGCTCAAAAGTACTTAGCTAAGGGGATGGACATGAACTGAAAGTCAACTTGTGTCCTATTTGCCAACCTATAATACTTGCCTTCCCTGAAAGAATACCTCTCTCTAATTTGCATAAAGACATATATAGTAGTAAAGGACGGTTTCCTAGCCTCCTCACTATATCCCAAAAGCAATATTTAAGAAAGTCAACTAATAAAATAATTGGTAATTGGGAGAAAACAGAATAAGCAGTCAAAAAGCAAAGCTGAGGAAGTTGAGGAACAAAATAATAAAACATCTTGGCTGGGGATACTGCTGTGAGACAGATGCTTGCCTCACACAAATGTGGCACTGGGTTTGATCCCAAGTACCCCAGTAGAGCTCTGTTCATGTTTCAGGCTAGAAAGAAATGGTTAAGAATACAACATATGTTGCTCTAATTGTATACTGGAGAATACAAAGTAATTATACTAAGATAAAAAGGAGTGAGAAAAAGAATTAGCTCTTTGTCAAAGCATGGTTTGAAACAGAATAGGCCATGTTAACAAGATACCAAGAAAACAAAACTATATCTATTAAAGTTCATCCCAGGAAAAAGAAGACAAAGAGATTAAAGAATTCAGCCTAGAAAAAAAAACATTAGCCATAAACAGAAAGCATTCCTCTTGAGTTTCACACAGCAGAGCTACTTAAGAATATAAATTCTCTAAAGCAAGAGCACTAACTAGTACAGGATGAGATGCATCACTAAGGAGTCAGAGAATTAAAGCACCAGTATACCAGTAATGCAGACTTACTAAATTAGGAAAGAAACACAGTAGATAGGACTGAAAATTCCTGACTTGGAAGAAAGACTTAAGAAATAATCGTGGGGCTAGAGAGGTGGCTCAGCGGTTATAAGTACTGACTGCTCTTGCAAAGGACCCAGGTTCAGTTCCCAGCACCCATATGGTAGCTAACAGCTGTCTGTACTCTAGTTCCAGGGGACCCCATGCTCTCTTCTGTCCTCTGCAGGCACTGCATGCACACGGTACATTTACATACATGCAGGCAAAATACTCACACATAAAATAAAAATAAATAGAAAAAAATTTTTTTTAGTTTTTTAAAATCCAGCCAACCCAAACAATCAATAAAAAAGGTAAAATCAGTAATAAAAATACCATAATTGAAGTTGAGTTTAGTGGCAAATGCCTATAATCCTAGCACTTGGGAGGTGGACGCAGGAGGATCAGAAGTTTGAAGTCATCTTTGGCTATATATCAAATTCAAAGCCTCAGCAGCATGAGATGCTTTTTCAAACACATGAATCAACCATAGTTGAAAAGTGGTAGAGAGCATCAAGATCATTTGAATACAGAGTTAAAAGCACAGATCCAAGGAACTTATGATTGCAAATATAAATGTAAGTAAATGCTATAAACTTTGATGAACTTGGCAGAGAGAGTAGATGGACAAAAAAATAAAATGCTAATTCCTTCATTTTTTTAAAACAGAGTTGGGCTGGGTGTGGTGGCGCATGCCTTTAATCCCAGCACTCGGGAGGCGGAGGCCAGTCTGGTCTACATGGCGAGTTCCAGGCCAGCTGGAGCTACAGGGAGACCCTGTCTCCAAAAGACCAAAATAAATAGATAGATAGATAGATAGATAGATAGATAGATAGATAGATAGATAGATAGATAGATAGATAGAAAAATAGATAGATAGATAGATAGATAGATAGACAGACAGACAGATAGAAAAATAGATAATTGGTACTGTTTAAAATTGAAATATAAAACAAAAATATGATTTCTGTTTAACGATTTTCATCTTTTGTCCTTAATTTCCTAAGAACTACCAGATGATTGATACACAGACAGCTATAGATTTTTCTGAGTCTTGCACTCTAGTGCAGGCTGATCTAGAACTCACTATATAGACCAGCTTGGCTTCAAACTTAGGGTAATTCTCCTGCTTCTGAGTACTAGGATTATTGACATGAGCCACCAGGTCTGTATCAAAATTGGTTATTTCTGGATAAAGTGAAAACTGGCAGACTTCGGGTAACTTACTATTTGGTTGGTTGGTTTTTGCTTTACTAGAGACTGAACCCATAACCCTGCTCTTGCATGTAATCTATCACTGAGCCATATCCCCATACCTGTTGCTAGGTTTTTGTTTTTTATTTATGCCATTTTTAATGTATATATGTGTGTGTCTGCATGCTGGTAAGTATATGTGAATGTAGGTGCCCACAGAGATCAGAGACATCAGACCCCCTGGAGTTGGAGTTCCAGGTGGTTGTGCACCACCTGATGTAGGTGCCAGGAACTGAACCTCAGTCATCTGGATGTGGAATTATCTCTCTAGTCCCCTTATTTTTGTTTGGTTTGAGACAGGGTTTCCGTAACAACCTGGGCTGGCCTGGAATTTGCTATATAGACCAGGTTGGCCTCAGACTCATAGAGATCCTCCTGCCTCTGCTTCTGAATGCTGGGATTAAAAGTGTGGGTCACCTGGCTTTGTATTTGTTTTTCATTTTTGGAGACAGGGTCTTTCTGTAGTCCCAGGTGGCCTAGAACTTGCTATGTAGACCAAAATGACCTCACAATCTCACTGAGCTCAACCTGCCTGTGCCTCTAAAGTGCTGGAATAAAAGGTGTGCCCTGCTCCACCTGTTTTTGTTTTTTTTGAGACAATGTAGCCCTGGCTGGCCTAGAATTCACTATGTAGCCCAGGGTGGTCTCAAACTCTTGACCTTCCTGCTTCCATTTCCTAAGTGCTGGGATTATGGGCATGTGCCATCATGCTCAGCTAATGTTGGTTTTTTGTTGTTGTTGTTGTTTTTTAAAAATATTTTAATATTTTTATTTTACGTGTATTGAGTGTATTGCCTGTATGTATGTGAGTGTACCTGTGTCATGCAATACCATGGAGGTCAGAAGAGGGCTTCGGAGTCCCTGGAACTGGAGTTAAGGACGGTTCGTAGCTGCCATGTGGGTGCTGGGAATCGAACCCAGGTCCTCTGCAAGAGCAGTGAGTGCTCTTAATTGCTGAGCCATCTCTCCAGCCCCTCAGCTAATACTGTTTTTCAAAATAAATTTAAATGTTATTATTTTCTAGTATGATTAAAATTTATTTTATACCATGGTGGAAATATTTTCAGAAAGAAGTTTAAGAGTTGAATCTGGCTATAGTTCAGTGGTACTGTGCTTGCCAAGTATTCAAGAAGCCATGGGTTCAATCCAAAAGTACTGAAGCAGGATGTGGTAGTAATCCTAGTACTCAGGAAGTAAAGGCAGCAGGTTTAGTTCAAGGCCAGTCTATGTTCCATAGTGACATTTTATAAGCTGGGCAGAGTGGTACACGCCTTTAGTCCTAGCACTCAGGAGGCAGAGGCAGGTGAATCTCCTTGAGTCCAAGGCCAGCCAGGTCTACATAGTGAGTTCCAAGTCTCCATGGGGCTACAGGGAAACCCTGTCTCAAAAAAAAAAAAAAAAGTCCCAAAATAAAATGATAAAATATCAGGCTGGCTTTTTTTGGTTGTTTTTAAATTTTTTGAGCCAAGATCTTGCCATGTAGCCCACGCTGGCCTAGAACTTGCTATGCAGACTAGGCTGGCCTCAAACTCAAACCTTCCTCTCCCAGTTTCTTGAGTACTAGGATTACAGACCTGTAACACCATATCTGGCTATAAATATTAGGTTTTTCTGAATAGTTCAAAACTGAAAGAGTCAAGCAGTGTGAGAGGGCTGGTCACAGCACATCTCAGACAGTACACAGAACATCAAAAACCTTACACTAAAACAGTCTGTACTATCTATTAGTGTGAGTTCTGTCAGGAATTTTTATCTATAATACTATTTTTTTATTTTTTTGGTCTTTTCGAGACAGGGTCTCTCTGTGCCTCAGCTGTCCTGGAACTCACTGTGTAGACCAGGCTGGCCTTGAACTCACAGAGATCTGCCTACCTCTGCCTCCCAAGCGCTAGGATTAAAAGCGTGCACCACCATGCCCAGAATTAATACTATCATTTTTTATCAATAATTAATTTCAAGAAGGACATTTGGTTAAACTAATGGGCAGAAACATTGAAATACTGTCCATTCACAAAAGTTGAAAAATAATCATGCAATAAGTATGTGTTTCTGGATCAAAAAATGAAAATACACTATCACATTTCAGATAAGAAAAAGCCATTTGCAAGATTGAGATGGAACTTGCCACCCAGGTATGAGAAAAGCTTGAATTTAATCCCCAACACCCATGTAAAAATGCCCAGCTTGGTGGAATGACCCTGAAATCTCAGAGCTGGGGAGGCAGAAACAGGAGGATCCCTGCAGCTTGTTGGCTAGCCAATCTAGTTGTATCAGCCAGCTCCTGGTGTGATGAAAGGCTCTGTCTCAAAAACAAGATGAAGAGCAATTAAGGAAGACACCCACTGTTGATCTCTGGATCTGAGCACATGCATGAACACATGTGATTGCTCACCTACACATACATGTGCACACACATGAAAATACACAGAAAAAGATTAAACCTGGTGATCAACTAATTTGATATAAAGCAAAAACAAGTTACCTTCTATGTACTTTAAAAGCCTCTGAGGAGGTAACAAAGGGAATCGAATTGGATCTAGTACTTCCACCACATGTTTTCTTCTCTTTCCCACATCTTTCAGAATCCATTGCATTGCAGCTAAGAAGACTTGGTATTCATCCTCAATGCTAAGCTCTTCACTACGTAAAATTTTGATCAGCTGATCTTTTGTAAGTGCCAGGAACTCTTCCTCACAATGAACCTCCAAGAAATGGACATGAATATAGTTTTCTGTAAATTCCATAAGATCATGGCAGGCAATTTGCTCAGAGAATTGCAAGAGCCCAATGCAGTTCAGAGGATCAATTTGTCCTTTCAGAAATTCACAGCAAAGATTAACAACTTCAGTCAACTGCAGCATATCTGCTGCAACAATCAACTCCTGAACATTATTCACAGCTATATTCACTGTACCTAGGGAATTAGAAAGACAAAAGTCAATGAATCAAAACAAACACTTAACATTAACATTACTAACATTTTATATCACTAATAGTTTGATTTTTGCAGAATGGAAACCAAATAAAAAGGATATGTGGAAAGAACACAAAACTTTAAAATATTTTATTATTTTTATTTTATGTGTTTGAGTGTACTGCCTGCATGTATGTAGGTGCACCCATGTGAAGCAGTTCCCATGGAGGTCAGAAGAGGGCACTGGATCCCCTGGAACTGGAGTTATGGACAGTTGTTAGGTGCCACATAGGTGCTGAGAATCAAACCCAGGTCCTCTGCAGCCAGTGCTCTTAACAGCTGAACCATCCCTCCCTCCCCAAGAACACAAAACTTAAATGATGATACTTAACATTTCTAAAACAATTATAATGAACCAGACACAGTGTTAGTTGCTTTATACAAACTCATTTAACCCTCACTACAACCCTAGACAGTATGTATATATATATATATATATTTTTTCTTTGTCTTTTAGAGGTAGGGTCTCACTGTAGCCCCAGCTGTCCTGGAACTATGTAGACCACGCTGGCCTTGAACTCACAGAGATCCACCTGCCTCTGCCTCCCAAGAGCTGGGACTAAAGGTGTGCACCACCATGCCCAGCCAAGTAGTACATGTATTTTTATTGTTGTATTAAGAAAACAAAAAAATTAAATAATTCTGCTCCAAATTATATGACTGAACAAGCTGCAGATTAGGAACTGACATTAAAACACACACTTTGTTTGCTGAGACAAAGTCTCACTATATAGACAATGCTAGTTCAACTCCCAATCCTCCAGCCTCTGCCTCCAGAGTGCTGGGATTAAAGGTGAGCACAACACACCCAGCTAAAAAACCGTACTTTTAACACAGGTTATACTTGTAGCAAACTTACTAAGGTAGCGAGGAGAGTATCTTTATTTATGATAAAGTGTCATACAATACCAATTTTTTATTTTTTTATTTTTATGTCTCTGAGTGTTTTGCTTGCATGTATTTAAGTGCACCTTCACATGCAATACCTGTGGAGGCCAGAAGAGGGTGTTGTTGGATCCCTTGGAACTGGAGTTAAGGAGGGTTGTTAGCTATTATGTGGGAGCTGGGAACTGAACCCAGGTTCCTGGTAAGAGCAGTCAATGCTCTTAATTGCTGAGGCTTCCCTCTAGTCCCTAGTTGGTTTTTTTTGTTGTTGTTGTTTTTAATACGAGGCATAACTAAGAATCTGTAACATGAGAAACTACTAAATATTTGAACTTCCTTTTTTCTGAGACAGGGTCTATGTGGCTCAAGCTGATCTTAAACTCACTATGGAGCTGAAGATGACCTTGGACTTCTGATCTGCCTGCCTATATTACCCAAGTGTTGCTGGTATTATAGGCATGTGCCACCATGCTCAGTTTCATTTCATAACTTATAGAATGATTTTGAGAGACTATCAAATAGCCAATTATATTTAAGGGACGGGGGAAGACTGTAATTCTCTTACCTAAAGAATTTTTCATTCAGTCTTATATTTTATCCCTTTTAAGGCTCTAGAGACTTGCACATGCTAGACACTCTACCACACTGACCTACACCCTTAGCCTTTTATAATAATCACTTTATCCCTATTATAACAATGACTGTAACAAACTATCTGTCCAAAATTTTTTCTCCTGATTCTATTTATAAAGCAGTGCAGGCAAGGCTTGACCCTCTCTATTTCCAATGACCTGGTCCAAATGGATGCTCAAAAAAATAGTTTTTGAGTGACTAGTCAAAGAGATTAAGGTGACAGTAAGAATACGGAATTTAAACAGAAGTTTCTCCAGAAGCATAAGAAATATATATCAGCCAGGCGTGGTGGCGCAGGCCTTTAATTCCAGCACTTGGGAGGCAGAGGCAGGCAGATCTCTGTGAGTTCAAGGCCAGCCTGGTCTACATAGTGAGTTCCAGGCCAGCAGGGGCTACAGGGAAACTCTGTCTCAAGAAGACCAAAAAAAAAAAAAAAAAAAAAAAAAAAAAAAGAAAAGAAATATATATCAAAGCAGTATGTCACAATAGCTGCAGAGGAAACTGAGAATGAAATGGGAATTATAAATATGCATTAAAAGCAGATCATGAGTTGAGATATGTGAGTTGAATGACTATTCCTGGACAGATAATAACAAATTGCTTGAGAATAATAAATGCCCTATAACAGGACTTTATAGGTTACGAAGTACTTTCATATTTATTATAATGTATCCCATTTAACTTTCTTATCAACTATACAGTGCTATAATACCCACTTTATAAATAAGGAAAATTAGCCAGGCATGGTGGCGCATGCCTTTAATCCCAGCACTTGGGAGGCAGAGGCAGGCTGATCTCTGTGAGTTCAAGGCCAGCCTGGTCTACATAGTGAGTTCCAGGACAGCTGGGGCTACAGGGAGACCCTGTCTCAAAAAGACAAAAAATAAATAAATAAAATTTAAAAAAAATAAGGAAAATTAGGTTCTCTAAAGCTCCTTTTATTTAAGACAGAGCCTAGCTATACAGTCCAGACTGTCCTAGAACTCATAACTATTCTGCCTCAACCTCTAGAGTGCTGAGAATACAAGTGTGTGTCACATGTCTGGTTTATTCTTACTGGTGCTTAGCTCAAAAAAATTATTCAACAAAATATTCAGTAGACATTTGTTGAAAGAATGAAAGACTACAACTAAATAAAATATCTAATTATCATATAGTTGGTGGCAAAGCTAGATCTCATACTCAGATAATTTGATTTCAAATGAAATGAACAAAAATTTAAGGCAGAAAACACGTGTTAGAACATTAGAATTATGGGGGCTGGAGAGATGGCTCAGCGGTTAAGAGTACTGACTGCTCTTGCAGAGGACCTGGGTTCGATTCCCAGCACCCACATGAAAGCTTCAAACAGTCCTTAACTCCAGTTCCAGGGGAATCCAACACCCTCTTCTGACCTCCGTGGCATTGCATGATATAGGTACACTCACATGCCTGCAGGCAATACACTTATACACATAAAAATAAAAATAAAAAATATTTTTTAAAAAGCCCCAAAACATTAGCATTATGGGGGCTGGAGAGATGACTCAACAGTTAAGAGCACCGACTGCTCTTGCAGAAGACCTGGGTTTGGAGCCCAGCACCCACATGGCAGCTAACAACTCTCTGTAACTCTAGTTTCAGGGATCCAACACCCTCTTCTGATCTATGTGAGCACTGCATGACATGGGTGCACTTACATACAAGCGATACACTCATACACATAAAAATAATAAAAATATTAAAAAATCAAAATAAAACATTAGAATTATGAGTCAGGCATTGTAGCACATGCCTTTAATCCCAGCACACTGGAGGCAGAGGTAGGCAGCTCTCTGTGAAATTGAGGCCGCCTTGGTCTTCTTAATAAGTTCCAGGACAGCTGTGGCTATAGGGAAACCCTGTCTCAAAAAGACCAAAAAAGAAAAAAAAAGTTAGAATTATAGCATATGGGTAGGTAGAGGCAGAGGCTGGTAGATCTCTAAGAATTTGAGACCAACTTGGTCTACATTGCAAGCTCTAGGTCAACCAGAGCTATATAGTAAGACTCTTTATCTTACAAAAAAAAAAAAAAAAAGATGGGGCTGGAGATGTGGAGATGACTCAGTGGTTCAGAGCACTGACTGCTCTTACAGAGGACCCAGGTTTGATTCCCAGCACCCACGTGGGACTTCCTCAGGCATTGCATGATATGGGTACACTTACATATATACAGGCAATACACTCACACACATAAAATAAAAATAATAAAGTTTTTTTTTTTTTTTAAAGGACAATTTGCCAGGCGTGGTGGCACATGCCTTTAATCCCAGCACTTGGGAGGCAGAGGCGGGCAGATCTCTGTGAGTTCAAGGCCAGCCTTGTCTCCATAGTGAGTTCCAGAATGGCTGAGGCTACAGGGAGACCCTGTCTCAAAAAGACCAAAAACAAACAAATAAATAAAAAGGACAACTTGTGGGAATCTGTTTTCTCTTTCAATCATGTGGGTACTGCGGATGAAATTCAGGTCATCAGGCTTGGCAGCAAGCACCATTCCTTGCTGAGCCATCTCTCCAGCCCAGGACCTTGATTTTGCTGTAAAAACTGTGCCCTAATGAAAGTTACACTTCTGACCCTCCTATATAGATAGGGGTGAGATTTTTAACTATGTATGGTCCTTAGGATATAAGCAGCAGTTGTTGGGAAAGGCTACCAAAAAATTTTATTTTATGCCAGGTCTACATACACACAGGTGCACATCTTTAATCCCAGTACTCGGGAGGCAGAGGCAGGCGGATCTCTGTAAATTTGAGGCTACCCTGGTCTACATAGCAAATTCCAGGCCAGCTGGGACTACAAGGAGACCCTGTCTCAAAAAGACCCCAAAATGTTTTTAAAATTTTATTTTGTTCTATGTAAATGAGTGTATTGCCTGCATGTATTTAAGTGCATCATTGTCATGTAATGCCCACGGAGGTCAGAAGAGGGCACTGGATCCCCAGGAACTGCAGGTTGGATGGTTGTTAGCCACCATGTGGGTGCTGGGAACCAAACCTACATCCTCTGCAAGAGCAGTCAGTGCTCTTGATGGCTGAGCCCCCAGAAAAGCTTTCTTCCTCCTTCCTCCATTAGCTGGAATTCAGTGATAAAAAGATTAGATGTTACATTTTATAGAGGACAGAACAAAATACTAGAAGAATATTAGAACTCTAAGGACATTGTAAAGTCACCATACCAGCCTAGAAATGCCCATTATGCATTCAACCATGTGGAATCTTGTGTATCTTGTTATTTTACATCTATTTCTAGTAGCCAAATGCAGTTTACTGATACCAACTTTGCCTTAAATGTCAATCCTCTGAAATTATTATATCCCAGAAATGGTCAGTAGTTTGCCATCTTTTATTTTTTAATGGAAGTCCTAATCACCAGCAATATGGTGATAATGCCATGAACATTCTTATTCATCGATCTCTTGAATTTACTGCCAGACAACAGGAAAAACAGGCAACACAAGGCACTGCCTGTTTTTATATAATTCAACACTAATTTCAGGTATTAATCTACTAATTTATAGCTTTCAAATAAATGAAGCAGGAAGGAATTATGAAGTAGTTAATTACCTCACACAAGTTATTTGGAACAGTGAGGTCAAAAAAATCCCTTAATGTGGGGCTGGAGAGAGGGCTTAACGGTTGAGAGCACTGACTGCTCTTGCAGAGGACCCAGGTCCGATTCCCAGGACTCACATGGTGGTTATGAACCATCCTTAACTCCAGTTCCAGGGGAATCCGAAGCCCTTTTCTGACCTCCGCGGCACTGCATGACACAGGTGCACTCGCATGCAGGCAATACACTCATACACATAAAAATAATAATAAAAAAAATAAGTTAAAAAAAAATCCCTTAATGTTTAATTTGCACATTAACATAGGCTTAGGGTTAGAGTTAAGGAAGACAAGTAAAAAGCAGAACTGCATTGCATTTTTTCAAGAAGGAATATGAAACAATACAGAGAAAAATCATTTTGTAATTTTCTAAATTTAAACACAATGCATTAAAAACTACTTTATTGGGTCACCTAATTATCTTTCACCAAGTAGTTTTTTAAAAATTTTTTAAAAATTTATTTATTTTGGGGGCTGGGGAGATGGCTCAGTGGTTAAGAACACTGGTTGTTCTTGCAGAAGACCTGGGTTCAAATCCCAGCACCCATAGGGCAGCTAACAACTGTCCATAATTCCAGTTCCAGGGGATCGATGGCCTCTTCTGTCCTCCATGGGCACTGCATGACATGGGTGCACTTACCTACATGCAAGTAATACATAGACAATAAATAAAATATTTTTTAATTTATTTATATTTATGAGTATATTGCCTGCACGTATGTAAGTGCACCTGTTTCATTCTATGCCTGAGAAAGTCAGAAGAGGGTGTCAGATCCCCTGGAACTGGAGTTACAGATGGTTGTTAGCCACCATGTGGGTGCTGGAATCAAACCCAGGTCCTCTGTAAGAGCAGCCAGTGCTCTTAACCACTGAGTCATTTCTCCAGCCCTAATTTTTTAATTTTTAAATTACATTTATGTGTGTGTGCGTGTGTGTGAATGCATGCTTGCATGTGGGCATGTGTGACTATTTAGAGATCAGTGGACAACTTGCAGGTATCAGTTCTCATACTCCATCACATGGGTTCCAGAGATTGAACTCAGGTCATCAGGCTTGGTGACAAGTGCCTTTACCTGTTGAGCTGTCCCACCAGCTCCCACCAAAGGGTTTCTTAAAGAGAATACAGTATATTTTCAAAACTAGACCAAATGCAGTATTTCTTTCCAAATATTTTTTTGTTTGTGGCCAACTACACAGTAAGTTGAAGCCAACAAGGGCTACCTTGGTGAAAAAAAAACAACAACAACAAAAAAAAAACCAAGAAGAGTAATGGACATTCATTATGAAAAAAACTTTTAAGACATAAATGTATAAAAATGAAAATCACACACTTACACATATATATTGCAGTAACACAGTATATTCTTCAGTGTATTTCTTTCAAAATTTTTGTTTTGTTACACGTTTTTTGTTTGTGTATGTGTGTGGTTTATGTGAGTCTGAACGTGCGTGGGTACACGTCTGCATGCACATGTATGCATGTGCACATGTATTCATGTGGAGGCCTGAGATTTGATGTCAGGAGTCTTCCTCAATCACTCTTCATCTCATTTATTGAGGCAGGGTCTCTCAGTTTGAACCGAGCTTGCTGATGCAGCAGGACTAGCTAGCAGCTTGTTCTGGGGATCCTGCCTCTGCTTTTCAAGCTCTGGAATTACAGGCAGTCTATTACATCTACCAAGCATTTAAATGGGTTCTGGGAATCTTAACTCTGATCCTCATGCTTGAATAGCACTTTAAATGCTGAGCCATCTCTCCAACCCCCAAATGATCGTTTTTATTTACAAAGTTGGGGTTCATATATTATACACACACACATATATATATAAATATAAATACATAAAAAACTATTTGAAAGCATTCTACACTGTGCATGATAATTTAACTACATTAACTGGGAGACAAATTGTTTTCAATTATATACTGTTTATAAAACAAGAAAACATAAACATATAAAACAAAATTTTGTTTCATAAATATTTGTCTGCAGCATTAATGTTTTAAGATTCCAAGGAAATGAGTACTGGGTCAAAGGATAGGAACTTTTGAATGGGCATGGTGGTATACTCTCCCGTCTCAGCTACTTGAGAAGCTGAAGGAGGACAACAGGTTGAGCCCAGTTTTGGGCTAGTCTGATCATCACAGTGAGACTCCCATCAAAAAGAAAAGTCTCATGATAATAGGCTGCTAAAATTCCTTCCATATATATTAAATCTATTTCCATTCCCACTGTAGCGCATGGATGATTACATCATTCTTCAATCAAATCCACAGGCTATTGTAACATACCTGTGTAAATGAAATCTAGAAGTAAGTGAAAGATTCCAGCTTCAATTCCTAGAATCTGTACAACATCTTTTGAGGACTCTTTCATTCCTCCAGTGAACAAAGCTGCAAAGTATGGACTACTGGCAGCCAAAACCAACCGATGAACTTGAAAAATTTCCTTCCCAACTTGCAGCTGCACATCACAGAAATGCTGTCCATTTCTCATTTTGTTGATCTGCGCCAAGATGAGCTGGGCATGTTTATCTGATGAAAATGGACTATCACCACCAGCTTTGGCACACCCCTCATCAGCCATGATGATCACAGATTAATTAAAGGGACTGCTGCCCATTATCTGCTTCTACCTGAGAAACAAAATAAAAAGAGATCAAACAACATTACCTTTAAAATATTTATTTATTTATTTATTTATTTGGTCTTCTTGAGACAGGGTCTCCCTGTAGCTCCAGCTATCCTGGAACTCATAATGTAGCCCAGGCTGGCCTTGACCTCACGGACATCCACCTGCCTCTGCCTCCCGAGTGCTGGGATTAAAGGCATGCGCCACCATGGCCGGCTTTTATTCATTATTTTTATTTTATGTGTATTGCCTGCATGTATGTAAGTACACCTGTGTCATGCAATGCCTGTAGTGGTCAGAAGAGGGCGTCGGATACCCTGGAACTGAAGTTAGGGACAGTTGTTAGCTGGAACTGAGGCTGGGTCCTCTGTAAGAGCAGTCAGTGCTCTTAAGTGCTGAGCCATCTTCCCAGCCCCCAAACAATCTTTTTGCTAACACGTTTTCTATTCACATTCTCAACACTTAACAATTTATTTAAGAGCATAAACTACACATCAAACAAGTAAGAGCTAAACTGTATAGTACCATTTCTAGTATGCTTTCAGATAATGGAATAAGTACTGTAGGCTAGAAATCTCGGGAGGATGCTTCACAGAAGAAAGATCTGAACTGGGTACTAAAAGAAAAATACAATTAAGGTCTGAGGAAATTAAGTCCCTTGCATAAAGAAAATAAAGTATAAAGGCAAAAAGAAGTCATCGTAACATTGCAGCAAGGAAGTACACATCACAGCCAGAATGAACTTCTAAAAATCCATTGTGATCAGTCCACATGTCTGCTTAAAATCCTTCAACTTGGTTCTTCCCTTAGCATACAAAGCTTTTGTCGATCTTTGTTATAATTCAAAGCTCCGTTCAAATACAACTTTTTCAAATAAACTCTTCCCTGTTTCTCCTCTAGATTTGGTGCTCATCCTAAGCTTACCTGTTTCCTATATCACACTCTACCTTGTTAGATACTCCCACCATCCTAATCCCAGTTCACATACACACAAACATACACAAAGTTCTTGAAAGATAGTCCCTTTATGTTAGGGACTACCTTCCACTGCTAGAGCATATCATATACCAGCTTTTCGAATGTTTGTGAAATGAGAAATAACAAAATGTTTGGAATTTTTGTTTTATGAGACAAGGTCTCACTCTGAAGCCCAGGCTGCCTGGAATTCATTATACATAAAGAATTCTACAGACCAGGCTGGCCTCTTCCTCCTCTGCCTCCCAAGTGCTGGAACTGCAGGCATGTACCACCATCCTTGCCTGAACTGTTAGCTTAGCTTTTCCACAAATTATGTCAATTGTAATTTTTATAATAATTAAGAGAGAAGAAAAGATAATCTTCTCTCAGATCACAGAAAAGTAAACTAAATATCAAAGTTTCCCCAGATTTAGTAATATTGATAGTTGAGGTAATTTACTCTAAGCCTAGGGTTTTACCTAACACATCACATTACACAGAAATTATTAGGTCAGGTTTTAGAAAAAGGGCCTTGAAACTCAAGGACAGAAATGTGTACCTGAGTCTTTATAGACTTAACAAAAATGAACATATCACTAGTCATTTCAGAACTGTTAGGTTCTTCAGAAGCATAAATTAGGAGATAACCAAAATTTTACAGACGCTGCAATGAGAATCAAAGGTTAATTCAAGTTACCTTCTGAATTGAATCAAGAAACCATGAAATCCTGCAATATAAAAGACAAGAAGATAAAACGCAGAGGAAACCTGGAAGCGAAGAGATGGGTCAGTGGTTAAGAGCATTGGCTGCTCTTGCAGAGAACCCAGGCTCAGTTCCCAGCACTCACATGGTGGCTTACAACCATCCATAACTCCAGTTCCAGGGGATCCAATGCCTTCTCCTGACCTCTACAAGCATTGTACAACATGGGGGCACTTACATACACGCAGGCAAAGCACTCTCACAAATAATAATAATAATAACTCCAGTTACAGGGGATCTGATACCATCTTCTGTCCTCTCTGGGCACTCCAAGACATGGATACACTTACATACATGCAGGCATAACACTCATACGCATAAAATTAAAAAAAATAAGACATTAAAAAAAAGAGGAAATCAAGATGATTATGGTCATAATTTAGGCACCAAGGAAAATTGGTAATAAAATTGACAGAATTGTTGTAGACTGACATGAGAAGAAAATGTTAAGTATATAGCATCTAATAAAACAAGTCAAATTAATTAAGCTGATCACCAGGCGTGGTGGCACACGCCTTTAATCCCAGCACTTGGGAGGCAGAGGCAAGCAGATCTCTGTGAGTTCAAGGCCACCCTGGTTTACATACTGAGTTCCAGGACAGCTGGGGTTACAGGGAGACCCTGCCTCAAAAAGACCAAAAAAAAATTTTAAAAAGCTGATAATCAAGACTATCTAAGCATTATCTTTTTGAAAAGTTGATAAGTTTTAAGGGAGCTGTTAAAACTTCACATCAATGCTGGGCATGGTGGGCCATGCCTTTAGTCCCACTCCAGAGGCAAAGACAGGTGGATCGTTGTGAAATGAAGGCCAGCCTGGTCTACATAGAGAGTTCCAGGCCAGCCAGAGCTGTAAAGTGAGATCCTGTCTCAAAAACAAACAACAAAACATTTCACATCAGCATGCACATGATGTCAACATCTACAATTAAGTAGCACATAAACATAGCGTAGTTCCCTCTACATAGAAATCTGACCTGCAGATATTATTAAACATGACAGGGGTGTCAGGCTTATTATATTTCTTCCTATCAGCAGACCCTTTGTCTCCTGCCCTCAAGGCATCAAAGCACAGCCAGTCACCAAGTTAAAATGCCACCTGTTAAACGAAACAGTTCGCTAGTCAGTCCAGGAGAAGATGTGGAAATCTCTGTACCACCCTTCTCAGTAAACGCTGATACCATCCCACTACCATTGGAATATCTCATCCCAAAAGGTGACATAGGAGTTGATGGTGTTTCCAGACGGAAAAAAAAAAAAAAAAAAAAAAAAAAAAAAAAAACCAGCTCTGGACACTGCATAGGATCTAAGGAATATGCCTCAAGGGAATCCAAACTTGAAAGGCAGTTATTAGGAAACGATGGGGATGATCACTGGTGGCCTTCACGGTCAAGAGCATCTGAAAGCTACTTCCGGAAAGGGATCAGAATTCCCGCAGCGCATCAAAACAAGTGCTTGAGTTGGAGGAAAGACCTAGAGTTAGCTCTAAACTGCAGCGATGCTGCAGGCGGAAATCCATTCCGTGCGACCGACTCGACCCGGGACGCTCTCGGGTTTCCCGGGTGGGGGTGGGGAGAGGCTGCGGCGGTGCAGACTAGAGGAAGCTCACCCGAGGGCGAACACCCAACAGCCTGAGCGCCCCCTGAGGCCGGAGGAGGAGAGCCCGGCAGAGGCCGGTTCCAAAGCTGTCACTTTCATAGTCCCCGGTCCAGAGAGCCGGACACAAGGAAGTTCCCAACCCCTTGAGAGACACGCACTGGAAGCAAGCCAGCTTACCCGCCGAATCCCTTCCCGCCGGCGCCCGCCGAGGTTCTGCGCGCGCAGGCAGCACGGGCAGCGAAGGGGGCGGGGCAACCGGGGCGGCCGCGGGTCGGGGTGGCAGAGGGCTGCAGGCGAAGCTCCTCCCCTGCCCGCCCCCTTCTATTGGGCGTGCTCAGTGGGCAGACCCTCCCCGCTGCGCTTGCGGCTGCCAGCCCTGTCCTGAGCAGGTGTTTTCTTGCTGTGCCGGAAGGCTCCGGTTTGCTGTGGTTGCCAGTCCTCCTAGTCCATTCCGTCTGCATTCTCGATTCTTGTGGTGTCTCGGTCAGTCCACCTTTCTTGACGTTAAAGAAAAACACCTGTACAGTACCACTCTACCAGTCTCCTAGATCATGTTCTGAGCTTGGACTGACCCCAGGTGAAAACAGAGAACTCAAAATGCCCAGTTCTGTCATAAGGTGTCACAGTAGTGACTTTCGAACTTTTAAAATAAATACTTATTTTATTTTAATTGTGTGTGTATTCACGTGAATGTAGGTGCCTGGAGGTCAGATCCTCCAGAGCTGGAGTGATGGTTATGAGCCGCCCAGCGTGGGTAATGGCACCAAACTCAGGACCTGTGCGAGAGCAGTATGACTTCTTCACAACTAAGCCATCTCTCCAGACTTTCAAACTTTCTTTTTAATCCTTGCCCTTAATGGACTAAAACTTTTAAATTATTTTTATTTTGTGAGTGTTTTGCCTGCGTGGATCTAAGTGTATGGGTGTACAAGGTGGGCAGAAGGCATCAGATTCCCTGGAACCTGAGTTACAGATGGTTGTAGCCTCCTTGTGGGTGCTGGGAACTGAAGTCAGGTCCTCTGCAAGAGCAACTTGTGCTCTTAATTGCTGAGCCATCCATCCAGCTCCTACAAAAAGTGTTTTACATCAAACCCATACCATTTACTTGTATATCTAAAATTTTTCACAAAAGTAGTTTATACTTACCCAAATGCACTTAACCTCTACTTTGTGCTTCATTACCAATGCAAAAAAAAAATCTGCAAGAATAAATTGCAGAAAACTTGTTAAGGACAAGAAAAGAACAAAACGGATTCTCGGAGGCTTTCAGTGTAAGGCTTGGCATTATCTGGCAGATATTGGAAGGAGAGTTCCATCGGGCTCTGACTTTGTTGACAGAGGTTTTTTTTTATGAAAAAACTAGTAACACTAAAAATAACTCTTCATCTGTAGAACATACCCAAACAATACATTTTACTGATACTAAATCACTTTTGTCCCTTTTAATTAATTCATTTCAATATTCCAGACTCCTAGAAAATTCCTGTAACATCCTACTGACTTCCTCACTAAAGAGATAAAGTACTTAATGTGTCTATTTTATATTTGTGCGAGAATCACGATTTCATTTTTTAGAAATTAAACCTAAGTACTACTAAAGTTATTAAGTTATTTTTGCAACCTACTATTATGTTGGACCCAGCAATTTGAAAAACATTGTTTTAGTATACATACTTAGGAGCAGAACTGCTGGAACATGATGATTTGTGCATCTTCAATTTTGCAAGAAAATACTTTTTTTTTTCTTTTTGAGACAGGATTTCCCTGTAGACTCAGCTGGTCTGAAAAAACTCCCTTTGTAGACCAGGCTGGCCTTGAACTCACAGAGATCCACCTGCCTCTGCCTCCCAAGTGCTGAGTTTAAAGGTGTGTGCCACCACGCCCAGTTGAAAATAACTTTTTTTTCAAACTGTTTGTATATATCAGTTCCCTTATTCTGCATCGTCAACATTTAATATTAAATTTCTCAATTTTGCATAATCTACTTATGATATTTCGTATTTATTTCAGTTTAGATTCTCTGATTATTAATAAGATTGGATAATAAAAAGATGTTTATAGGTGAACTGTGTCCTCTCTCCAGTTCACATACTGAAATTCTAGCCACCAAAGTGATTTTATTTAGTCAATTACAGTTCCATGGGGTCATGACAGAGGTACTTTCATAATGGAATCAGTGTGTGTCTTTATGAGAGTAGAAAACTTTTTTTCCTTTCTTTTTTTCTTTTTCACTTTCTTATAAGCAAAAACAGGAAGTCTTATGATCACACAGTCATCAGCAGCTACCTTCAAGCCAAAAGAAATCTCAGAATGAAATTACCTTACTATCACTCTGAGCTTGGACTTTAGCCTCTAGAACTTTGAGAAATAATTTCTATTGTTGAAATCATCTAATCTATGTCATTTTGTTATGGTACCCTAGACAGACTAAGTCATAGGCCGATTAAGTTTCTTTTTTCATTAAAAATCTTTTCTTTTGTCTTTTTGAGACAGGGTCTCCCTGTAGCCCCAGCTGGCCTGGAACTCACTATGTAGACCAGGCTGACCTTGAACTCACAGAGATCTGCCTGTCTCTGCCTCCTGAGTGCTGGGATTGAAGGCACCACCAAGCCTATTTTTAAATTTTTTAAAAATTATTTTTATTTTATGTGTATCAGTATTTTGAACACATAGATATAAGTGCACATGTATGCAGTGACCATGGAGTCCAGAAGAGGGTATTGAGTCCCTTGGAACTGGAATTATAGCTGGTTGTGAGTCTACATGTGAGTGTGGGAACTAAACCCTAATCCTCTGCAAGAGCAAGCAGTGCTCTTAACCACTGAGCTATCTCTCTAGTCCCAACTAATTTCTTAATATTAATTTAGTAGCATTTCTTTCTCTCTCTATTTCTCTCTCTCTCTCTCTCTCTCTCTCTCTCTCTCTCTCTCTCAACAGATTGAGTCTAATTAGTGTTGCCTATTGGAAATTTGACTGATTGTGACTTGATCTCATGCAGGTGATCATCACTAGCTGCCATGAGTTCATAGCACTTCTCCCCATCCTCCAGCCTACAGCATTTACATTCTTTTTACCTCTCTTCCTTGATGTTTCTGGAGTCTTGGAGTGGGGATTGCTATAGATATCCCATTCAGGGCCAAGCATTCACTAGATACTTATTCTCAGCACTCTAACCAGTTATAAGCCTCTGCATTAATTGCTGACCACGCAGAGAGAAGTCTCTCGAATGGCATAGGAGAAGAGCTGCTGCTTGAGAGACGGGTTCCTGGCATAGCCGATAATCAAGCTGCCAAATACAGTTCCAATGCCAGCCCCTGATCCAGCCACACCAACTGTGGCGGCCCCAGCACCAATAAACTTGGCTGCTGTGTCAATGTCCCAGGAGACAATGCTGGTCTGGAACTCCCGTCTGGCTACCTGGAGAGGGGAGCTGCTGCAGGGAGGCTGTTTAGAAGGGGCCTCTGGTCTACTCAGGAGGGAGGGAGACACAGGCCTGATTAGACCCCTGGTACAGGAGCGGATCAGACGGGAGAAATGAGCAATGCCCTGGTGGTCTGCATTTTGTCTACCTCACAGCTGTAGCCCTTTCTCTTTCTTTCTTTTTACATGAGCTTGAGTAAGATTAGAGGAAGCTGAACTTGTCTATAAATTTATATGATCTGTGGTTTTCTTTATGCAAATATTTTATTGTTGTTTTCTGTTATTTTGAGACATTGAACTCACAATCCTTCCTTGGCCTTCTAAGTGCTAGGCTTATAGGTGTACCACCATGCCTATTTATTTATTTGGTTTTTGTGGGACTGGGTCTCGTGAACTCCAGGCTGGCATTGTGCAGTCAAGATGCCTTGAAATGATGATCCTCTTGCCTCCATCTCCCAAGTACTAGGATTATAACTGTGCACCACCACACCTACACACCTGGCAGTTTATTCTCTTCAATGGTGACAAAACTATCATATTTTCTTTTTATTCTTGAATCCATTTTTAAATTTTTCATTTTATGTGTATGTATGTATTGCTTGCATGTAGGTAAGTGTACCCATGTCGTACAATGCCCTTGGAAGTCAGAAGAGGCTGTCAGATCCCCTGGGACTGGAGTTACAGACAGTTGTTAGCTGTCATGTGGGTGCTGGGATTCAAACTGGGGTCTTCTGCAAGAACAACCAGTGTTCTTAACCGCTGAGCCATCTCTCCAGCCCCTCTTGAATCAATTTTTCTAGTTTACATTCTTATATAAATTTGTGCTTCTTAAAATTGAGATGAAATGGTATATAATAAAAACTTTCATTTTTTAAGACAGGGAATATTTTATTTACAACCCATCAGAGAATATGACAAAGCATTCATGTTTAAAGCATAGGTCAGTAACTGGCATGGGTCAGTAGTTGTGTAAGAGCATACACTGCCACATACAAATCAACCAGTTAATTAAATGAGACCACAGCTTTCAATATTTGAACAGAATAAGCCTCTCCTGTAAAAACATCACCTTTGTGACATTTTTTGTGTGGGGGGGGTTGGGACAGGGTCTCCCTGTAGCCCCAGCTGGTCTGGAACTCCCTTTGTAGACCACATTGGTCTTGACCTCACAGTGATCCACCTGCCTCTGCCTCCCAAGTGCTGAGATTAAAGGCATGCACAACCATGCCCAGCCTAGGATTTTGTTTCTTAATTCATTTAACAAGCCTATGTCTTTTGACTAAGGAGTTGAGGCCATTAATATTTAAAGTTATTATTGAAAGATGTGGATTGGTTACTGTTGTTTTATTTTCTTTGCGTTCTTAATCTATTTTGTGTTTCCGTACTTTACACCTTTGTTTGTTTTCATTCTGTAACCTCTTCAGTACAGCATTTCTTTCTTCAGTACTTTTGAGTATTTTTGGTAGGGTGGTTTGGTGGAAGTGAATTCTTTCAGCCTATATGTGTCATGAAAGAGTTTTCTTTTCCTTTCCCCTATGATAGGCAGTTTTGCTGGGTAAAGTATTCTGAGTTGGCACCTATGGTCAATTAAATTGGAAATACTTTGGTCCAGGCTCTTCTATAGTTTGCATTGAAAAGTCAGTTGTAATTCCAATGGTTATTCCTTTATATGTAATTTGTTTTTTTCTTGCAGCTTTCAGTACTCTATCTTTGTTGTGTACATTTAATGTATTTACCATGATGTAATGTGGAGAGTGTCTGTTCTGTTCCTGTCAAATGGGTGTTCTGTATGTTTCTTGTATCTATATAGGCATGCCTTTCCTTAATTAAGGGAATTTTCATTCTATAATTCTGTTAAAGATCTGGTCAATGCCATTACTGTTATTTTCCTTCCTCTATGCCTGTGATTTGGTCTCTTCATGGTGTCCTACATTTCCTGAATATTCCATTCCTGTGCATTTTTTCATATTCTTTGCTTGAGCAGTCCAGTTATTCAACTTTGTTGTCTAGATTGATATTCTGTTTTCCATTTCGTTTATTCTGCTTGTGAGTCTTTCTCCTGTCATTTCAAACTGGCTTATTGAATTTTTCAAATTGGGTTTTATTCAATATTTCTGTCTCTTTGTTTACTTTTCAAGTCCCTGATTTCCTTTGTCATTTCATTCAGTCATATATTCATATTTGTAGAGTTTCAGTCAGGAGTTTATCCCTATCCTCTTTGAGTTCTTTATTTGTGTATTCTTTAAAGTCATTGAATTCTTTGATCATATTTATGATCAAAGTTTTAAGTTCTGCATCCTGGAGTTCCTCTGGGTAGTTCTCATTGTAATACATTTTTGTAGGACTAGTAGGTTTGGGTGAGGACATATTTTCTTGTTTTTTTTCATATTATTTGTGTTTTGAGGTTGTTGTCTGGGTATATGAATTTATTTTGTTGATTTTATGTCTGGTATGAAATCCTAGTCTGCCTTTGTTTAGTTGAAGTTTGGTTGTTTATATTGTTGATGTAGCTTGGTTGCTTTCTGGTTGGGTATGAATAGTTATTTGGTCTGTGCTTCAGGTTCTCACTTTTGGTTTTTTTATTGGCGGTACAGGATGGTTTCAAACTCACTAGTCAAGAGCTCTCAAGCAGGGCAAAGGAGCTAGGATCAGTTCAAGGCTATGGGGATCCAGTGGCTGGGTTCTGGCAGGCTAGTCAGGTGGTCTCAGGTGGAATGACCAAAAAGAGGCCCAGGTCCAAGATGGGATGGGCACAGCATGGGTAGTGTCTTACTAGCTAAGCAGAGTAGATTTGAACCCTGGAGTAGGAGAATGTAACTGGTCAGGGTGCAGAGAATCAAATCACAGTGGGCAAGGCCTGAATTATCAGGGTAGTCCAGAAGTCTCAGGTGGGACCAGCAGGAGGGGGCCTAGGCCAGGGCAGGAATGGGGACAGTGGTGGTGGAGAGGGTCTAAATAGCTAGGCAGAATAGAGGTGGGCCCTGGAGCCAAAGAATCACCAGACAAATCTATGACATGTCAGGAGATAAGTGCCATGAATAAGGATAAGGAAGGATAAAGGAGACACAGAGAGGGTCAATGAAGAAAGGATGCTGCTCCAGACAGGTGGTCAGAGAGAGCCTTTCTCACATAGCATTTAAGCAGAGATCTGAATGGAGAGGCCATGCAGAAAAGAATTATGGGCAGATAGGAAGGTAAATTCACTGGTCCTATGGTGGGAATGTGCTCAAGACATTTATGAAATGGCAAGAAACTGTTAGCAGAGAAACATCAGTTAAGGGAAGATAGACTCACCAGATATGAAGGCAAACAGGTATTTAAGAGCAGTATTACATAGTGCCTTACATGCAGAAGGACTTTGGCACCTGAGTGTAATAGCTATGTTACATGTTTTGTTTTGTTATGGTGGTTGTTTTGTTCATTTGAATGACAAATAATTCTCATAAATAATAATGACATAATTTTATATATCTACATATAAAAACCTCATCAATTTGAGGTCATTGTCTACCAAGTCTTTAAAAAAATTTTTTTTTTTGTTTTTTTGAGACACATCTCTCCTTGTAGCCACAGCTGGCCTAAAACTTGCTATGAAGACCAGGCTGGCCTTGACCACATAGAGATCCTCCTGTCTCTGCCTTCTGAGTACTGGGATTAAAGGCATGTGTTTTTATTTTGTGTGTGTTTTACATTTTATTTATTACTTTTATTTTATGTGTATGAGTATATTGTCTACACGTATATAAGTGCACCTATGTCATGCAGTGACTGTGAGGTCAGAAGAGGGTGTCAGATCCCCAGAAACTGGAGTTCTGGATGGTTGTTAGCCACCATGTGGGTGCTGGGAATCAAACCTGGGTTCTGTTCAAGAGAAGTCAGTGCTCTTAACCACTGAGCCATTTCTCCAGCCCTGTTTCTGTTTGTTTGCTTTTTATGGCAGAGTCTCACATAGCCTGGTCTGGGCTCAAACTCACTATGTAGCTGAGACTGGCCTTGAATTTCTGATTTTCCTGCTTCTACCTTCCTAATGCTAGGATTAAAGATATATGCCACCATGCCTGGCAGTCTAATTGCTCCTTAAAGAACTATATGTATCCCAGCTATCTTATTGCTTAGTCATCCTCCTCCCCCAATATCTACATTTTTTTCATTTTTTCTTTATATAATATATAAAGAATATATCGGTTGTAGTTCTTATTACATGTTATTACATGTGTGTCTCCAGTTAGCCCTGAGGGACTGGAACAAACAGAGATAAGAAATAACTGAGCAAGCACATTGGATAGGTAGATATGGTCACTGTGGAATGTAGAATTTCAGCAGTTTCAGGGGGTAGTCTGGTTTAGGTCATGCTCTTGAAATAGAAAAATAAATAGGAATAACTCATCCACTGTTAATGTTTAAAACTAAAGTAACACTTTTGTTAAAAGGCAATTTTATTAGGATATAAATTACATACATTAGGGCTGCGGCTATGGTTCAGTTGGTAAAATGTTTGTTTCACGTGCATGAACCTTGGGTTTAGGTCCCAGCACCATGTAAACTGAGTGTGGTGGCACATGCCTTTAGTCCAAGCACTTGTGAGGTGGAGGCAGGAGGATCAAATTTAAGGTCACCCTTGGCTACAAAGTAACTTGTTAAAAAAGATTTTATTTTTATTTTATGTGTATATTTTGCCTGCAGGTACGTAGGTGCATACACATGTGCAATGCCCATGGACAAGAGAAGAGGGCATCAGAGCCCCTGGAACTAAAGTTACAGTAGGTTACTAGCCACAATGTTATGCTGGGAACTGAAACCGGGTCCTCTGCAAGGGCAGCTGGCACTCTTAGCCATTGAGCCTTCTCTCTTCATGTGCATGTCTGTGTTCACATGTGTGGATGCTTGCATAGTCGGATCCCCTGGAATAGGTAGGTAGTTGTGAGCCACCCAACATCAGTGCTGGGAACCCAACTCAGGTCCTCTGGAAGAGCAGTATGTACTCCTACCAACTGAGCCATCTTTCCAGCCTTCTGATGACCTGATTTTGATACCTGGGATCCACATGGTGGAAGGAGAGAATTGACTCCCACAAGTTATCCTCTGACTCTCTCTCTCTCTCTCTCTCTCTCTCTCTCTCTCTCACAAACACACACACACACAGTGGCAGATTTTTACCCCCCCACAAGCACACAAAATAAATAAATAAATGTAATAAAAACTAATAACGGCAAGGAGATACAGATGAATCTGTTATTATAGTTGGAGACTTCAACATCCCTCTACCAGAAATGTATAGACCCAGCAGTCCGAAAATCAATTACAACACAGTTTAATTTAATAACAACATCAGCCTAGTTGATATATATATATGGACTAATTCATCCAACAAGAAAATATATCTCTTGCTGGGCGTGGTGGCCCACCCCATTAGTCCCAGCACTCGGGAGGCAGAGGCAGGTGGATCTCTGTGAGTTCAAGGCCAGCCTGGTCTACAAAGCAAGCTCCATCCCAGCTGGGGCTACAGGGAGACTGTTGGGAGCTATTAGCATAAGCACAGCCATCATGTACATTGAGCTGTGGCAGGCTTGCTTGTTTCACCTTGACTCAAGAGTTTGTGTGTTTTGCACACCAGTACCTAATCTGCCAAGTCAGGAGGAATGTGTTGATAATTTAGGGGAGATGGTTAAATGGTGGAATTCACAAGTATTTGACCGCTCCTTGACCCTCAGATACAGGTGGGAAAAACAGTTGTTGAAGCTAATTGAGTTAAGCAAACAGTGGCTGTCTGAAGTTCTACTGTATAAAAAGGCTGAGCTAAAATAAACCGGGGCTGCAGTCTCTACTGACAGTCCTCCCAAGTATCTTTTCTGTCTCTTGTTTTTTCTTTCAATCCTCATTCCCCCTTTCCGGTGCTGTTCATCTTGGCCGGCTAGCACCAGCAGGAGACCATCTCCAAAAGACCAAAAAAAAAAAATCTCTTTCTCAAGCTCACATAGAACATTTATTAAGCTAGATCATGGTTGAGTCATATAATACACTGTGCCGAATTAAAATAACAATATATAATTGCTACCAACAATGGATATTATTTCATATCTGTTTTTAGATTACAAAGGAATTAAACTAGAAATAAATTATCAGAATGGTTTTTGGAAACAGAGTGAGGTGGCATACAGCAGAAGCCCCAACCAATGAGTTCAAGGCCAATCTCAAAAAGAATTATATACTATGAGCAAGGGTGCAAGGTATTCAAGGGTGGCTCTGCAGAAACCAGAAAAATCAATTCACGTGGTCTGTCACATCAACAAACTAACACAATATGTACACTCCTCAGAAAAATAAAAATAGGGGCCCAAAGAGATGGCTTAGTGGTCAAGGCTACTCTTGCAGATGCCCCAGGTTTGGTTCCTAGCACCCATATGGTGGCTAACAAACTATCCCGAACTCCCGTTCCAAGGGCTCTGACACCATCTTCTGCCCTTCACAGGCATTTCACGACATGGGTGTACTTACATACATGAAGGCAAAACACTCATACATATAAAATAAAAATAGAACTATTTTATGTTCTGGCCATCCCACTCCACATATATGTATAAAAGGAAATGAAGTGGGACATACGAAAGAGATACCTGTATGCCATGTTTCCTTCAGTACTAATGACAACACCTAACTTATGGAATAGGCTTTGTTGATCATCAACAGATAATTGGATAAAGGAAATATATCATAAATAGTCAATGGAGCATTATTTAGCCATAAAGAAAAGTGAATGAAATACTACCATTCTAATTGTATGATGTTATGTAAAATGAAGAACTATGAAAATAGTAAAGGATTACTGGCTGCCAGAGGTTTGTGGGGAGACACAGGTGAACAGGCAGAGCACAAAGGAGTATTAGGGCAGTGAAATGCTCTATAATACCATCATGTTAAATACAGTGTCCTTACAAATTCTGCAGAATGTAGAACACCACAGGTGAACTGCCATATTAATCTATCAATGATATATCAAAGTAGGCTTGGCAGTTGTAGCAAATGTGTCCCTGTAGTAGGATATGTTGAAAACTGAGATGTCTTTTGCATAAAGAGGCAGAGGGCATATGGTTTATTTTTGTGCTTTCCTTAATCTTACTGTGAACCTAAGACTCCTAAAGAATGACTTTTAAAAAAATAACAAAGCTACAGGGCTGGAGAGATGGCTCAGGAGATGGCTCAGTGGTTAAGAACAGTGGTTGTTCTTACAGAAGACCCGGGTTTGAATCCTAGCACCCACATGGCAGCTAACAACTGTCCATAACTCCAGTCCCAGGGGATCCGACAGCCTCTTCTGACCTCCGCAGGCATTGTGTGCCACGGGTGCACTTACCTACATGCAGGCAACACACACACATAAAAGAAAAATAATAAATAAAATATTTTTAAAAAATAAAAAATAGGCTGGCCATGGTGGCGCACGCCTTTAATCCCAGCATTTAGGAGGCAGAGGCAGGCGGATCTCTGTGAGTTCAAGGCCAGCCTGGTCTACATAGTGAGTTCCAGGACAGCTGGGGCTACAGGGAGACCCTGTCTCAAAAAGACAAAAAAAAAAAAAACCCCTCCAAAACCAAAAAAAAAACCCCAAAGTTAAAGGAAACTCATTTCCTGAATAATTCAAAAGTTACTACACTGCTACAGCAAGGAAGATAATATGATGCAATACAAATGGACTTTTAGCTAAATTAATAAAATTAAGTGTCTAGATATAAACTCTCACTTCTATAATCAAATTGCTTTAAATAAGGGTTACAATTCAGTGGTGAAAGAATAGTCTTTTCAACACATGGTGCCAGGACACCTGAATATTTAGATGGATAAGAATGAAACTGATCCCTTTATTACATCATACAGTAAATACTCAGAATGTATAAGGGACATAGTGTGAGAGCCTAAACCATAAAATCTTTGAAAAAGTAGGTGTGAATTTTTTTTTTTTGGTCTTTTTGAGACAGGGTCTCCCTGTAGCCCCAGCTGTCCTGGAACTCACTATGTAGACCAGGCTAGCCTCGAACTCACAGAGATCCGCCTGCCTCTGCCTCCCAAGTGCTGGGATTAAAGGCATGTGCCACCACGCATGACCAAGGTGTGAAATTTTTATGATCATGAATTAGTTTCTTAGTTCTATCACATCAAAAGCATGAGTGACAGGTCAAAAAAGATAAATTGGGTTTTATCAAAATAAAATGAAAAGCTTTCATGCTTCAAAAGAATGGGTGTGGTGGCGCACGCCTTTAATCCCAGCACTCGGGAGGCAGAGGCAGGCAGGTCTCTGTAAGTTAAGGCCAGCCTGGTCTACATAGTGAGTTCCAGGACAGCTGGGGCTACAGGGAGACACTGTCTCAAAAAGACCAAAAAATAAAAAATAAAAGTGAAAAGGCCAGGAATGGTGCTACAAGCCTTTAATTCCAGCACTCTTTGGAGAGAGGCAGATGGATCTCTGTGAGTTCAAGGTTAGCCAGACTTTTATGGCACATTCCAGGCCAGCCAGGGCTTCATAGTGAGACCCCCCCCCATCTCGCTAAAAAAAAACAAAACAAAAGTAAGAAAGTGAAAAGATAGCTGAAGAGATAAGCTGATTTAGTTCAGTTGATAAAGTGCCTGCTTTGCAAGTCCAAAACCCATGTGAAAAGACTGGGCGTGTGGACTAGACAAGCTCCACACTGGGTCTACTGTACTAAATATAAAAGGTGCTTTGTTTGACACCAGAGACCAAACAATATTGACATAAAATGTTAAGTGTAGGAGTTGAAGGAGAGGAGGAAAGAGGACATAAAATTGATGTACAAGAGGGACTTGGACTGGAGGGAACATACCTCAACATAATTAAAGCTATATACAACTAACTGACAGCCAACATCATTCTAAATGGAGAAAAACTGGAAGCATTCCCATTAAAATCAGGAACCAGACAAGGATGTCCACTATCTCCACTCCTTTTCAACATAGTGCTTGAAACTCTTGCTAGAGCAATAAGACGGGAGAAAGAAATTAAAGGAGTACTAATTGGAAAAGAAGAAGTCAAACTATCACTTTTTGCAAATGATAGATAATGTACCTACGAGATCCCAAAAGTTCCACCAGAAAACTCCTAGAACTGATCAACACATTCAGTATAGTGGCAGGTTGTAAAATCAAGCTATAAAAATCAGTAGCCTTTCTATATACCAATAACAAGCAATTGGAGAAAGAATACAGGGAAATGCTCCCATTCACAATTGCTGCAAAAAAAAAAAAAAATCTAGGAACAAATCTGACCAAAGACACCAAAGATCTCTACAATGAAAATTTTAACTCGTTAAAGAAGGAGACTGAGGAAGACACCAGGAGATGGAAGGACCTCCCATGCTCATGAATTGGAAGAATTAATATTGTGAAAATGACCATCCTACCAAAAGCAACTTAAAACATCTCATAGAATCATAATTTAATAAAGTGCTCAAAATTAGATAAAATTTCTACAATAATGATGTGGTAAAGATATACAAGAGCCCTTAATGACCAACACAAAAAACCCCAGATAGCCAAAGCAATCCTGAGCACAAAGACCAATGTTGGGGGGATTACTATACTAGATCTCAAAGTATACTACAGACCTATAGTCATAAAAACAGCATGGTACTGGCACAAAAAAATAGAAACATAGATCAATGGAACATCACTGAAGCTCAAAACCCGAGTACATACAATTTCAGCCACCTGATATTTGACAAAGGTGCCAAGAACATACAATGGAGAAAAGACAGCATCTTCAACAAATAGTGCTGGCAAAACTGAATCTCCACATGTAGAAGAATCAAACTAGATCCTCATCTTTCACCTTGAACAAAAGTCAATTCCAAATGGATTAAAGACTTCAATGTGAAACTGGAAACCCTGAAACTATTAGGAGAAAATATTGGCAGTAACTTACAAGACATAGGTGTAGGAAAGGATTTTCTAAATCAGAAATTGCTCAGGAATTAAGGTCAGCAATCAACAAGTGGGACCTCATTAAACTAATAAGCTTCTGTACAGCAAATAAAACAGCAAAAGAAACAATAAAAAAATGAAGAGAAAATCCACAGAATGGAAGAGAAATCTTCACCAGTGGCATATCTGACAGAGGTTTAACATCCAGAATATATAAAGAACTCAAAAAAACAAAGAATCGAGACTCCAAATGACCCAATGAAAAAATAGGCTAAAGATCTAAACAGCGAGTTCTCAAAGGAAGAAATAAAGATGGCTAAGAAACATCTCAAAAAGTGTTCAATGTCATTAGTAATTAGGGAAATGCAAATTAAAACCACCCTAAGGTATCACCTTACCCCAATCAGACTGGCTAGGATCAAGAGAACAAATGACACCAAATGCTGGCGGGGATGTGGAGAAAGGGGAGCACTCATTCACTGCTGGTGGTGTTGCAAACTCATGTAGCCTCTATGGAAAACAGTGTAGAGAACTCTTAAAAAAATAATGAACCTACCATATGACCCGGTTATACCACTCCTTGGCGTATACCCAAAGGACTCATCCTATTGTAGAGACACTTGTACAACCATGTTTGTTGCTGCTCTTTTCACAATAGCTAAGAGATGGAAGCAACCTCAGTGCCCCCAACTGACAAATGGTTAACAAAAATGTGGTATATTTACACAATGAAGTTCTATTCCACAGTAAAGAAAGATGAAATAATGAATATTTGCAGGTAAATGGATGGATCTAGAAACTGTTATACTGAGTGAATTAACATAGACTCAGAAAAACAAATGACATATGTTCTCCCTCATATGTAGATCCTAGCACCAAATCCTTATAAGTGAGTATGTATCCAAACATAGCTATAGGAACCACGATAATGAAAAAGAACCAGGGAGGTAAAGGGAAAGAAAGAACCTGAGAGAGAAGAGCAGTAAGAAACAGGTGTTGCTAAGGGAGAAATGAATAAGAATGTGGCTACTTAAACGGAAGAGGGAATGAAGAGGAACCAGGG
>NW_008333791.1:244024-244477 GCF_000622305.1 Nannospalax galili
TAATCACACATGGCCTCCTGGATTTGGGGAGAGCTAAAGTATACAATCTGGGGAAGGCTAGGAAGAGAAGGCATGACCCCGTGCTGGGTAAAGGCTCTCCAGTGTTCATACCCTCAGGTCATACATACACCTCAGCAACCCCTCAGTATCTTGGTAAGTAAGCTTAATAACTTCATTGGTTCCCCAGTAAAACTTTAATCAAACATTGGCTTGATGGTAGCGCCTTAAAAGGGAATAAGCATTGCTTAGCATCCCTAGGAAAAGAAGTCTCACAACAGATAGAAAATTTATTTGTTAATGCTATTATGTCCCATAATTATTTTTTAAAAAAGAAAATGAGAATGTAAAAGATGTTAAAAGGATATGGGAAATGGAGATATTTTTCAAAATAGACAAAAAAATGAGAAAGCCTAAGCAAGTGATGAAGGTCTGTTTAGGTTTGTTATGATATAT
>NW_008333791.1:244675-246213 GCF_000622305.1 Nannospalax galili
GCCATACTTTGAGGCCTATACTAATTTGATCAGAGGGACTTAAAGAACAGTTTTTGCTCCTTGTCCTCCAAGGTCAACTAAGTTCCAGAGGACTATGGAACATCTCTCAAAATGTCCTGTAATTGTGGTGAGTCACCTCCTCTTGTTTAGGGAGGACATGGAGACCCCATGAGACGGAGTGTCCAATCTATAAAGAGGAGGGTCAACTCAGAGAAAACAACTCATTCATGCTTCCAAGTGAAGCTAGACATGGTCGAACAGGACCTTTGACTTATCTTCACATAGATGGAACTGGTAAAAGAAAGGAACCAGGAGCTCCTCCCAAGCCCATGTGACCCCTGAGTAACAGATCCTCAGATGATCTTATGTGTAAAAATAAATTGATTTATTTGGGTCAACTGTATGGTCTTAAACACCCAAAAGGAAAATATAACCAAAGAGTAAAGGAATCAGTATGTTTCTTTTAGAGTTCAAGGGATTACACTTCCCAGACATTAGGCTTAAATCTATATAAAAAGTTATTTAGACAATTATTTCTCATTGATGATTTCGTTCCTAACCAGAAAGTCCTGCTCAGATGTAAGACTTCACTACTGTAGTGTCCACCTAAGGGAGACAACCAGCTATTGTTCTAAAATGATGGATAAATTTGTTTTCTCCCCCCTATCTAGAAACCTTTGAGAGGGAACTGACACTGATTCTAACCATTCCAACGGCTATCAAAATACCTGAAAGCAAATCCTGAATCCATCACTCTAGAGTCCAGCCTTGGAAGACAAAAGAAAAATGAGGAGGAACCCAATAGAGGGATGATTTTGGAAGCCCTTGTCAAGAAATTCCAATGGATTCTCATATGAACATTTGAAAATTTCCCTAATCTGACTATTTTGTAGTTCCCTGTCTAGAACTTATAATGCTAATTACTCTTCCCTTTACTTCTTCACATGCCCTATTCACAATTCAAGGACTTTTTTTTTCCTCTTAAAGAGTTATGTAATATGGGGTACTCCAGTTGCTTCACCCTGCATCCCTGTTCAGCATGGAAGAAGCCAGAGCAATCTGCATCCCGATTCCCTATTGGCAATTTGATAAGGATAGGAGGTAGGAAATGGCTAGGCAGTTAGGGTAAAAAGACCCCAAAGAAAAGTAGCCAGTTTGTTGGCTAAAAGTCAAAATGTCCTTGGGCCTCTTAGCAACACACTCTGTTCCAAAGGCAAAAATGTTGAAAGTATTTGGGAGCTTGTATCTAATCCTTAAAAGATTTTAGGGTTACATCTTCAGAGGGGGGAATGTTACATCTTCAGCGGGGGGAGTGGCCAAAAGCCCATAAAAATAAATAAATAAATAAAAGCAGAAAAAAAAGTTTTTTCTGTATGAAACAGTATATTTTAAAATGAAATGGAGATCTTTTTTTAAAGGTTAAAACCTCCTTCACTTTTATGTCTTATAGGGTTTATACAGAGTTCAATATTGTATCACTGTATTAATTCAACTGTAAACCTAAAAATTTACAGCCAATTTTGAAAGAGATGCATCTT
>NW_008333791.1:246251-258510 GCF_000622305.1 Nannospalax galili
AATTGAAAAGGAGATCTTTTTTAAAGGTTAAAACATTCAATTTTATGTCTTATAAGGTTTATACTCAGTTCAATATTTTATAACTGTACTAATGCAACTGTGAACCTAAAAATTTATAGCTAATTTTGAAAGAGATGCATCTTTGCTCTGGGAATTGTTATTGATTATGTCAATGCTGTTGTAATGAAATGCTTCTCCTAATCATGTGGTTATTAAATAAATAATAAAAAATATAATTGATGTACAAATCCCTCTGAATTTAAACGATCCTCACCGGCTAAGCCTCTTCTGCTACTCTCCATGCAGGTGAAGCAGACAGACTCCAACTCTGCTTCTAGAACAAACTGTTTGCAGTTGTGATTCTTGGTGTTGTTGAAAATCTCTTGGGTCTTGGCAGGCATGTTGAAGTCCTAGAGTTCCACATGATAACAAGTCTTTGAATTTAATGTTTGAATATGAAGCGAATAACTGGGATATCACCTGTCTGGTCTCTTCTCTTTCCAAAAGTCTGTGACTTACCTGGCATGATGGAACCAGACCCTTTCTCAACTTTCTTAGAAATTAATAGCCAGTGTAGAAAGGGGACCCTGGAAGGGTCTAGAAGGTGTATGAAATTACTACAGCCAATGTCTGCTGTGGCACACTTAGGGATATGCACAGTAGATGGAATCAAACTCAGACTAGGCTTCAAGGAACCACAGGGGGAGAGGTGCTGTGCCCAAGGAGTATAAAACCCAGACAACGTGCTCTGACAAAGCCAGAGAGACCAAGGAACAGACAGAAAGAAGGTTTTTCCCAGTTTTAACAGTTGCAGATTTCAGGAAAGAATGATAAAGCTTCTGTTAAGGATGCTATGAAAATCTAATGGGAATTCAATTCTTTAAATAAAACTCAATCTAATCTAAAATAAGGAGAGAACACCAAATAGAGGCCTTCTTTCTGCAAGAAGATGTCAGAGAGTGCAAACCTCCTCTGGCAGGGAGCACGTAAAGAAAAAGCCATCCCCATTAAAAAGAAATAGCTGAACCCTGAGTGGTCCAGAGCCTTTAAAACTCACATTCTGTCACTTTCCAATTAATATTCTCTTTGGATCTAATTCTTTTAAAAAAATTTTATTTATTATTTTTATTTTATGTGTACGCGTGTATTACCTGCATGTAGGTAAGTGTACCCGTGTCGTGCAATGCCTGTGGAGGACAAAAGAGGCTGTCAGATCACCTGGGACTGCAGTTAAGGACAGTTGTTAGCTGCCAGGTGGGTGCTGGGATTCGAACCCAGTTCTTTGGGTACAGTCCCCTCAGTTTTCACACAGCTCACAGTTTAGTGGAAGAGAAAGACTCAAATAGACACCCATTCTTCTAACAGCTGAATAGCATCTGTGTGCAATAGTCCTGGCAAGCCTTGACAGACCAGCAAACTCATGGAGTCGTCAGCAGGTGATTCTTCAGGAATCTTGCCTAAGTGGGAAAAAGGAGACCCATCTTCAAAAAAGTGGAGTGATTTGGGTGTAAGTCTCAAATCCACACCCTAGCTATGGGTCAGGAATCTTCCCAGCATTCCAGGAACCTCTTTTTCATGAAGGATCATTCTGGTATTTCAATATTTCTCTATTCACCCAGCAGTATAGACTTTTCAATTACCTCTGACATGTACATTAGTTGAACTGTACTATGATTCAATATGAATATCTCTATGTGCATCCAAATGACTAAGACCCAGTGGCATCTTTCTCCGTGTTCTTCTGACATAGGTGTTAATGAAGCACAGCTGGGTTTCAAGTGAATGTAAATACTGGGAATGTTTTACCTGCTAGTGTCTCAAGAACACACTTGTTCTGCCATTGACCACAGTGCAAATCTCTGCACTCTCCAGAGTGTGACAACATAGATTTGGCATGTTAATGCCATTGTCAGTCATCTTGGAGTTTTAAGCTAGTGACTGAGGACATTGTGCTTCATATACAATTGCTTTTTTGATGATCTAAATCAATTGAAATAAAATGACACCAAGAAGAAGTGTCAAAATAAAAATAAAAATAAACCACAAAAGCCAAAACAGACAATCAAAAAAATGTGATGGACATTTTAATCCCAGCAGTGGGGGAGATAGAGATAGGTGGATCCCTAGGGCTTGATGGTCAGCTGGCTTAGCTTAATTGATGAGTGCCAAGCCAAGTGAGACCTTGTCTCAAAAAACAAGGTAGGGGTTAGAGAGATGGTTAAACAGTTAAAAGCACTGGTGCTTTTGCAGAAGACCCAGGGTTTGGCTTCCAGTACCCACATGGTGGCTAACAACTGTCCCTAACTCCAGTTCTGGGGGTTCTGACACCCTCTTCTGGCCTCTGCAGGCATTTCACAAGACCATCTACATGAATGCCGGCAAAGCATTCATACATATCAAAACAAAACAAAGGTAGACAGCTTTGGCTTTTACATGTGTGTGTAAATACCTGCATGAGAAACTGCACACTACACACATACACATACATATACAGGAATGTACAAAAAAATCATACATCAAGTTATATATATGTCTGATGAGAAACTTATATCACAATATATAAGGAACTCTTAAGCTGGGCATGGTAGCATACACCTGTAATCTTAGCATATGGGAGACTGAGGCAGGAGGGTCAAGAGTTCAAGGCCAGCTTTGGCTATTATAGTAAGTTTGAGGTTAGCCTAGGTTACATGAGACCTTGTTTCAGAAAACAAAAAACAGTGGAGTTGGAAAGATGGTTAAGATCTTATACTGTTTTTCAAGAGGACCCCTGTTCAGTTCTTGGCACCCAAGTTGGACAGCTTACAAACACCTGTAAGTACAACTCCAAAGGATCGGACACCCTCTTCTAGACTCTACAGCACCCACACACATGTGGCATTCACTCACATAGACACACACACATACACATAAGTAAAAAAAAAATCTTTAAAAACAAAAGAACTTTTTCAACTCTAAAAAATATTCTTTAACTGAAAAATGGTCAAAGATCATCAGTCATAAATCATATTGATTGTATACATCCTTGATATAGGATCATGAAAATGGTACTTTACTTCTGTGATCTTCTTTCCCCAACTCCCAACTGAAGTTTAAGCACGAAAAAAGAAAGATTCTATGTTCACTTTGGCAGCACGTATGAAAAACTGGAACAATACAGAGGAGACCCCTGCACAAGGGTGATAGGCAGTTTGTAAAGCATTCCATATATTTATTTTAGAAATGAAAGCCTGGATGTCAAGATTAATTCTAAATTAGGTCATGAGGTTATGGGTAACAACACAGTCTCATCCTATCAGCAAGTAACGGAAAAGACCAAAAGTCTCTGAGAAGCAGATGTTGGCCATGAATATTGTATGCTAACTGGGCAACCCAAGATTCTTGCCTCTATTGAAAAACTGTAGAGAAAAGAAGAAAAAGTCATAAAGAAATATGAAATAATCAACCATTCTATAAAGGATGGCATGCATTTTAGAAGCAATTAATGTATTTTGTATAAATTTTGGAGAACTTGAATAAAATTGACTATGATTCATTAAAAAAAAAGATTCCAACAGAGAGGCAATCCTTCAAAATATATACCAAGTTTCCTTGAAATTGCTAAGGTATGAGGCCAGACATGGTGTCACACACCTTTATCCCAGCATTCAGGAGACAAAGGCAGGCGGATCTCTATGAGATTAAGGCCAGTATGATCTTCAAAGTGAGTTCCAGGCCAGCTGGGGCTGTAAGGAGACTCTGTCTCAAAAAAATCACAAAGAAACAAAAAGCTAAGGTGCAAAAACAGGGAAATTCTGAGCAATTGTCAGCCCAGGGAGCATAAGGAAACATGATACCTGAATGTGATGTAGTTTCCTGATGGGATCTTAGAACAGAAAAAGTATATTTGGTAAAAATAAAAAAATTAGTGGGGCATGGTGGTTCACACCTTTAATCTCAGCACTCGGGAGGCAGAGGCAGGAGACTCTCTGTGAGTTCAAGGCCAGCCTAGTCTACAGAGTGAATTCCAGGCCAGCTGGGGCTATAGGGAGACACTGTTTCAAAAAAAAAAAAAAATTAAGGAAATCTAGGGTTAGAGAGATAGCTCAATGGTTAAGAGCACCTGCTGCTCTTCCAGAAGAGTCAGATTTAGTTCCCAGCACCCACATGAGACACTTCAAAACTGCCTGTAGCTCCAGTTCCAGGAAATCTGACACTCTTTTCTGACCTCTGTGGCACCTGCACACACATAATGCACATACCTTCACACACAAATACATAAAAAAAAATAAATCATTTAAGCTGAGCATGGCAGTGCACGCCTTTAATACCAGCACTTGAGAGGCAGAGACAGGCGGATCTCTGTGTGATCAAAGCCAGCCTGGTCTACACAGGGAGTTCCAGGCCAGCTGGGGCTACAGGGAGACCCTATCTCAAAAAGAAGCAGACAAACAAACAGAAATACATGGAAACTCTCATTCATTGCTCCTTGGATTATAAAATGGTGTGGCTACTGTGTAAATACTTTGGGAGTTCCTCAAATATAAAGATAGCATAAAACCTAATAATTGTAATCCCAGATAAGTACCCTAAAGAAATAAAAATATGTGACGATGTGAAAGCTTCTTTAGGAATAGTGGAAGTTGGTCATCAGTGTTTGTAGAAATAGCCTAAATGACCATCAACTAGTGAATGGATGAACTAAATATGAACAAAGTATTGTATGTCCAAATAATAGGACATGATTTGGCAATAAAAGGATGAAGGACTGGTACATGCTGCAATATGAATGAATCTTGAAAACTTTATCTTATGCAGCAGAAGCCAGTCATGGAAAACTATACATTACATAATTAGATTTCTAAATATCTAGAATAGGCACATGCCTAGAGACAAATTGAATTTGCAGTTATCAGGGACTGAAGGTTGGGAGGAAGAAGGGAGTGAGTGCTAAAGAGTATAGTGAAAACATTCTAAAGTAAGTAATGGTGACAGTTGCACAACTATGCAAGCATACTAAAAAATCACTGAATTATATACTATATAAAAGGGTAGATTTTATGATATGTAAGTTATAGCTCAATAAAAGCTGTTGTATTTTTTAATGTTATGTCATTTCTGTTCTCCAAACTGTCTACTGATTTTCCATTTCATTCAGAGCAAAAGTCAACTTTTTCGGTGTTAGACTCTGTGGACTCATCTCCCCATCACCTTCTTCTGTCCCTCTTTTTTTCTATGGCTCTTCCTTGCATTCATTTTACTTTAGCTTCTAGCTTTTTTGCTTGATGCTTTCTCATGCCATATCAACACTTCTGTTTGAAGACCTGAAAATCTAGATGGGTGTTCTTTAAACTAGCCTCATGTCTCATCCCTTCAGGTCTTTTAAAAATATTTTATTTATTATTTTTATTTTATGTGTATGAGTATTTTCTGTATGTGTATAAGTGCACCCATATCATGCAACGTCTGTGGCGGTCAGAAGAAGGCGTTGGATTCCCTGGAACTGGAGTTATATAGACAGTTGTTAGCTACCATGTGGGTGCTGGGAATCAAACTCCTCTGCAAGGGTGGCCAGTGCTCTTAACTGTTGAGCCATCTCTCTAGTTCTGCTTCAGATTTTACCTTTCCAGTGAGGCCATCCCTGACAGTCTCATTTTATAATTTTTATTTAATGTGTATGAGTATTTTGCCTGCATGTATGTAAGTGCACCATGCATGCAATGTTCATGGAGGCCCCTGGAACTGGAGTTCGAGACAGTTGTTAGCTGCCATGTGAGTGCTGGAAACTGAACTGAGGTCCTTTGGAAGAGCAGCCAGTGCTCTTAACTGCTGAGCCATCTCCAGTCTTGCATCCTCATTTTAATTAGAACACCTCTCCCAGAACTATCTCCCCACACTGTCGTCTATATTTCCTTGATAAACTTACTGCCATCTTATAAGCTAGTTATTTCTTTTAAAAATATTTTATTAACCTTTAGTCCCAGCACTTGGGAGGCAGAGACAGGGTTTGAGGCCAGTCTGGACTACATACCGAGTTCCAGGCCAGCTGGGGCTACAGGGAGACCCTGTCTCAAAAAGAAAAAATGAATTTATGTTTAATTAAATGTATGTATGTGTGTCTGTGTGTCTGTCTGTGTATGGGTATGTGCACATGATTGTAGGTGTCCATGGAAGCCAAAGATGTTGGATCCCCTGGATCTAGAGTTACTGGTGGTTGTGAGCTGTCTGACGTGGGTGTTGGGAATCAAACGCTGATCCTCTATTAGGGCAGTGTGTGCTCTTAAACACTGAGTCATCTCTCCAGTTCTTACACACATTAATATGTGTATTGACCATCTTCCTATATCCAAGGGTAAACTCTCCATCATTCCTGCATTTTCTTTTTTCTTTTCTTTATTCTTTCTTTCTTTCTTTCTTTCTTTCTTTTTCTTTCCTATTTTTATTTTATATGTATGAGTGTATTGCCTGCATGTAAGTGAGTGCACCCATGTCGTGCAATGCCTCGGAGGTCAGAAGAGGGCTTGAGATTCCCCTGGAACTGGAGTTAAGGATGGGTCGCAGCTGCCATGTGGGTGCTGGGAATTGAACCCCGGTCCTCTGCAAGAATAGTCAGTGCTCTCAATTGCTGAGCCATCCCTCTAGCCCCATTCCTGAATATTCTATTACTACATTCTTGTTACCTGGAATAGTAGCTAGCACATGAAAAATGCTCAATATTGAATGAATGAATGAATAAAAAAATGAACAAACATTTTATTCATTCTGTCTCATGTTTACTCTGTCTTTAATCAATCTTCTATCTCCAAGTCAGAGGTGGCTTCCCACAAGTGGAATTGCATCAGATTCTGCTTAGAATTCTTTGGCCAATGCCTATTATCTTCAGGAAAAAATACAATGAAATATTTAAAAACAGAAGTCAGAGTTAGAGTGCTTTGGTTCAAATCTTACCATGTCACACCCATGTCTTTGCACATTTTTTTTTTACTTTTTTGAGTGCACATGTTTTTAAAACTTATTGAGAAAACAGAAACAGAGTTTCAACCCTTTAGTGTCATGGCAATTCAACAATTTTGCACATATATTGTAAATCTATGTAATTGCCCATACCATTGTTTTATTATGGTTGCAAAATGCTACTTTAAAAAAAATCTGTGCCTTTATCATTCACTTATTAACAGTAGTTCTTCTGTAAAGAACTCTCTTATGTTTTCCTTTTGGTCTCCCTAAACTGTATGATCAAGACGAGTCAGAAAAAAACAAAAGTATTTTTGAGAAAATAGCTGAGCATGACTATTTTTCTATCATCATTCCTATAATCCCAGCACTTGGGAGGTAGAAGCAGGAGGATCAGGAATACAAGGCTATCCTTAGTTACAAAGCAAGTTTGGGGCCAGTCTGGAATATATGAGATCCTGTCAGAAACAGACAAATGAAAGGATGGGATAGAAGCTTGATGCTTACTACCATTTATCAATTTTTAGAATAATGAATCAGTACCGTAGCCAAAAGAGAACATTTTAGTTTTATTATCAAATAATAAATTTTTATGTATTTGATTTGGTTTAACTTGTTGTAATCCTTTCTTTGTGTGTGTGTGTGTGTGTGTGTGTGTGTGTGTGTTTGAGACAGTGTCTCCCTACAGCCCCAGCTGGCCTGGAACTCACTATGTAGACCATGCTGGCTTTGAATTCACAGAGATCTGCCTGCTTCTGCCTCCCAAGTGCTGGGATTAAAGGCATGTGCCACCAAGCTTGGCTTTCTTCATTCTTATTCTTTTATTGGTGTTCAAATTATGCCATCTCTTATAGTTTGAAACAGAAAGGTTCTCCATAAGTTCATGTATATTTTGAGAATTTTCTTATTGTAGGAGGGTGTCCTGGTTTGTTTCTTCATTGCTGTGACAAAACACTCTGACCACTACCAACTTGGGGAAGAAAGGGTTTATTTAGCTTACATATCCCGGATCACAGTTCATCCAGGAGCCCAACGTAGGAACTCAGGGCAGGAACCTGGAGGCAGGAGCTGGAGCACAGGCCATGGAGGAGTGTTGCTTACTGGCTTGCTCCCCTGGCCCCTGTGCAGCCTGTTTCTTATACAACACAAGCCCACCTGCCAAAGCGTGGCACCACCCACAGCGGGCTGGGCCCTCCAACATCACTCAACAATCAAGAAGATGCCCCACAGACATGGCCACAGGCCAGCCCAATGGAGGAAATTCCCCAGTTGAGGCTTCCTCAACCCAGGTCTGTCAAGTTTACACTAAAGCTATCCAGCACAGCTTCTTTGAGCCCCCTGTAGTGGTCTTCCTTCCTTCCTTCCTTCCTTCCTTCCTTCGTCCCAATGAAAACCAAAGTTCCCCACTAGGCTTACTTACAGAGCATAGGCAACCCCAAAGCAACCACACTGACAGGTCAGCACCCAGCATAGATGATGGCTTCCCCGTGGTTGTACAGATAAAGCACCCTTACCCTAGTCTTCCCCAGTCTATATACTCTAGCCCCTCCCAGAACCTCCTGAGGCCACCTGCAATTAGGGCAAAGTTGCATACAAAACAGCTGAGAGGAGTGGCTGGATACTCAAGTGAGGGTCCAGTGCTCTTCCCAGTGGCCTCCTTCTGTGAGGAACTGTCCACAGTCCAGATGTTGGTAGTTTTAAAAAGATGGCAGTTATTGTGCTCAAAGGATAGTGCTATACAATGATGTGTTTAAACACTTGCTCCTCAGCTAGTAGTGCTGTTTTGGGAGGCTGTGGAACCTTTGGGACGTGGGGCCTATCTGAGAGAAGCAGGTCACTAGGGGTGTGCCGTGAAAATTTTGGTCTGGTTCTCTGCTTCCTGATCTACAAAGATGTGAAGAGCCTTCACCACAAGTTCCCATCACCACAAGGCCCTTTTACCACACCTTCCCCATCTCTAAAACTGTGAGCCAAAACAAATAAAACAAATGAACAAAAAAACTGTGAGCCAAAATAAATGTCTCCTCCCTTAATTTGTTCTGTTAGGTGTTCTGTTGTAGGGACATAACAGTAACTAATATATCGTCTTTGACGAGTGGGAATTGCTTTCTGGTTGGCTGCTGTGTCATTTTGACCTAACAGCAGTAGTCTTCGTTTCTTTCTTTCTTTGAAGTACACAGAAAAAAATTTTCCTGCCATTTCTTGTCCCAGGCCTGGAATTAGACATTGCTCAAAGAAGCTCTAGATCCTTTGTAATAGAAAATGGCTTTTAGATGGATCACCACAGGGGGCTAATTGTTAGAGTTAGAATATATATATATATATATATATATATATATATATCATCTTTAGAAGGTTCGTAATGCACAATTTGGTCGTAATGCACAATTTGGACAATAACATTCTCTTAGGCTGAGTATAGTGGCATATACTTGTAATACCAGATGGGGAAAATTTTAAATTCAAGGCGAGCTTGGGCTATACAGAAGATCTTGTCTCAAAACAACAAACAAACAAATCAAACAAACAAAACAACTCTTTTTTTTGGGGGGGACAGTCATGCCAAGTACTAGAGCGTATAGACTTCTATTTCATAAGGATTAGTCTAAAAATGACATTAATTAAAAGCTTACATGTTCTCCCTCCCCCTCCTCTCCCCCTCTCTCTCTCCCTCTCTCTGCCTTCTTCCACACTTCATTTTCCCTGAAATTTAACAGTTTGGGTTGGAAATGAGGAGTAAGGAAAAGCTTAATAAGACCGGGTGTGGTAGTGCATGCCTTTAGTCCCAGCATTCGGGAGGCAGAGGCAGGCAGATCTCTGTGAGTTCAAGGCTAGCTTGGTCTACATAGTGAGTTCTAGGTCAGCTGGGGCTACAGGGAAACCTTGTCTCAAAAATACCAAAAAAGGGGGAGGGGGCAGAAGAAATGGCTCAGAGGATAAGAGCACTGGTTGCTCTTGTAAAGAGGACCTGGGTTCAGTTCCCAGTACCCACACAGCAGCTAATAACTGCCCATAACTCCAGTTCCAGGGTATCTGACACCCTCTTCTGAACTCTGCGAACACTGTAGGACTTACATACATGAAGGCAATACACTCATAACACATAAGATAAAAATAATGAATAAAATGTTTTAAAATTTTAAAAAAGAAAAGTTTAACGAGAAAAGAAGTTGATTAATCCAAGACATGGTTGTGCATGACTATAATTTCAACACTTGGGAAGTGGAGGCAGGAGAATCAGTGGTACCATGGTCATCTTAGGTTATATAATACATTCAAAGCCAGCCTGAGCTGCATGAGGCCCTGTCTCATTGGAAAAACAACAACAAAACACTCCTACAAAACTTCCTTGCTGGGTGTGGCAACTCATGCTTGTAAACCCAGCACTGTGGAGGAGCAGAGGCAGGAAAATCACTGCAAGTCTGATGCCAGTCTGGGTTATATAACAAGATCTGGCCTTAAACCGAAGCCCAAGTAATAATAAATAAATTAAAAGAGCTTGTTTTCAGGTTCAGATAGAAACTTTTCTGTAGAATTATCAGAGGCAGAGGCAAAGACAAAGCAAATTAGCAAAAGAGGTGCACAACCCTGAAATGCAGAGAAGGAATAAAACAATGCAGCGGTTCCTTTAAAAAGATTAAGTAGAAGAGTCAGCAAATGACACATAATACTTACTGCTTACTTTTGGTGCTTAGCCCAGAAATATTCAATCCTTCTTCAGAGTCATTGTATATACTAGTTTGGGATATAAATCAATAAACAGAGGATAAGTAGCTTATTTATACCAGAACAGAACTAAACTCAAAGTTCACAATCTACCATTGTCTTTACTAACCTCATACCTTCTTGAATCTTGGTTAAGGATAACTGTGTAGTTAAGATGTGTTGGTTTTGACTTTTTTTTTGTTATGTGTATGAGTGTTATGCCTGCATATATACAAGTGCACCCATGTGTGCAGTGCCCATGGAGGACAGAAGAGAGCATGGGATCCCCTGGAATTGGAGTTACAGATGGTTGTTAACTGCCATGTGGGTACTGGGATTTGAACTCAGGTCTTCTACAAGAATAGCCAGTGCTCTTAGCCACTAAACCATCTCTCCAGCCCTGGTTTTGATTTTTAGCTAAGATTCATGGTTTTATTTTGGTTAACAAGGGAAAGGTGAATGCTGGCTGGACACCTTGTGATCTAGATTATATTTCCTCTAGAGGTCAGTTTCAGGGCTTCCAGGAGTTGGGTTTAGCCAGAGAATCACACCCCAAACAGGATGTTTTTCCAAATGGGTCTTTTTTTGTCACAAACTACTTTCCAAAGACAATTGCCCATTTCATGTAGTTCTCAACCCTGGCTGCTGATTAGAATCACCTGGGTTAACTTTTACTTTGTTTAACCTCCAGAGATTTATTAAAATGGCTTGGGATGGGACACAACTTTCTTATGCTCTAAAAATACTTCCAAGGTTATTCTAATACTTTTTTTAACTAAGAATGAAAATTATCTTAAACACAATGAAAAATGTGGAGACTGGAAAATAGAGCAAAAAAGTACATATAGGACAGTATATGCTACCCTGTTTTATTATACACCTCATCAATAAGATAAACTATAGGCCTTCTAGATATGCATATTTTTTTATAAATTATTTGTAACATAAACTATAAAATGAAAAATGATATGATATAAGTGATATATATTTTAAAACATCACTCTTTTACAATTTTTTTAAATTACATTTATTTATTGTGTGTGCATAGGAGGTGGTGCTCATATCATGGTGTATGTGGATGTCAGAGGACAGCCTGTGAAAGCTGGTTCTCTCCTTCCATCATGTGGGTCTGGGGGATGGAGTTCAAGTCTTCAGACTTGGTGGCAAGCATTTTAATCCACTGATTGATCTCACTGCCCCATAAACAATACCTTTTAAATAGTTCTATTTTTCATTTTTTAATTTAATAGTTCTATTTTTAATGACACAAACTCATTTTATTCTTTTTTTTTTTTTGGTTTTTTTGAGACAGGATCTCCCTGTAGCAGAAGCTGACAATTGATATTAAGTCTTCAGACTGTGTGGCAAGCATTTTAATCCACTGATTTATCTCACTGCCCCATAAACAATTCCTTTTAAATAGTTCTATTTTTCATTTTTTAATTTAATAGTTCTATTTTTAATGACACAAACTCATTTTATTCTTTTTTTTTTTTTGGTTTTTTTGAGACAGGATCTCCCTGTAGCAGAAGCTGTCCTGGAACTCCCTATGTAGACCAGACTGGCCTTGAACTCAAGAGAGCTGCCTGCCTCTGCTTCCTGAGTGCCGAGGTTAGAGGCA
>NW_008333791.1:267747-287088 GCF_000622305.1 Nannospalax galili
GGGTACCATAAAAATCATCTCAAGTCTGGGCATGGTGGCGCACACCTGTAATCCCAGCACTTGGGAGGCAGAGGCAGATGGATCTCCATGAGTTCAAGGCCAGCCTGGTCTACATAGTGAGTTCCAGGACAGCTGGGGCTACAGGGAGACCCTATCTCAAAAACACCAAAAAAATTACTTTTTCTTTATGTGTATGAATGTATTGCCTGCATGTGTGTAAATACATACATGTCATGCAATATTCTTAGAGGTCAGGAGAGGACATCAAATCTCCTGGAAATGGAGTTCTGGATGGTTGTTAGCTGCCATGTGGGTGCTGAGAACTGAACCCAGGTCCTCTGCAAGAATAGCCAGTGCTCTTAACTGCTGAGCTATCCCTCCAGCCTCCTTTCTTTCTTTTTTAAATACATACATGTCATGCAATATTCTTAGAGGTCAGGAGAGGACATCAAATCTCCTGGAAATGGAGTTCTGGATGGTTGTTAGCTGCCATGTGGGTGCTGAGAACTGAACCCAGGTCCTCTGCAAGAATAGCCAGTGCTCTTAACTGCTGAGCTATCCCTCCAGCCTCCTTTCTTTCTTTTTTTTTGTGTGTGTTTTATGTACATATGTGTTTGTGTGCAAGCATGTGTGAAAGCCAGAGGGAGATGTCAAGCATCTTTCTTTATCACTCTCCATGTTATTCTTTGAGACAGGGTCTCTCACTGAACCTGGAACTCACTGATTGCCTAGATTGCTGGCCAGTAAGCTCCCAGCACTAGATTACAAATGTTTGACAGTACACCCAGCTTTTTATGTGGGTGCTGAGAATCAAACTCTGATTCTCATGTTTGCATGAGGCACTTTGCCAACTGAGTCCCTGTTTGCTTTTTGAGACAGGAGTCATGCTACATAGCTCTGGCTGGCCTGGTACTTGAGAAGATCAAAGTGGATGGAATTTTCAAGGCCAAGCACCAGAAAAGAGAGAGCAGCTTGGAAAAGACAGATGGACAGTAAGACCTTTTTGGAGATCTACAATCAGCTCCCTTTACACCTTTAGCTGTGGAACAAAGGGAAAAATCCCATCAAAACCTTGGGAAAGGCCGGGGGCGTGCTGGTGCACACTTTTGATCCTAACACTTGGGAGGCAGAGGCAGGCAGATCTCTGTGAGTTCAAGGCCAGCCTGGTCTACGTAGTGAGTTCCAGTACAGCTGGGGCTACAGGGAGACCCTGTCTCAAAAAGACAAAAAACAAAACAAAACAAAACCTTGGGAAAGCAAGCCAGACGTGGTGGAATATGCTTTTAATCCCAGCACTCAGGAGGCAAAGGCAGGCAGATCTCTGTGAGTCCCAGGCTAGCCAGTCTGCATAGTGAGTTCCAGGCCAGTGAGTGCATAGTGAGATCCTGTCTCCAAAACAAAACAAAACAAAAAAACAAACAAACAAATAAAAAAAAACCAATGGGCTGGAGAGATGACTAGGAAGTTAAGAGCACTGCCTGCTCTTCCAGAGGAACTTGGTTTGGTTCCCAGCACCCATGTGGTGGCTAATAACCTTCTTTAACTCCAGTTCCAGAGGATCTGATTCCCTCTTCTGAGCTCCACAGGTTTGCACTTACATACATGCAGGCAAAACACTCATACACAAAAAATAAATAATTAATTAATTAAAAAAATAATAACAACCACACACATACACACACACACACAAACCTTGGGAAAATGTTTGTAAAAATCTTGACTTAAGGGCTGGGTGGGGTAGCACATACCTTTAGTCTCAGCACTCAAGAGGCAGAGGCAGGCAGATCTCTGTGAGTTAAAGCAAGGCCAGCCTGGTCTATATAGTGAGTTCCAGGTCAGCTGGGGCTACAGGGAGACCCTATCTCAAAACAACCAAAGAAAAAAAAATCTTGACATATGCTAGAAATAGTTCATATTCCCAAGTGGAAGAATAAAATACCAGATATAGTATTTGATACTTTTTATTGATACTTTTTATTTGATACTTTTTTATTATTAATGTATTTTTTTATTGAGTAGTAGTTGTTACTTTTTTTTTGTCTTTTTGAGACAGGGTCTTATAGCCCCAACAGGCCTGGAACTCCCTTTGTAGACCAGGGTGGGCTCAAACTCACAGAGATCTGCCTGTCTCTGCCTCCAGAGTGCTGGGATTAAAGGCATGTGCTACCATGCCCGGCTGTACTTGTTAGCTTTTTCTTTTTCTTTTTCTTTTTTTTTTTGTCTTTTTGAGACAGGGTCTCCCTGTAGCCCCAGCTGTCCTGGAACTTGCTATGTAGACCAGGCTGGCCTTGAACTCACAGAGATCCACCTGCCTCTGCCTCCCGAGTGCTGGGATTAAAGGCATGCGCCACCATGCCCAGCTGCTTGTTAGTTTTTAATAGTGTGTTTGATAGTATAGCAAAATTCGCCTTAGACTAAAAATTCCTTTAGTTCTACTTAACAAAGCTTAAAAGCAAGCCTTGAAGGATCAAACAGTTTCCTTGAACAAGAATATTTATAGGAGTTCAAAAATATCCAGAACCTAACAATTGGCAATGTACAATAGTGAGTCAAAAATTATCAGGCATGCAATGGAAGCAAGGAATTGAATCTATGATGAAAAGTATTAATGACTAGAAATTAAAAGTATTAATGACCAGAAGTGGCACTAGCCTAGGGAATTAAAATAATTATTATAACTTCATTTCATATGTTCAAGAAGATTGAAGGAACTTGGCCTGGTAGTACAGGTCTGCAATCCCAGCTATTTGGAAGGTGAGGGAGGAGTACAAGTTTAAGGCCAGCTTGTAATACATAGGACACTCAAGGCCGGTCTAGGAACTTAGCAAGACCTTGTCTCAAATTAAAGAGTAAAAATAGAAGTCTGGGGTATAGCTAAGTGGTAGGGCGCTCGCTTAGCATGTTCCAAGTCTTGTATTAAATCCCAAGCATGGTAGAAAGAAATACATTAAAGAGATACATGGAAGACATTTTTAATTTTTTTTAAATTTTTTTGGTCTTTTTGAGACAGGGTCTCCCTGTAGTCCCAGCTGGCCTGGAACTCACTATGTAGACCAGGCTGGCCTTGTTGGAACTCACAGAGATCTGCCTGCCTTTGCCTCCTGAGTGCTGGTATTAAAAGAGCGTTTGCCTAGCACACAAGAGGCTCTAGTTTAGTCTCCAGACCACAAAAAGAAACAAATAGACAGAAAAAAAAGATTAGATGGAATTAGCAACAGATTAGATTCCAAAAGTCAGTTAACCTGAAGATATAGCAATAAAAACTATCAAAAACTGTAGAGAGAAAAACAACTCAAAAAAATAATTTGCTACATGCACACATGTCTATGATCCCAGGTGGAGACTGCATTACATAATATCCTGTCCAGGAAAAAAAGAGCCACAAGCACAAACTAGATTCCACATATTAGACTGTATCAGCAAACCTGTGTCAGTATCCTTTGTCTCTGATCTTGATAAATGTGTGTCAGATCAGAAACCTTGAATAACACTTTCAACCCCATTACCTAAATAACATTTATAAAACTCTATTAAATATTGGGAGTAAATTTTTTTTAACTGTGTATCCAAGGGAGAGCTTTTTGTAAAAAATTATTTATGTAAGAGCCGGAGGAAGGGGTGGAGTGTTAACTGGAAGTGTACTCTGACCACTATGCCCAAAAGTTATAGTCACACTTCCTTCCCATGCTGATCAAGGAGTCAATTACCCTCCCACCCAATCAGTCGCCCTTAGCTGCATGTGGGGGAGGGGCTAAGGATATATAAGCTGAGAACATCAGGAGGCACCTCTCTCACCATTTTCTGAGGCTGTCAGGAAGTCGCAGGATCTGTATTTGAGTGTGGACTTTCCAGTACAGCTGCAAGTGGGGAGGCACCCTATGCTCTGTTAAAAAAAAAAAAAGAAAAAGAAAAAAAATGATAGGCATTTGGATAGATAGATGAGAGGGATCTGACTAGACCCCAAGTGGATGGACTTGCACTGGGGAATGTCTGGGGAGACTGACTTGACACAGTGGGCCTTCACACCCAGGACAGAGTATATGGGTTCCAGTGGGGGAGCTTTGGGAGGGTGCTGGTGGGCATGGGGTTATAAAGATGGTTCAGATTGTTTGAGATATTCTGTATGAAATACAACAAAATTTAATAAAAACAAATTTAAAAAATAAAAATAAAAAGGTATTTGTTCTTTATTTCACTGATACAATTAAACTCTTAGCTATGGCTCTAGATTTTTAGATTATTAAGTGCAAAACTACCAGCTCTTTTAAAGCAAAATTCAGTAACATTGGGGAGCTCTATTTTTAAAAATATATATATTTTATTTATTATTTTTATTTTGTGTGTATGAGTGTATTGCTTGCATGTATGTGAGTGCATCCGTGTTGTGCAATGCCTCAGCGGTCAGAAGAGGGCTTCAGATTCCCCTGGAACTGGAAATAAAGACAGTTCGTAGCTACCATGTGGGTGCTGGGAATCAAACCCGGGTCTTCTGCAAGAGCAGTCAGTGCTCTTAACCGCTGAGCCATCTCTCCAGCCCCGGGGAGCTCTATTTTATATAAGAAAAGCAAACCTTTTATTCAGGCCAACATGCTAAAAAAAAATCTGTGTATAGAATTTGCTCAAAGCAGATCATATTAAGGATGATGCAAGAAACTTACAAACATAGGTGCCCTTCATATTATACATTGTTACTCTGCATCTTTCTTGTCCACTTAGTAAAAGATTATTTAACATATTAACTTTGTGCCACAACCCAAGATACCTTTTTGGTGTGCATTTAGAAGAGGAAGGGAGGGATTTAGAAAGATGAGCATGTAGGTGTGATTCGAGGATGATGGAGGTGGGCAGACAGGGTGCTATGTAGTCACTGCAAAGTCCCCCATTCCTGGTTCCAAAGGAACAGTCCAGGCATTTAGGTGAAGGAAGCACTTGAAAGTTGTCTGGTAAAACTGTTGTTGTCTTTACTTAATCCTAGCCTGAACAAATAAAGGAATAAAGGCTTTAATAAACTGTTGTTTTGAATAAAAATTCTGTAACCAAAAAAAATAATTTATTGGGGCTGGAGAGATGGCTCGGTGGTTAAGAGTATTGACTGCTCTTGCAGAGGACCCAGGTTTGGCTCCCAGCACCCACATGGCAGTTAACAATCATCTGTAACTCCAGTTCCAGGGGAATCACAAGCCCTCTTCTTACCTCCACAGGCGTTGCATGACATGGGTGCACTTACATGCATACAAACAATATACTCATACACATAAAAATAAAATATTTTAAAAATTATTTATTTATTTTTATTTATTTATTTTTATTTTATGTGTATGAATGTCTTGCCCCAGAGACCAGAAGAGAACATTGGATTCCTTGGAACTGGAATTAGGGACAGTTGGTAGTCACCACATGGGTGCTTGGAACCAAACCCTGGGTCCTCTGTAAAAGCAGCCAGTGCTCTTAACTGCTGAGCCATCTCTCCAGTTCCTTATTTATCATTTTCATGTGTATGTGTGTGTCTGTGTGAGTTTATGTGCCCCACATGTGTGTCAAAGCCCACAGAGCAGAAGAGGGTGTTGGATTCCCCGGAACTGGAGGTACAGGTGGTTTGAGCTGCTGTGTGGATGTGGGGAATCAAACCTAGGTCCTCTGCAAGAGTAGTAAGCACTCTTACCCACTGAGCTATTTCTCCAGCCTCATTGAAAGTGATCTTGATGATTCTTCTGCCTCTACCCCCTGAGTGCTGTGTTTACAGGCCTGCACAACTAAGCCTGGTTTATGTAGTGTTGGGGATTGAATCCAGGACTTTGTGTATACTAGGCAAGAAGTACATCTACCAATTGACCTCCATTCCCAGCCCAATAAATATTATTTTGAAGAACACAGTACAATTTTTACCAATATAGACTGTACCGTAGGCTTTAAAACAAGCCTTTTTTTTTCATTTATTCCTTTTGAGACGGGTCTCCCTGTAGCCCCAGCTGGCCTGGAACTCACTGCTGTAGACCAAGCTGGCCTTGAACCCACAGAGATCTGCCTGCTTTTGCCTCCAGAGCGCTGGTAGTAAAGGTGTGTGCCACCACTCTTTAAAACAAGTTTTAATGAATATAAAATGATTTCTATACATAATTGGCTCTATGTCTACAAATAAGATTAAATTAGAAATCAATAACAGAAATCTGGAAAATATACTATTTACCAACTAAATAACACATTTTAAAATTATACATGGTTCAGTGATGGACATAATAGGAAATTAGAACTAATGGAAAATTAGAAAATAATTTGGATTCATGAAAATAAAAATGAAAACTCAATATATCAATATATATGAGCTATAGGTGAAACAGCCCACAGGAAAGTTTATAACAGTTAATGCTTATATTAGATGAGAGGAAAGGTCTCAAACCAATGACCTAAGAGTCCACCTTAACAAAGCAGGGGAAAGGGCTAGAAAGATAGCTCAGTGGTTAAAAGCACTTACTCTTGAAGAGGACTCAGGTTTGGTTCCCAGCACTCACATAGGAGCTCACAACCATGGAGCTATAATACTTGTTCTAGGGGATATAATACCTTCTTCTGGCCTCCATGGGCACTGCATGTGTGTGGTGAACATATATACATACAGGCAAACACTCACATATATAAAAACAAAAAATCTTTTAAAAAAGAAAGTAGGAGATGAGCTGGACATGCACCTGTAGTCCCAACTAAGTATTCAGGAGGCTGAAGCAGGAAAACTGCTTGAGCCCAGGATTTTGGGGCCAGCCTAGGCAACATAATGAGACTCTATCTTTATTTTTTTATTTTTTATTTTTTGGTCTTTTTGAGACAGGGTCTCCCTGTAGCCCCAGCTGTCCTGGAACTCACTATGTAGACCAGGCTGGCCTTGAACTCACAGAGATCCGCCTCTGAGTGCTGGGATTAAAGGCATGCGCCACCACGCCCGGTGAGACTCTATCTTTAAAAAAAGATTTTAAAAAGTTATTGGGTGTGCATGGTGTATGTGTGTGTACAGGGGGTACAGACATGGTGCATATGTGGAGTTCTGACAGCAACTCTGTGGAGTTGGTTCTCTCCTTCCACCTTTACATGGGTTCGAGTCACCAAGATTGCTTTGCAAGTGCCCTTTCTCGCTGAGCCACTTCACTGGTTCCAAGGCCCCATCTTTTAAAAAAAATAAAAAGAAGTTTGGGGACAAATCAGTTCCTAGAAGGCTTGCCTTGCATTCATGAGGCCCTAGGTTTGATCTCCAATGCCACAAAACAAAAAACCCAAAAAACTAAAACAATGATACAGAAAACAGAAAAACAATATAGAAAAATAAATGAAATTAAAAGCCGAGATCTCTTTAAGAAAAAAAACCAATAAAATTGATAATTATCTAGGCCAAGAAATCGTTTATAAAGATTTCATATATATATATATATATATATAGTGTATGAGTGTTATGCACCCATGTTGTGCAGTGCTTGTAGAGGTCAGAAGAGAGCGTCAGATCCCCTGGAACTGAAGTTAAGGATGGTTGTTAGCCACCATGTAGGCTGAGAATTGGTACCACAAGTGTGTCCTGTGCCCTCAGGTCAGAAGAATGCATTCAGTCCCCTGGAACTGAAGTTAAAGATTGTTGTGTACCACCATATGAGTACTGGGAACCGAACCCTGGTCCTCTGCAAGAGCAGGAAGTACTCTTAATCAATGAGCCATCTCCCTAGCCCCTTATTTTATTAATTTAGGTGTGTGTGTGTGTGTGTGTGTGTGTGTGTGTGTGTGTTCCACGTGTGTGCAGGTGCCACATAGGGACCACAAGAAGGTGTTGGAACCCCTGGACCTGGAGTTACAGGTGGGTATAAGCTGCCTGATGTGGGTGCTGGGAACTGAACTTGGGTCCTTTGGAAGAACAACAAACAGATGTAACTACTGAGTCATCTTTCTAGCCCCAAGAAATCAGCCTTAGAAGAAGCAAAGAAGAGAGCTGGAGAGATGGTTCAGTGGTTAAGAGTGTGTCCTCTGTTGCAGAAGAATGGAATTCAGTTCCTAGCATCCACATCAGCGGTTCATAACCACCGGTCACTTCAACTCCAAGGAATCCAACACCTCTGGCTTCCTTGGGCACCTGCACTTATATGTACATAACCACACAGAGACCCTCAGACATATACATAATTAAAAATAATAAAAATAAATCTTTAAAAATATTTTTTTAGAGGGCTAGGCTCAGTGGCCCATGCCTTTAACCCCAGCACTCAGGAGGCAGAGACTGTCTATATTAGTTTTCTCTTTCTTCTTTTCTTTCTTTCTTTCTTTCTTTCTTTCTTTCTTTCTTTCTTTCTTTCTTTCTTTCTTTCTTTCTTTCTTTCTTTCTTTCTTTCTTTCTTTCTTTCTTTCTTTCTTTCTTTCTTTCTTTCTTTCTTTCTTTCTTTCTTTCTTTCTTTCTTTCTTTCTTTCTTTCTTTTGACAGGGAACTCACTATGTAGACAGACCCAGGCTGGCCTTGAACTCACAGAGATCCGTCTGTCTCTGCCTCCTGAATGCTGGAATTAAAGGCATGCGCCACTATGCCCAGCCAGTTACTTTTCTGCTGCTGTGATAGAAACACCATGACCAAGGGAACTTATAAAATGAAGAGTTTATTTAGCTCATGATTCCAAAGGGGTAAGAGACCATCAAGGCAGGGAGGCATGGTGGCAGAGGTGGCTAGAGTAGGAGTAGAAGCTAAGTGCCCACATCTTCAAGCAGGCACAGGAAGTAGAGCACAACTGGAGATCTGTCAAGGCTTAAGAACTCTGTAAGCCTGCCCCCAGTGACTGCTTCCTCCAGCATGGCCACACCTTCTAAGACCTCCCAAAACAACAGCACCAACTGGGGACAAAATGTTCAAATACTTGGAGACTATGGGGACATTCTCATTCAAATCATCACACTTTCTCAAAAATAATTTTCTTTTAAAAAAATAAGGTGACAAAAACAAAAACAAAAACAAACAAACAAAAAAAGGAAGCCGGGTGTGGTGGTGCCTCCTTTAATCCCAGCACTCAGGAGGCAGAGGCAGGTGGATCTCTGTGAGTTCAAGGCCAGCCTGGTCTACATAGTGAGTTCCAGGACAGCAGGGGCTACAGGGAGATTCTGTCTCAAAAAGACCAAAAATAAATAAATAAATAAATAAATAAATAAAAATAAAGGTGATTGGGGAGATGGCTCAGTAAAAGGTTTGCTGCACAAGCATCAGTATCTGATTCCTAGCACCAACATAAAAGCTGAATATTGCAACACATGTCTATAATCCTCACACTGGGGAAGTAGAGACAGAAAGATCCTTGGGGCTTTGCTGGCCAATTAGTCTAGTAGAATCAGTGAGTTCCATGTTCAGTTAGAGATCCTGTTTCCAAAAAATAAAGTAGAAAAGTGATTAAGGAAAACACTTGATGTTGACTTCTAGCCTACACAGACACAAACACAGACACAGACACACAGACACACAGACACACAGACACACACACACACACACACGCACACAGAGACACACACACACTCAGGAGGCAGGGGCAGGAAGATATTTGTGAGTTTGAGGACTGCCTGGTCTACATAGTGAGTTCCAGGCCATCTGAGGAGACCCTGTCTCAAAAACAAACAAACAAAAACACAAAAAAAGAAAAGAATGAAGGTGTGGAACTGTAGCTCAGTTGTAGAGTACTTGATTACCATGTAAGAGTTTCTGGAGAGAGAGAGGGAGAGAACCACTTTAATTTCCTGTAGACATTATAATAATACATTATGATTATATAAATCATGATTATATAAGCAGCAGATAATATGAACCTGTTTTTCAAGAGATCCGATGTTTATTCAGTTATGTATTTTTTTAAAAATTTATTATTTTATGTGTATGTGTGTATTGCCTGCATATAGGTAAGTGTACCCGTGTCATGCAATGCCCGCAGAGGACAGAAGAGGCTGTCGGATCCCCTGGAACTGGAATTATGGACAGTTGTTAGCTGCCATGTGGATGCTGGGATTCGAACCCAGGTCTTCTGCAAGAACAATCAGTGTTCTTAACTGCTGAGCCATCTCTCCAGGCCCCATGCATGTCTTTTCAAGCTACAATTTTAGTTTTAGAAAAGGTTTTATAATTATTATTCTTTTTTTCTTTTTTTAACAAAAAAATTTTGAGAATTTTACACATGCATATAAGGTGTTTTGATCAAATCCATGCCCACTCCCTCCCTCCAACTCCTCCCATATCATCTCCCCATCACTTTTTCCTGAACGACTTTGTGTACTCTTTCTCTTCTTTTCTTTTATGGGGCTTTTTGCTACTCTAACATTCCCCCCTCTGAAGTGGTAACCCTAAAATTATTTAGAGATTAGATAAGAGCTCCCAAATGCTTTTGACATTTTTTGGCATTTGAAACAGAATATGTTGCTAAGAGGCTGAAGGACATTTTGATTTTCAGTTAAGAAACTGGCTACTTTTCTTTGGGGTCTTTTTACCCTAACTGCCTAGCCAATTCCTACCTCCTATTCTTATCACACCATCCCCTGAAGAGGTTACCCAAATTGCTGATAGGGAATTGGGTTGCAGACTGCTCTGGCTTCTTCCATGCTGAACAGGGATGCAGGATAAGACAATTGGGGTACCCCTTCAGTGGGTCTATCTAAAAGACTCCCAAACTGCATAACTCTTAACTGTAGGGAGAAAAGAAAGTCCTTGACTGGTGCCTAGGAGATATGAAGGAGAAGTGAAGGCAGGAGTAGTTAGCACTACAAGTTCTAGACAGGGAACCAGAAAAAAGTCAAAAGAGGGCAAATTTCAAAGGTTCAATATGAAAATTTTTTTTCTTTTTTTTTGAGACAGGGTCTCCCTGTAGCTCCAGCTGGCCTGGAACTCTCTATGTAGACCAGGCTGGCCTTGATCTCACAGAAATCTGCCTGCTTCTGCCTCCCAAGTGCTGGGATTAAAGGTGTGTGCCACCATTCCTGGCTGAATATGAACAACTTTATGCCAAATAATCTGATATCTTAGATGAAATGCATAAATTCTTTGACATATGTAAAGTATAAAAATCTCTTTAAGAAAGAAATATATAAGGGGGCTGGAGAAGATGGCTCAGTGGTTAAGAGCACTAACTGCTCTTGCAGAGGACCTGGATTCGATTCTCAGCACCCACATGGCAGCTGACAACTGTCTATAACTTCAGTTCCAGGGAAATCTAATGCCCTCTTCTGATCTCTGCTGACATTGCACAACATGGGTGCATTTACACACATGCGGGAAATACACTCATACACATAAAAATAAAAATAATAAATAAAAATTTTTTAAAAAAAGAAAGAAATATATTTAGGGCCTTATTATTCCATGATACCCTGTTTCCTTTCTACCTTGTTTTGTAGTAAGCAGAGTTCTTTCTGTAGGTTTTCTCATAAGTGGAAGCATTGCAGGCATACTAAAGACTGCAGAGTTCGCTTTAGAATTAAATAAACAGCAGCATGGTGCTAGCATCAATTACTGATAGTCAACTAATGAGAATTGGAGATTTCCACAGCAAACCTTAGTTGTTTATGTGTGGCAATTTTGTGGTCACTGGGAGGTTTTGGAAAGCAGAGTTTTATGTTCTCTCTGTGACTTGGAGACTGTCAGCTATCTGGTAGCCTGTATGTTATGTTTGAAAGAAAGCATTTAACAAAATGATTGAAATATTTTGCCCTATCCCACAATGCAAATATGTAAAGTGTCTGTATTTGTCTTCTATATTTTAAAATTGGGGCAGGTCTTAGGTCTTAGGGTGACATTGCATGGTATGGGAGATAACTACCTTGAGTGGTTCATTATGGTGTGTGATCCTTCCATTGAGTTTCTTTAATGTATGTAAGGACTAGAAGGTCAATGCAAATGAAAACGATTGCTAGGATAGTAGCTAGGTTTATACACTTTTCATTAAAAATATGACATACTGCACACGCCTTTAATCCCAGCACTTGGGAGGTAGAGGCAGGCAGATCTCTGTGAATTCAAGGTCAGGCTGGTCTACATAGGGAGTTCCAGGCCAGCTGGGGCTACAGGGAGACCCTGTCTCAAAAAGACCAAAAAATACTAAACATTCAAGAAAGACTATTCAGTAGGTATTACTTGTACTTCATACTGCATCATATGAAAATCATAAAATTATGTTGTTCCATTAATTGTAATGCTGAGACCAGAAAGATGGCTCAGTGGGTAAAGGAGCCTGCTGCCAAGCTTGATAATCTGAGTTTAATCTTCAGAATCCAAATAGTGAAAGGAGAGAACCAACTCCAGCAAGTTGCTTTCTGACTTCCACGTGAGCATAATGGTACATATACACACATACACACACACACACACACACACACACACAAATGTAATAAAGATATTTCTCTAAAGTTAATAATGCTAAATTTGGTAATAGCAGTAACCCCAGATATCTGAACTGCAAAATTAATGTATTTTTCTATTGACCAGAAGCACAAAAAAATTACTTGTGGATGATGCTGTAGCATAATGCAAATATTTTCTTCTCCGGTGGTTTTGTCATCCATTGATTTTTCTTGCTTAACCAATTATTTCTAATAAAGGAATGGTGATTTCATAATCCCATTATCATTTTTACAATTATTAACTAATATTTTCCCATAAAGAAAAAAAATCTTTACTTTCTCTACTAAGGATTAACCATCATAGTTCTTCTTCAAAGGCTAGGGCAGGGCTGGGGAGATGGCTCAGTTGGTAAAGTGCCTGCCATATAAGTGTGAGGGCCTGAGTTCAGATCCCCAGTACCCATATAGATAGCTGGGTATAGCAGCTTGCATTTGTAACACCAGCTCTGGTGGGGGCAGAGAAAGGTAGATCCCTAAGGTCATTGGGAACCAGCTTAGCCAAATCCATGAGCTCTGGATTCAGCAAAAGATCCTGACTCAAACACTATGTGAGAAAAATAGAGGAAGATATCCCACAGGATTGACCTCTGGTCTTCACATGCATGTGTACACGTGTGCTCAGACCTACATGAACATGTACATATACACCACAGACATGCACACACATACACATGTATATATACAGTAGAGTAAATGCTAATTTTCTATTTGTTGTCAATTTTCAGCATAGGGTGTGTGTAAAATTACTTTCCATTAGTTCTTTCTTTATCAGTATCATATATTATTAAGTTTAACTTGCTTAATATCTTGCAATCACAGTCATTATCACTGTCTTTGATTCTCAAATGATCCTAAACTTGGTCCATGCTGTAGTCATGCTGTATCTCGATTAGTTTTGGAAGTGTCCTTGTTTTCTGGTCCAGAAAGATATCCCAGGCTCATGTTGTACTTTCCATGGCCTATACTATTCATACTCTTTCATTTAAGTGAAAAACAACAACCAGGTGTCATAATATGAGTGGCAGATGTACTGAGTTGACAGTTTGTCTTCATTTGGGCTCTCCCCCAGGAGCAGACCCTGAGACAACACTTCTGTGCAGATAGTTCATCTGGAAGATAATTTCAAAGTACAAACCAAGAAGTGGATAAATGAATCAGGGTAGGGGAACAACCTATACAGGATATGTTAATGAGCAGATGATTGTCATGGGGCTCAAACCCACGGGGGAACCCTATGAAGAGCCTCCACTGTCTTACTAAAGGATAGGGGTGCTAGTGTATTTACTATTCCATCCTCCCCTGTTTGAGAGCTAGCCCTACACTGTCAAATAGTCTAGTATTTCCATCAGGTGTTTGAGATGAAAACATGTGCTAGAACATTAGACCACCACTTGAGGTGATCTCAGAGCAGGCATAAAGGAAAAGGGGCAGAATAACCACAGAACCAACTGCAGGTTGCCCTACTTCCAGGTGCTTTCAAAAGACAGTGTGGGAAATGTATTCTTAACAATAACTATATTAATATTTTCAATTCAAAATAGGTATTACAGGGATTTTTTCTTTAATTTAAAATTTTATATCTCTTAGTCTGAACATTTTGGCTCTTAATGAACATTTACTTGTTTTTTTTTTTTTCCTACAAGTATACATTGTTAGATTAAAATTTGCATTACCATGCCCAGCATGGTGGCACAAGCCTTTAGTCTCAGGGAGGCAGAGGCAGGTGGATCTCTGTGAGTTCGAGGCCAGCCTGGTCTACATAGCGAGTTCCAGGCCATCCCCACTACAGGGAGACCCCTGCCTCAAAAAGACCAAAAAATAAAAAATAAAAATGCATTGCCAAGGGCGAGGGAGATAGTTCAGTCCACACAAGTTTTTTCTTCAGAACCCATGTAAAAATTGGGCATGGTGGTATACACTTGTAATTCCAGATCTGGGGAAGCAGACACAGTAGGATACCTGGGGCTCACTGTCTAGCCAGCCCAGCCTAATTGGCAAGCCCCAGATGCCAGTAAGAAACCTCTTCTCAGCCGGGCATGGTAGTGCACGCCTTTAGTCCCAGCACTCGGGAGGCAGAGGCAGGCAGATCTCTGTGAGTTTAAGGCCAGCCTGGTCTACATAGTGAGTTCCAGGCCAGCCCTACTACAGGGAGACCCTGTTTCAAAAAGACCAAAAATGAAAATAAAATAAAGGAAATAAATAAATAAAAAGACAATTTAATTAAAAACTGGGCAAAAGATATAAACAGACAATAGACATTTCTTCTAAAAAAGATAAACAAGGGGCTGGAGAGATGGCTCAGTGGTTAAGAACACTGACTGCTCTTGTAGAGGACCCAGGTTCACTTCCCAGCACCCACATGGTGGCTACAAACCGTCCTTAACTCCAGTTCCAGGGGCACCTGAAATCCTCTTCTGACCTCCGTGGCATTGCACAACACAGGTACACTTACTTACATGCAGGCAATACACTCATACACATAGAATAAAAATAATAAATATAAATATTTTTTAAAAAGATAAGCAAATGACCAGTAATACATGAAAAGTCATTAATGAAATGAAAATCCAAACTCACAATGAGATGCCAATTCACACCCACTAGGATGACTATAAAGCAAAGAAAGACAGTCAAAATTAAGTACCGTTGAGGATTCAGGAGAAACTGTACTGATGATGGGATTGTAAATTGGTGCCATTTTGAAAGCTATTTGGCAGTTCATCAAAATGTTCAAAATAGTTGTTACATGTTCAAACAATTCTAAATCAACAGAAATGGAAACTTGTTCACACAAAGATGTGTATACAAATGCTTACAGCAGCATTATCTGTAATAGCCATAAGGAGAAAACAAACAAATGTTCATCAACTGATGATGGGTTTAAAAAATATATATATACAGCCGGGCGTGGGGGCACACGCCTTTAATCCCAGCACTCAGGAGGCAGAGGCAGGCGGATCTCTGTGAGTTAGAGGCCAGCCTGGTCTCCATAGCGAATCCAGGCCAGCTGTGGCTACAGAGAGAAACTGTCTCAAGAAGAACTGTGTGGATATTGTAATTGATATATATGTTCCACTCAATGGAATATTATTCAATCATAAAAATGAATGAAACACAGATAGGTGTTCTAATAAGAATGAACATTGGAAACATTGAACTAATGAAATGTCTGGAATTGAAAAACTGAAAAGTTTGTAGCACCAGGAGGTAAATTAGTGGTTGTCAGGACTAGAAGGAGAGAAATCTAGGGGAACAACAGAATGGAGTTGCTGATGGAGTCAGGATTATTGTTAGGATATCTATCTATCTATCTATCTATCTATCTATCTATCTATCTATAAAATGTGTGTATCTATGTGTATATATAATCTATTTATATATTATATATCATATTTTCTTTATCAATTCATCTGTCAACAGATAAGTTATTTCCACTGTTTGGCTATTGTAACTATCGATGCTACAATAAACACAGCAATGCAGATTTCTTCAGCATACTAATTTCACTTCATTTGAATATATCAAGAAGTGGAGTTGATGGATTGTATAATAGTCCTATATTTTGTTTTGCATTGGTTTGTTTTTTATTTTCTAAATTTTATTTATTATTAATGTGTATGAATGTATTGCCTGCATGTGTGTAAGTGCACCCATATCCTGCAGTGCCTGCAGAGATCAGAAGAGGGTGTCAGATCTTCTAGAATTAGAGGTACAGATGGGTGTGAGTTACTATATGGGTGCTGGAAACTGAACTTGGGTCCTCTGTAAGAGCAACAAATGCTCTTAACCACCGAACCATCTCTCCAGCCCCCACAGTGGCTTCTTTAGGTCAGTTCTCTCAGATCTTTCATTCTGTATCCAGAGACCCAGATTGTTCTATTGCTCTTGTAACTACTGGGGTCACATGAAACTCTGGGACTTTCTGTAATCATTTACCATTTGCATGACATTCTGGGAAACTCTGGAATCTTGTTGCTCTCCCCAACCCCTGGCTTGGTTACCCTGGGAAATCAAGATGTTGCTCTGTGCAGAGGCCATTAGACTTGTTTCCCAAGCACACTATCCACACATCTCTACTCTGGGGCTTTTGGTCTTTTGTGTCCTCTATCTAGGAAAGAATGCCAAAGTCCATATTGTGTTTGGATTTTCTTGAAAACTGAAAGGTCTGCCATAACTACACCTTATCAATCAAACCTAGACTCAGTTCATCCTCCTTGCTTCCCCTTAGCTCTTCCCCACTTCCTGTACTCCACGCTAGTCTTAGTCACAGGAAGCCTGCTCTTCTTTGTTCTGGCACTTGCAGTCCAAATTTTCACGCTGAAAAGCCAAGAAACATTTTTTTTTTTTTTGGTTTACCACGCCACTCTTTCCAGAAGTGGAAAGTGAAGCTATAAGTTCGCTGAACCGTGGAGAAAACAGGGCATAAGGAGACACAGAGGGACAGTATAATTCATTTATTTTCTGCTCTAGTTAGGTTTCTCTGTTGTTGTGATAAAACCCCATGAGCTTTAAAAGAAACTTGGAGAGGAAAAGATTTATTTGGCTCACACACACCAATCACAGTCCATCATAAGGGAAGCCAAGGCAGGAATTGAAGCAGGGAAGGAACCTGGAGGACTACTGCTTACTGGCTTGCTCCCCTGGCTTGCTCAGCAGTCTTCTATAGCCCAGGCCCACCTGCCCAGGGATGGTACTGCTCATAATAGGGACTTCCTTCATTAATTAGCAATTAAGAAAATGCCTCACAGACATGCTCACAAGCCAATCTGATGGAGGTAGTTCTTCAATGGAGATTCTTAGGCATATTTAGGTTTGTGTCAAGTTGACAAAAAATAACTATGATATTCTCCAACAAATTAGGATCAATCTTTTGAATAATCTAGGAATCTTCTAGAAGAAAATTGTTATTTTCAAGACCAGGTATTGAGGACATCTGGGCCTCTTGTTGGGGGTGAGAGACTTAGTACCTGATTGTGATGGAAGAGCCCTTAGAAGCACTTTAACTTTTCCTGTCTGAGCTGAACTAGTCACATGCATATAGCAAGGTTTCTCACACATCCGGAAACACTCTGGAACTTTCTGCTTCCAGGTCTCTTCTTTCCCAGCTTGTATGTGTCTCTTGGTGAATTTGCAGGCAGAACATCTTGTGTTTAAGTTGAGGATCCTACTTCCTTAAGAATAACTAGGTTCTTGGAACCAAATTAAAGGGATCCCCATTTTTTCTTTTCTTTTTCTTTCTTTCTTTTTTTTTCTTTTTGGTCGTTTTGAGACAGGGTCTCCCTGTAGCCCCAGCTGGCCTGAAATTCACTATATAGACCAGGCTGGCCTTGAACTCACAGAGATCCACCTGCCTCTGCCTCCTGAGTGCTGGGATTAAAGGCGTGTGCCACCATACCCAGCTAGGGATCCCCATTTTTCTAGTGGACCCCATGTGTTTCCACAAAGGGAGCAATAAAAAGACTAATGTAGGAAAGAAAACAGAAAAATAGAAGTTCCTGACTTTGGAGACAGGTAAATCTAAATTCCAGTCTTTGCTGTATCTCCAACTTGTTACATGAACACAGGAATCACTTAACCTTTACACTTTACACTTTACACATACATCACTTTGTCTATAAATAAGGCACTGCCTCCAAAGGGACCAAACAAAACTCAAATGGGATAACAGGGCTGTTGAGATGGCTCAGTGGGTAAAGGTACCTGCCATTAAGCCTAAGCCTAGTGACCTGAGTTGGATCCCTGGAACCCATAGGGTGAGAGAACTGACTCCTGAAAGTTGTCCTCTCACCTCCACATGCAGACTATGGTACGTGTACACTTACCCCAACAAATAAATAAATGTTAAAAAAAAAATAAGCCAGGTGTGTATACCTGTACTCCCAGCACTTGGGAGGCAGAGACTGGTGGATCTCTATGTAGACCTAGGCCAGCCTGGTCTACATAGTAAGTTCCAGGACAGTTGGGGCTACAGGGAGACTTTGTCTCAAAAAAAGACCAGAAAAATAATAAGGGGGAAACGTGTTAACATAAAGGACCTCATGCTGTTTGTCCCTGCACAAACACCCAGCATTGTTATTGTCAGCATGATTGCTTCCTGTATGGCCAAATAGGCTAATGGATTTCCTGTACACAGAACACGCATCTGCCAAGGTTCTGGTTGCTGTGGTGGGTCCCTGGTAGCCAAGCTGGGTTTCTTCCTTCATGTAAACAGTTTATTTTATGAATTGGCCCTGCTTCAACTTGGGCTGGCATCGAATAGATTCAAACCAGGAAGTGCTGCCTAGCCAACCTGAGCCTCCTGAGATAAGAGGTTGGAAAATCATTATCTGGATCCTGTACATTATAGATAAGGGCTTCTCTGCTCTTGGCCCTTAGCTTCAGTTTTTGTGCTGCCTCATTCCACTTCTGTCCTCACCTCTCACTGCTTTCCCTGTTGCCTATTCCTGCATCCATGCTTATGCTTTTATGTGCTTTTTAGGCTGTGGTACTGTGGTACAGTGCTTGAGCTTCCCTAGACCATAAATCATCAATTTAACCCAATCATCTAGTAGAAATTTACCCAGTCTCTATGTAGATGGTCCCAAGTATAAAGCTTTGAAGGAGAAATCACTGGGGTTGGTAGAAACTATAGAAGAAAACATACTCGTATTATGCCCATCACGCATGAACTGATACTCATGCCCTCAGACGTGTATAAAGGTATACACATTACACACATATATCGTGGACACATATAGAAACATTTACATTGACACAGTCGCATACACTGCTATACATATATGGAAATACACACACACACACACACACACACACACACACACACACACACACACATTCTACTGCCTTACCCTAAAGGTATTACTCTTGTTACTAAGAAGTCTGCTGTTCCTTAGGTTTTACTTAAATTTTCGTTTCTGCTCTGCCTTAAAGGATAGGTTTTCACTACTTGCCAATCCC
>NW_008333791.1:287185-293227 GCF_000622305.1 Nannospalax galili
AGATTAGATTTTCTTCCTAAAAGTCTGAGACAGACAGGTAAGAACTTTACATGAGGGATATCCCATCTCTGCCTTTATTGACTCCTTGAGTAGACTGAGATCACAAAATTAACAAAAGATACATTTTATTGAATGTGATTATGTGCCCTGCACTACCTTACCCTTTTGGCATATATCATTTTGAATCTTCAACCCAACTCTGTACTATGAGGCCATTCTTATCCTTAACAGATCATAAGACCATTGTCATATGAATGTCCTATCACAGTGATATTTAACCCCCTACTATTCATCTAGCACTCCAGCCTTTCTCAGCTATTCCAAGAAGTCCTCATGAGTGTCTCACAGCTGCTAGCTACTGCTATGTTTCTACGACTATACCGGGCAGAAAAACATAATGGGGAAAGGACTTATTTTAGATCAGAGTTTCAGAGGTGACCATCTATCATGGTGTGGAGGGTGTGGTGAAGCAAAGCAGTTCATGGCATGGCAGCCAGGAAGCAGAGAGAAGGCCAGTGTAAGATAAAACCCTCAAGGATCTATTTACTCTGACTGGGCCCTACCCCTTACTTTCTACCATCTCTATATTATCAGGATTTTTAGGATAAAAGCCTGAGTCCTGGCAGCCCTAACAAGCTGAACTTACCATCCATCCTCAATATACCAACTAAAGAGAAAATAGTGTAAAAACAGGGAAAGGTTTTTCAAAGTGGCAACACTGGGGAGAGGAACAAATAAAGAGACCCAGTGGTTCCTAAGTCCATCTTTATGGCACCGAATTAGATTTAAATAGAGGGCAAGAGGTATGCATATCTAATCAGTCCTGGTCAAAGTGTAGTTCTACCCTTACCATTGACATCATTGTCTCCGTTCCAGTCTGTTTTGCAAAATAATCTCACAAGTTGTTAAAATTGTATGAAATCTCTTCTTGAGAGATAAGTTCCTCCTCTGCTGGTACCAGGGCCTTCAGCCTTTCTCTTGCCCTAGCATGAGATTCCTATAGAAATTCTATTTTTTTTTTGAGGGGGGGGTCTTTGGGGTCAATAGTTTGAGGTAAAGAGAGGGGCACAAGTGTCTCACCAGGACAGTTACATCCCAATAATGCCATCATACTGCGAATTTCTCAAGGGATCAATTTATTCATTAGGTCAGAGCTTTCATGACTTAATTGTCTCAGACATACTCAGAAGTCTGCTTTACTAATCTCCCGTGCATTTCTCAATCCAGTCAAGTTGACAGTTAAGGGTAACCATCATTCACAGTTATTGAGTGGAAACTATTTCTCTTCCTATACTCTAGTCACCTAGGAATTTCACATTACCTGACATGCTTCATCAGAACTTTCCAGCAGGCACGGGTATCCTCTGGCCAACACTATTTTTTTTTTTTATAGTGGAGGAAGGGAAAGAGAACAATTACCAGCTCTCCAACTTTGTCACAAAGGCTCCATGGCTTTTCCAAGTGTGCCAAAAGTCTCACACACATTTTTCTATCCTTCCCTCCCTTTTTCCCTCCCTTCCTCATTTTTTAAAATAAGGTCTCTTGTAGCCCAGGCTGGCCTTGAATTCTCTTTATAGCTGAGGATGATCTTGAACATTGGGTCTTCCTGCCTCTCTTTCTCTGGTGGTAGGATTATAATTATGCACCATCACACCTGGTTTATGGAGTGCAGGGTGCTTCATGCGCATTAGGCCAGCTGTCTGCCAACTGAGTTAGGTCTTCAGTCTCTGATAATTCAGTCTTTGACTTCCTGTTCTTCCTTTTTTCAATCCTCACTTCCTTCCTTCTGTTCTGCCCCTCCTAATGAACTACTTGCATTTGAATCCTAATGCAAATATACATGCTCCAAAGAGAACTCAATCCCTGTGGCATATATAAGACTGAGTCCACAATACTCCCTCATCTACCATTCTTGTCTCTTCCCAGGAATATCCTCCTGTGTCAACTTAAATACAAAGAACATACATTAGGGGTCAGAGAGATGGCTCAGCAGTTAAGAGCACTGGCTGTTCTTGTAGAAGACCGGAGTTCAAATCCCAGAACCCATGTGGCAGCTAATAACCATCTGTAACTCCAGTTCCAAGGGATTTGACATCTTCTTTTGTCCTCCTTGGGCGCTGCATGACACAGGTGCACTTATGCACATGTACTTAACACCATGTAGGCATAACACTCATACACATAAAATAAAATAAATAAAAATAAAAATAAATCAAAGAGTACACATCAGCCCACTGATGTAACCATAATCCATATACTGAGTTCAGTTTGGACTTATCAGAGACATTCTGTTACGTCTGTAAGAGAAAGGAACTGAGGGTTAAAGAAGGAAATTGACTATCTTTGTTGAGGTTCAGTACATGTGAGCTTTGTTGAAAGCCAGAGGCCTCTCTATGTAGTTACTCCTGGATAGTATTTGCATATGGATGCTTAGATGGGTTATTGTATCAAAATGCTGCCATTGATACCAGTAGCCTGGTGACATGAGTCTGGGGCTTTAAGAAGGCTTTTCCAGGGTTGCTGAGATAGCTCAGTGGGTAAGGGTGCTTACTGTAAACCTTGATAACTGAGCTTGATTCCTGGATCCCTTATGGTGGAAGGAGAGAACCAGCTTCCAAAAGCTGTCCTCTGACCTCTAGATAGCTCAGTGGGTAAGGGTGCTTACTGTAAACCTTGATAACTGAGCTTGATTCCTGGATCCCTTATGGTGGAAGGAGAGAACCAGCTTCCAAAAGCTGTCCTCTGACCTCTACATACCTGCACACATACACAAACACATGGCTAAATTAATAAATATAATAAAAAGATGACTAGCTAGACCGAAAGGCTTCCCCAAAATTTATTTTTATTTTATGTCTACGAATATTTTTGCCTGCATGTGTGTAAGACCACCTGCATGTGCAAAGCCTTAAGAGGCCAGAAGAGGGAATTATGGAATTATGGGCAATTGTTAGCCACCACATGTGTACTGGGAACTAAACCTGGGTCCTCTACAAGAGCAGTCAGTGCTCTTAACCCCTAAACCATCACTCCAGCCCCCAAGATTTATTTTTATTTATACATATATATGTGTGTCTGTGTGTGTGAATGCCACAAGTGTGTGTGCCTGTGCAAACACCTTGGTGACTTGCTCAGTCTTGTTTCAGTTTTACTTTACCATCACTGACCTAATACCTAGATTTTCTATGCAAAGTTGTAATTATCTAAGCACTCCTGCTTATGATACCTTTTAAAACTACCCCAAGTATTTTGGAAACATTAATTACACAAAGATTACTGAATGATCTTGTTTGCTCTTAAAAAAATTTTAATTACATTTATTCATTTTGTATATGTCTCAGGAGCATGCACAATTAGAGGTCAGAAGATAACCTGCAGAAATTGGTTTTCTTCTTCCATTATGTAGGACTCAGGAACTGAACTCAGGTCCTTAGGCTTGGCAGCAAGTACCTAAATCTTCTGAGCCATCTTGAAAACCTAATTGATTTGTTTTTCCTGATTTTGTCTTCCCCCACCCAATTGGACTTGGGCACTGAACCTAGGGCCTTACATTTGCTAGGTGTTGCCTGGCATGGTGGCGCATGGGAGACAGAGGCAGGCGGATACATAGTGAGTTCCAGGCCAGCTGGGGCTACAGGGAATCCCTGTCTCTAAAAGACCAACCCCCCCAAACAAACAAACAAACAAACAAAAACACATTTGCTAGGTGTTTTTAGTTTGCTTTCTGTTGCTGTGATAAAACATTAACCAAACCAACTTGAGGAGTAAAGGGCTTATTTGGCTTACACTTCCATGTTGCAGTCAATCTTTGGAGGAAGTCAGGCCAGGAATTCAAGCAGAAGCTTGAAGCAGACCATGAACACTACTTACTGGCTTGCTTTCTTACAAAGCTCAGGTTTACCTGCCCAGGAATGGCACCACTCACAGTGGGGTGGGCCCTCCAATATCAATTAGCAATAAAGAAAATGCCCTGCAGACATGCCCACAGGCCAATCTGATGGATGAAATTCCTTAACTGAGGGTCCCTTTTCCCAGGTCACTCTAGCTTGTGCCAAGTTGACAAAAACTAACCAACACACTAGACAAGGACTCTATCATTAAGTTAAATATCCAACTCTTTGTCTACTTGTACAGGGTTTTAGATGAGTTAAAAGTTTTATCTTTTTTTTTTTTTTGGTCTTTTTGAGACTGGGTCATCCTGTAGCCCCAGCTGGTCTGGAACTCACTGTAGAGACAAGGCTGGCCTTGAATTCACAGTGATGTGTCTGCCTCTGCCTCCTGAGTGCTGGGATTAAAGGTGTGTGCCACCTCATTCAGCCCTAAAAGTTTTATCTTTGAAAACTGGCTAGTCAACCAGTTGTATTTGTAAATTTTAACTCAGAGAGCCAGGGCAGGCCTGAGAGTGCACCCTGAGCCCTAGGAGAGCCTAGGAGAGTCTAGAGTATTGTAACTTCATTTAGAAGCACTCAGACCACTTAACTCTCATCAGCTTTTATTATTAAGAAGGCACCACTGTAGCTAGAGAGTAGCTCACTCTAGCCAAGAGAAATTGATTTTATGACTTTGTCTGGCAACAGAACAGAACAGAGATGAAGAAGCCCAAGGAGACTATTTCTTCAGCTTTACTAAGCAGCCATAATTCTCAGAGGTGTGTTTGAATAACTGGCCTGGGGCCTACCTTGTTATTACTGCTGTTGCTAAGTTTTAGAGATAAATTGTCAGCTGTGTGGACAGCTGGTAAAGTCAGAACCATTAAGCCTTGGCCAAGGTGGAAGTTGAGCAAATATATGCACATGTGTGAAGTTAATGATATAGTACATTTTTAGAAAAATACCTCTTTTCCAAGCCCCTAATTGTTTAGGTAGGTCTATTTATTTATTTGTTTGATTTGAACATGTTATTTAGTGTATTAGTATTCTCCAGAGAGACAGCGGGTAAAAGTGCTTGCTGAGCAAGCCTGATGACCTGAGTTCTAGTCCTGTAATCCACTTTAGGAGAGAACCAACTTTTGAAAGCTGTCCTTTGACCTCCATACTTGAACCTGCACTCTATTATTATGTGAATACACATCATATGCACATATAACAATAAATAAATAAATAAATAAATAAAAAGCCTCCTTTGAAAAAGTGAGTGGAAGGCCAGTAAGATGGCTGAGGTCTAATGGTGCTTGTCACCAAATCTGACACCCTGAGTTCAAACTCTAGGTCCCATATCATGGAGAACTGACTCCTACAAGTTGTCCTCTGATTTCCACCACATGTTCTGTGGTATGTGTACCTGTACACACACACACACACACACACACACACACACACACAATAAATGTAAAAAAAAGTTTTTAAAAGAGTGAATGGAGAAAATGGTCAGAGGAGAAATGAGTTTGAAGGACAACGTAATCACTGATGTAAGGAGAACTGAAAATGAAGTAGGTAAATAAATGGAGTGTGGCTGTGTTTTGGTCTCAAAACAATCCCAGTTGCTTGGAGACTGATGAAGATTCTGCCTGGGCTTGAAATTTCATGTATGTCCTAACATGAGTTCTGAAGATTTAATAATAGAAGCAGATCCACCCAGATTTTCTGGCTATTCAATATGATACTTTTCTTTCTTTCTTTCTTTTTCTTTTCTGTCATTTTATTTTCATTATGTTCTACAAAATTTTTTTTTGTAGTTGGAAATTTTTTTTAATTTATTTATTTTAATTAAAAGAAGCATTTCATTACAACAGCATTAACCTATTCAATAACATTTTTCTGAGCTAGGGTACATCTCTTTCAAAATTGGCTGTACATTTCTAGGTTTACAGATGAATTATTACCCTTATATAATCTTTTACTCATTATAAACTCTATAAGACATAAAATTAAATGAGGTGGGGCTAGCAGGATGACTCAGCAGTAAAGATACCTGCTACCATGCCTGATGACCTGAGTTCTATCCCCAGGACCCATGTGGTAGAAGAAGAGAATCAGCTCTCACAAGTTGTCCTCTAACTCCACACGTGGGCCATGACACGGGCACATACACATACACACACAC
>NW_008333791.1:298974-304902 GCF_000622305.1 Nannospalax galili
GAGAGGCCTGAGGATAGGGTAGAAGGCCAGGAGAATTAGCGGGTGGTGCAGGTCCCAGGGAGCAGAGAGAGGTGAGGGCAGGGCCGGGTCTGGAGGCAGTGCTCCTGGGGCCCAAGGAAGGCACCAAGCCGGTGGGGGTGAACAGGATCAGGAATCAGCAGTGGCTCCCTAGGTGTCTGGGGCCCCAAGGCTAGGAATGGCACAGGGCCCAAGAGAGGAGTAGAGAACAGCGGGGGAGATGGAAGGGTGAGCGCGGCTGGCAGAGTCAAGGCGCGGAGGGCTGTACGGTAGACTTACACCCAGAGAGGCCTGAGGGCGGGAGAGCGGGCTGTTCTACAAAATTTTATCTTCAACAATTCTAAGTTAATTGCTGCGTCACAGTTACACAAAGGCTCATCAACTACAGGTGCTCATCAGCACTGTCTGCGAAGAATTATCAACTTCAGTTTATCAGAAAGGTTTTTGTTTTCTACAACCACATCATGAAGTCGGTTTACAAGCTGAGTTGCTGCATGTCCTTCATCTATTAAGTCCTTTACCACAGCTTCTGGTTTGTCAAAAGAGTCACAGTGACATGCAGTGACTATTCTGTCAATTGTTGCTGCTGGTATCACCCCAGCAATGTCTGTGATCACTTTCTTCATGACTTCCTTTCCACCTGTTACTCGAGTAGCACTTTGAAGAAATGTAGTGGCTTTCTGTAAATCTCCTTCTGATACTTTAACAAGATAGGCTATCCCCTCATTGCTAATTTTGACATTTTCCTTCCCAACAATATTTAGCAATTGCTTTTGCTGAATTTTATCTTATAGAGGCTTGAATCGGAATTTTAAACATCTAAAGGTCAGGGGCTCAATTATTTGACTGATATAGTGACAGATGAGACAGAATCTGGTTGTTTTAAACTCTTTTTCCATGATACATTCTTAAAGCTGCCTGAGCGGTTGAGGTCATAGAACCTGCTTCATCTACAATTACAGTCTTAAAAGGATGACATGACTTTCCATCTCAATGACTTCTTGATACAGTTAACTAGGCAAAAATTTTCACTTTTTCTCAAACTGCTTGTATTCCACATTCATTGGATGCATTTAACTCAAGAACTCTTAATTGAAGGAGTTCAGGCATCAGCTCCTTCCAAGGACTTTTTCAGCACTTGCAACTACTTCTTCCTGGAAAGCAACTTCATCCACACATTTTGGGTGGTATTTTTCTACCCAAGGAACAGGTCTGATTTTCTTGTTGTCTCCACAGCTTCTTGCAGTGGCAGGTGCTCCCCGATCCTTGGTTAATGGTGGTTTAATACTGAGAGATGTGTGGGGCTGGAGAGATGGCTCAGCGGTTAAGAACGGGGCTGGCTGTTCTTGCAGAAGACCTGAGTTCAAATCCCAGCACCCACATGGCAGCTAACAACTGTCCTTAACTCCAGTCTCAGGGGATCTGACAGTCTCTTCTGTCCTCCGCAGCCATTGCACGACACAGGTGTGCTTAGCTCCGTGCAGGCAATACACACATACACAAAAATAAAAATAATAAAATAGAGCCAGGCGTGGTGGCACACACCTGTAATCGCAGCACTTGGGAGGCAGAGGCAGGCAGATCTCTGTGAGTTCAAGGCCAAGGCCAGCCTGGTCTACATAGTGAGTTCCAGGACAGCTGGGGCTACAGGGAGACCCTGCTTCAAAAAGGCAAAAAAAAAAATTATAACAACTAATCATTTAACTGAGAGATATGCCTTTTAGAAATGCTTGCATGGTTACTTCTTGGTGACTGCTGGCCCCCAGGTGCCGAGGTTCTGCCATAGGACAGCGAGTGAAAGGCCTTTCTTTTCTTTCTTTCTTTCTTTCTTTCTTTCTTTCTTTCTTTCTTCCTTCCTTCCTTCCTTTCTTTCTTTCTTTCTTCTTCCCTCCATCCCTCCCTCCCTCCTTCCCTCCCTCCTTCCCTCCCTTTCTTTCTCTTTTTGAGACATGGTCTCTCATTGTTGCACAAGCTGGTCTCAAATTTGGTCTCAAATGATCTTCCTGCCTCAACCTCCCAAATGGCTGGGATTACACCACACCCAGCAACATCATTATTAGTATTATTAATCATGAGTTTTGCACAGCTCTAGGGAATGAACCCAGGGGCTCATTCATGCTAGGCAAGTGCTTTCCTCTTTCCCCTTTGCCTGAGTGTCTTCTTTTTTTGAAAAAAAATTTTTATGTGGGAGAGGGCTATGGGTGTCATAGGCACATGTATGAGAGTCAGAGGACAACTTGTGGGAGTCGGTTCTATCCTTCCATTATGTGGATTCTGGAGATCGAACTCAGGTTGTTAGTCTCGGTGGCAAGCACCTTTACCTGATAAACAGTCTTGCTAACAGGAGTGTCCTTTTATTTTGGTCTTTTTGAGACAGGGTCTTCCTATAGCCCCAGCCGGCCTAGAACTCACTATGTAGACCAGGCTGGCCTGGAACTCACAGAGATTGGACTGCCTCTGTCTTCCGAGACTAAAGGCCTGGTGGCCTGGCAGAAGTGTCCTTTTTGAAGCTTTCTATCTGAGAAAATGTAAATTTGTGGCCCCTGACTACTACCTTTCCTATAGTGGAGAGAAACCCAGTGAATGGGAGAGTAATGGATAACATAAATCCTAGAACTTTGTAGGTACTTAGAAAATATTAGGGGCTAGAGAGAAGGCTCAGTGGTTAAGAGAACTGGCTGCTCTTGCAGAAGACCTGGATTCAAATCCCAGCACCCACATAGCAGCTAACAACTGTCCATAACTCCAATTTCAAGGCATCCAACACCCTCTTCTGTCTTCTGCAGGCACTGCATGACATGGGTGTACTTACATACATGCAGGCAATACAATCATACACATAAAATAAAAATAAAAATTTTGTTGGTCTTTTTGAGACAGGCTCTCCCTGTAGCCCCAGCTGTCCTAGAACTCACTATGTAGACCAGGCTGGCCTTGAACTCACAGAGATCTGCCTGCCTCTGCCTCCCGAGTGCTGGGATCAAAGGCGTGTGCCACCATGCCTGGAAAAATAAATTTTTTTAAAAAAAGAAAATGTTAATTTCTCTTTATTTGTTCCATAACTTTTTGATGACAAATGGTCCTTCTAGAGCTCTTACTCTCTACCAGTAGTCTTTACTTTTTTATTTTCTTCAGCCTAAGGGTGATCTAAAAGGACCTGAGGAATACTGGCTATATAAGCCCAGCAGAAGAGTCTTCAGATTGATCACAAAGATAAACAGAGTAGATATAGTCTCTGTCCTCAAAGAGTTGATACTATGGTGTGGGGGAGAGGGCAGGCGACAAAAATACAATGACAACGCATTATATCAAATGTAATGACAGAATTCCACATTAGAGGGCTGTGGATGTGGTAGGGGGGATCTCAGAGAGAGATGCAGAGCAGGGGAATGAAACTTTTGTTGCATAGTCACATTCTCCATTCACAACATCAGGAAACTGATGGTTCTGGTCTTGCAAATGAGGACCCAGCTTCTGTGCTGCAGTGTAAACTGCTACACTTTTGACTTCTACTAACTGCAAATACAGAGCTAGGAGATCAGGACAAATACAGCCATGGTTCCAGGGCCAGGGGGAAGGACAGGAAGAACAGGTGGCAGGGTGGGACCAGGCAGAAGACAGTGATGGCTGGAGAGCAGGTGTGGGGAGCCTAGAAGAAATGCTAACACGTGCATAGAAGCTCCACTGCCTCTCTCTGTTCCTCTGTTATGTCAGAAAGCTGAATTTCTCAGTCCTAAAGAAAGAGCATTTATTGTCTTTTCCAAGGATGTTGAAAGAATAGCTCTCCCCTGTCCATAAGAAGTACCAGGCTATAAACTGAGAAAATGCTCGCTTTCACTAGAAGTTTTATAGGTGCAAATTGGGTCAGACATAGTGGTACTTACCTTTAATCTCAGCATTCTGAAGGCAGAGGCAGATGGATCTCTGTGAGATGGGGGCCAGCCTGGTCTATGTAATGAGCTCCAGGCCAGTCAGGGATGATACACAATGAGTGCATCAATCCTCCAGCCTCAGCTTCATCTTTGACTTCATTCACTTTTGTTTTATTTGACCTCATACATTAAATACAATTATAATGGAAGCTAATATAATTAAGGATATTTATAAACATTTTCTATGTTGCTATATATTTTTGTTGTACTTTTTGATTGCATAATTTTGTATTGTAAGAGGGTATCATGATTTGTTAATCCAGTGCTGGTGGAATATATGTGTATTTATAATTGTGTGTTTCTATACATTTTGTTATCAATTTTTTTATTTTTCATGTTTACTTATTTTAATTAATTAACGTGTGTGTGTGTGCATGCACATGCACATGTCCTCACATGGAGGTCAGAGAACAAATTGGGGGAATTGCTTCTCTCCTTCTACCATGCAGGTCCTTGGGACTGAACTCAGGTGGTCAGTCTTGGTGTTAAGTGTCTTAATCTGCTGAGCTATCTTTTTTCTTTTTCCAACCATTTTAAGCAATACATTGGAAAACATCTATGCATAAAGTGTTCTTCTACATTTTGGATTAGTTGCTTAGATTCCTTTATTTAGCAATAGAATCATTAGGGTGGAACACTTCTATGGTTCACAAATAATTTTAGTCATAATACTTATTTTAAAGGCTGAGTCTACTTCCTCTGCCATCTGAAACAGAAGGTGAGTGTGCAGGCCCAGCACATCACCTCAGTCAGTCTATTTACTAATCTAAATAGCAAATGTAGCCTTTTAATCTAGGTTTAAAAAATAGTACATTCTCTTGTTTCCATTTGTTTTTCTTTGGTCACTAGTAAGTTAGAACATTTTTCCTTTTAATTCCTATAATCTACCCATTCCCTGACCTCTGCTCCTTCATTCAGTGAAAACTTTGTGAGTTCCATAAGAATTTTAAAAAATTACATTTATTTATTTGTGTACGTGAGGGAGTGTGGGTATATGTGTGGAGGTCAGAGGATGTGCTGTGGAAGTTGGTTCTCTCCTTCCACCATGTGGGTTCCATATATCAAACTCAGCTCAACAGGCTAGGTGACAAGTGCCTTTACTCACTGAGTCATCTCACCTGCCTGGGTTTCTAATATTGACTTGTATGGAATCTGTGGAACTACGGTCAGAATTTGTGTTTAAAACACACTCAGTGATTAAAGGGCTATATAGCAAGACTGTGTCTCATAAACAAAACAAAACAAAAACAAAAACAATACAAAAGATAAATAAGGATTATAATTATAAGTTTCTTTTAGTTGTGAAAATGAGAGATGATAGTGTATTCAACTAGGTATGTAGCAATAGACATTAGAAGTAGTGGATGGACTGAGAGTTTTCGCTATAGATAAATCCAACAGGATTTGGGGGTTGAATGAATTTGTATTCCTTATGAATAAGGTACTCTGTGGCATCAAGAATGATTCCTAGGTTTCTGGCTCAGGCAACTGGATAGATCAAAGTGCCACTTATCACACATTACTGGAAAAGTATCAGGAAGGCAGGAATGGGTTGATTCCAGGTTTGGTATAAGAAAAGAGATGGGGGGGGCTGGAGAGATGGCTCAATGATTAAGAACACTGGTTGTTCTTGCAGAAGACCCGGGTTTGAATCACAGCACCCACACGGCATCTAACAACTGTTCGTAACTCCAGTTCCAGGGGATCCGACAGCCTCTTCTGTCCTCTGAGGGCATTGTCCGACACGGCTGCACTTACCTACATGCAGGCAATACACATAAAATAAAATAATAAACAATAATTAATAATAAAATAATAAGCCAGGCATGGTGGCGCATGCCTTTAATCCTAGCACTCGGGAGGCAGAGGCAGGCGGATCTCTGTGAGTTCTAGGCCAGCCTGGTCTCCATAGTGAATCCAGGATAGCTGAGGCTACAGGGAGACCCTGTCTCGAAAAGACCAAAAAAATAAATAAGTA
>NW_008333791.1:306305-312775 GCF_000622305.1 Nannospalax galili
GATACAGGATTCTGTCATTGGCCTTGTGCTATTGATATGTCTTACCACCAAACTGATGATGGGACATAATTGGGCCTGTGTTACACGAAGGAGGAGGAGACATATACTTGGGATATGGGAAATCCCCAACACGGCCTCTTAGGATTCTTTGACACCATCTTCTGACCTATGTTGGCATTGCATGACACAAGTACACTTACACACTTGCTCTTAGTCCTCTCTGCTTTGGGCCTGGTTACATAGAAGGCCTGGGTTTTCAAATGGCTCCTAAGGTTAGTTTTAGGGTCACATGAGCTAATTTGTGTAAAGTGCATAGAACAGTGGATGGCATTTATTCATTGTTAACTTTTGGGGTTTGGTTTGGTTTGGTTTTTTGAAGACAGGGTCTCCTGTAGCCCCAGCTCACCTGGAAATCATTATAAGATGACTAGGCTGGCCTCGAACTCAGAGAGCTCTGCCTCCCTCTGCCTTCTGAGTGCTGGGATTAAAGGCATGCCCCACCCACCACGCCCAATGGACAATTATTTTTTAATTATTTATTTTTATTTTATGTGAATGAGTGTTTTGCTTGTGTGTATGTAAGTGCACCATGTGCATGCAATGCCAATGGAGGCCATGTGGGCCCAGGTCCTCTGCAAGAACAGCCAGTGCTCTTAACTACTGAGCCATCTCTCCAGCCTCCTTAAGACAATTCAAATATTTATGTTTTTTATGTGTATGCGTGTTTTGCCTGCATGTATGTAAGTGCACCCTGTGCATGTAGTACTTGTGGGAGCCAGAAGAGGGCAACAGATCCCTTGGAACTGGAGTTACAGATGGCTGTTAGCCCCAACGTGAGTGCTGGGAATGGAACTCAGGTCCTCTAGAAAATAGCAAGCACTCTTAACTGGTGAGCCATCTCTCTAGTCCCAAGACAATTATTTTTAACTTTGTATGTACGTGTATGTTTGTGTGTAGGCAAGTACAGGGAGGCTGGAGAACAACCTTTGATGTCATCCTCAGGAATGCCTTCCACCTCCTTTGGGACAGGGTTACTTATTAGTCTGGAGCTCACCACCTAGGTTAGACTGGCTGGCCAGAGAGCTGCAAAGATCCTCTTGTCTCTGTTTTCTCAGTGTTGGAAATAAAAGTGTGTGCCACCATGCCTGGTATTTTTATTTGTGTTTTGGGAGTCAAACTCAGTTCTTCATGCTGGCAAGGCAAACACTTTACCAACTGACTCATCCCTGCTCTGAGTCTGAGTGACTAGAACAAAGTGGCATGGTTACATTTATACCCTAAAGTTACAGAGCAATTTATATTTGGTACACATCTGAATCCTGGTGGTCCTCAGTTCTGCACTCTAAACTGACTTAACAAGTGGCTTTACTGGACAATTTCACTTAGGTATATCATTTGCTTTACAGATATATCTAAAGCTGAATTAATCATATTTTCTTTCAGACCTCTCTTTCTTCTCTATTCCCTATCTAAGTTGTCTAAGCCAGAAACATGGAAATAATTCTCAAGTCTTCACCCTTCCCCTCTTTATCCAGATGCAGTGAACAGGTTTCTACTGCTGTTTCACTTTCTGGGTTTTTCTAAAATCCACTCCCTTTCTTTTATTCCCACTATCACTGTCTCAGTTTCAAGCACCATCACTTCTCCCAGCTAAAATCCTGCTAACTTGCATAGAATGTAGTAAGAGTGGATGTGAAGTCTATGAGAAAGAGAAGACTCAAAGCTCCAGGATCACTATGAAGTTTTGGCCTGGGCAGCTCGAAAAATTCCCTTCTTATTTGTTAAGCTTGGGAAGGTCAGAGGAAAAGTTGATTTGGGCCAGATTGTGTCACATGACCATCTCTGATGAATGGTAGTAGGCTGAGAAGTTTTGGCTGTGCTAGATTTCTTTTTTTAAAATTTATTTATTATTTTTATTTTATGTTTATGTGTATATTGCTTGCATGTAGGTAAGTGGACCCATATCATGCAATGCCTGTGGAGGGCAGAAGAGGCTGTTGGATCCCCTGCGACTGGAGTTACAGATGATTGTTAGCTGCCATGTGGGTGCTGGGATTCGAACCTGGCTCTTCTGTAAGAACAGTCAGTGTTCTTAACCGCTGAGCCATCTCTCCAGCCCCGCTAGTTTTCTATTATCTATAATGGAAATATGTTAATTACCACAAATTTATCAGCTCAAAATATTATATCTTTATCTAATAGTTTCGGTGCATTAATGGTCCAGGTCTGGCTTTGCTGAGTTTTCTACCTCAGGATCTCACCAGGCTCCTATCAAGGTGATGGCTGGGCTGTGTTTTCCTCTGGAGACTCAAATGAAGGAGGGGCTATTTCCAAACTCAAGCTCAATGTTGGGCAGAACTCATTTCCTCCAGGGTGTAGAACTGAGCACTTCAGGGGTTGATTTATTTGTTTGTTTGAGCTAGTTGCTGTCCTTAGCTCCTACAAGTGGCAATGGGATTTTCTACCAAATGGCCCTCTCTACAGTTAGTTCAGAAAAGGAGGTTTGTAGCTGGGTATGGTGGCACAGACCTGTAATCTCGGCACTTGGGAAGCAGAGAAAGAGGATGGAAGTTCTGGACTAGCTTAGATTGCGGTATCCTATCTCTCAAAAGGAAAAAAAATGAAGGCAGGGGTGGGGAGATACTTGCATCTTAAAGGCTATTATGAGTGTAAGACTGAGTCTTCTACCAAGACCTCTTACATGAGGTAATGTAATTATGGAAGTGATATTGTCACATTTTACTGGTTATTGTTATATTTTACAAGTCACAAGTGCCACCTATATTCAAAGGGAAAAGATTACACAAAGGTTTAATCCCTGAGAAATGAGTCTGCCTGCCACACTGATTTTTCCAATAGTAAAAGATAAGAAAGTAGCATGGGATTCTGCTCCCTGAATCATCAAGGCGGAGTCAGTGGACTCTCCTTGCAGAGACTAATCATCCTAAGCTTAGTGGAATTTATTTAGAAGGGATCACAGAACTGAACAAAGATTGGAGAAACAGCCTTATGAAACATCAGCAACAATCTCAGGACACTGGTTTTGTCTACCACCAGAAAATGGGTTACACTTTTGCTACACACCCCTGAAAAGTAATTTTTTGTTTTATTTTGTTTCCTTTAGACAGGGTCTTATGTATCTCTAAGGATCAAACCCAGTGCTTCCTGTATGCTAGGTAAATACTCTTATCACCTGGGCTACCTTCCTCACCTTTTTGGATACTGAGATTTGAACACAAGGCCTTGTGCATATTAGCCACATACTTTACCATTAAGCTGTATCTCCAGCCCCTGTGTAAAGGAATTCCTACCTTCTCTTCTAAACTGCATGACTATTCCAAAGTCAGGGTGTGTTCCTGCTGTTTGTAACCAAGAATGTGCAGACCCTATAGTAGTAGCCAGTATGGGCTGAGAAAGAGGATGGCAGAGACCAGATTTTGGATGATGGCCTTTCCAGTTATAGTAAGTGTACATTTATGTATGTGTATGTATGTATGTATGTATGCATGTATGCATGTATTTAATATGTGTGGATGTTTTGCAGGATTTATGTTAAGTGCACCACAAGCCTGCAGTACTTGGGGAGGCCAGAGGAGGGCATCGGATCCCCTGGAACTGGTGTTATCAACTGTTGTTAGCCACCGTGTGAGTGCTGGGAGCCCACACTCCTGGTCTTCAAGAACAGCCAAGTGCTCTTAACCACCAAGCCATCTCTCTAGCTCCACATTTAATTTTGAGATTTATTTCACTATTTTAAGCACAACGATAATATGAAGATTCTCATGAGGGTCTCTGGGAAGATGGTTATGAAGAAATATGAGACTGAAAACAGGGGACCTAGTTGGGAGCCTTTCCCAGGAGAGCAGTTAAGGGAAGGTGAAACTTGATATGAATCATATGAGTTAGCGCCAGTGGGATAGAAAGAGAAGGTAGACTGGATATTGAGGTTACAGAGCAGTAGGACTTGTTCATTATTAGATATGAGAGGGAGAAAGAAAGAGACTAGGAGGACTTTCCTGTTTCTAATTGAGGCGACTGGATAGGGGTGGTGAGGAGCTGGGACAGGGAAAGCAGGAGCCGGCAACATAGGCTGTCCAACACTTTGGTTGTATGTGGGTTCTGGTATCTCAGACCGGTTTGAGTCTTCTCTGCACTGTGTGGTGTTGAGAACGGTAAAACTACAGCCCGTTCTCTCAACTTTAAATGGAAACAACGGCTTGCCTTTTCTTTGGGTGTACCTGAATTGAATACCGTGTCTGGGATCCAGTAGGCTTTCCATTGTGCTAGCCATTTATTACTCAGAAAGGTTCAGGGAAGACGCCCAGGACAACTGCTTGAAACAGGCAGGAAAGGTTTCTGGGAATGAACTCTGGTTAGGTCAAAGAAGAAAAACAGTTTTGTGGCAGACTAGTTGCAGCCAGGCAGGGCTGAGCTGTCCGCCACAAGTTGTTAAGCAGATGAGTCACTGGAGGCGGCAGGTCAGGCTGCCCAGGCGGCAGCAGGCTGGACCATACTACAGGATGACTTCATTGCTGGTGGGAAGCCGTACAGATCTTCCGGAAGCCCGAAGTTCCTCCACCGCGAAGGAATACATCACTTCTTTCTGCAGGACTTTACACACTATCTCACTGTTTGGAAGGCGCAAAAACAGTGTAGACGGGACAGAAGAGCCAGACCTGGAGCCTGGCTACTCTGGTCATTGATTTGCTGAGTGAGGCTGTGCATTTCACCTCAGCTCGGTCTCCTCATCTGTAACAAAGCCGACAGGGCTCCGGCGTCATGGGAGCCCCGAGAGGGTTTGCAGGCACTCGGCCAAAAGGCACGTTCCGGCGTCGTGCTCGTTAACTGCTACGTATGTATGTATGTATGTATGCATGTATGCATGTATTTAATATGTGTGGATGTTTTGCAGGATTTATGTTAAGTGCACCACAAGCCTGCAGTACTTGGGGAGGCCAGAGGAGGGCATCGGATCCCCTGGAACTGGTGTTATCAACTGTTGCGGGAGGGTCTTCTGCGAACCTTCGCCGGCGTGTGCGCAGGAGTCGCGCGCGGCGTGGGGCGGGCGGGTTCCCGGTGCGCGAAAGCGCGCGAGGGGCAGGTCGGGCCGGGAGGGAGGCTGGCGGTCTGCGGCTGGCGGCAAAGCCCACGGCGGCAGCGGCGGAACAGCCAAGTGCTCTTAACCACCAAGCCATCTCTCTAGCTCCACATTTAAATTTGAGATTTATTTCACTATTTTAAGCACAACGATAATATGAAGATTCTCATGAGGGTCTCTGGGAAGATGGTTATGAAGAAATATGAGACTGAAAACAGGGGACCTAGTTGGGAGCCTTTCCCAGGAGAGCAGTTAAGGGAAGGTGAAACTTGATATGAATCATATGAGTTAGCGCCAGTGGGATGGAAAGAGAAGGTAGACTGGATATTGAGGTTACAGAGCATAGCCGCGGAGATGAAGCGGAGCCGCTGCCGGGAGCGGCCGCAGCCGCCGTCGGCCCGCCGGGAAGATGCGTCTCAGCGGGCGGCCGACCTGCCCCAGCCCCAGCCCCAGCCCTTGCCCCTTCGCCGGCGAGCGCCGCCCGGGAGGCAGCGACTGGAGGAGCGGAGCGGGCCCGAGGGCCGGGAGCAGGTAGGGCGGGCCGGGATTGGCGGGCGGCGGTGGGCGCTGTGGGGGAGGGGGCCTGGCGGCTGGACCCGAACTGCAGCGACTGCGGGGTGGGGACTGGGTCGGTTGGGTGGAGGAGTGGGAGGTCTGGAGAGGCTGAGAAATGGAGGTTGGAGAAATGAACGTGGTGTTGCAGCCAGGCAGGGCTGAGCTGTCCGCCACATGTTGTTAAGCAGATGAGTCACTGGAGGCGGCAGGTCAGGCTGCCCAGGCCGCAGCAGGCTGGACCATACTACAGGATGACTTCATTGCCGGCGGGAAGCCGTACAGATCTTCCGGAAATCCGAAGTTCCTCCACCGCGAAGGAATACATCACTTCTTTCTGCAGGCCTTTACACACTATCTCACTGTTTGGAAGGCGCAAAAACAGTGTAGACGGGACAGAAGAGCCAGACCTGGAGTCTTGTCTACTCTGGTCATTGATTTGCTGAGTGAGACTGTGCATTTCACCTCAGCTCGGTCTCCTCATCTGTAACAAGCCGACAGGGCTCCGGCGTCATGGGAGCCCCGTGAGGGTTTGCAGGCACTCGGCCAAAAGGCACGTTCCGGCGTCGTGCTCGTTAACCGCTACGGGTCTCTCCCATTCTGTTGGAAGTCATTTTTGGATCTCCGGCCCGTTGCTCGGTTCCAAAGTTACTTTCGCGAATGGATGAAAGGAAGAATCAATGGGTGCGGGCGGCTGCCGCGGGTCCCGCCCCCTTCCGCCTCCAACCGCGCTGCTTGCCCGGGCGGGTGTTCTGCGACCGTTCGCCGGCGCGTGCGCGGGAGTCGCGCGCGGCGGGTGGCGGGCGGGTTCCCGGTGCGC
>NW_008333791.1:313734-315035 GCF_000622305.1 Nannospalax galili
ACTGTAAAAATACTTTCTGAATGGGGTTTCTGAATGGACAGGATGTGTTTTTATAATTTATTAGACAATAGGTGGTGAATTTTATGACTAGGGAATAAAGGTCAGCAATGTCAGGGGAGTGAAAACCGCCACTCTTAGTGATGGGAAACTCAGTGAAAGGAGAGACTGGTGAGAAGGGACATTGGAAGATCCTTAATTTTGTTGGATGTGAAGGAAAATGGTCTGTAGAAATAAATTCCAGGGACAGCTTTGCTTTTGCACAGCTCTACTTCAGGCCCCAATTGCTTCATCTTAGAGTCATTGAAAGGGTTCTTCTAAGTTGCTTGCTTCTTGCTCCTCAGTTAAATATCTTCACCCTATAGCTATGCTGTATGCTGCCACTTTTGTTTTTCCATTTTTTTTATTCTTCACTGAGCTCCCAGTGCTCTCTGCCATTGCTTCTAGGCTGCTAAGCATTATTGCCTTGTAAAATCCTCTTCCTTCACCTTACAAAATGTATTTTAAGTCTAGATTAACTTATTTTACCTGGTGCAGTTGACCTTATTGCATGCTTCAGTGAAGTTTAAGGCTAAGTGATTTTTAAATTTTTTTATTTTTTATTTTTTTAGAAGGGTCTTACTGTAGACTAGGCTGACCTCTAATTTAAGAGGTCTGCCTATCTCTGCTTCTGCCACTAGACTGCTGGTATTAAATGTGGGCACCATCACTGATGGCTTTTGCTTGAATTCTTTTTCCCTCTTTAGGATAATTTCTGTGTTCATTCAACCTTAGCAGTTGCAGAGAAAAAAATATTTGTTTTTCTGAGGCTAGGCTAATTCCTCTACTTACATCCTTGATACATACACCCTGTTGTCTGTTAAAGACCCCTTTTGTGTTCTTTCTTTGTCTCAGCTCAAATAAAAACAAAGCTATAATTTCTCTGAAATGTGTAAGTCCCTCACCCCTCAGATGGTTCATTGATTTGCCAACCACCTTCTTGAAGAGTTTGTGTTCGCTATCTCAGTGTCTTCACCCTGTATACAGTCCCCCAATAGTATGGTTTGTCTTGTACACTTACAATTTTCCTATTCAGATGTGTCATGAGTAACTTATGGTTTGCTTTAAAATTTATTTTATTTTATTTTATGTGCATGAGTGTATGCCTGCATATAAGTGTACCTGTGTTGGTCAGAAGAGGGAGTTGGATCCCCTGGAACTGGAGTTAAGGACAGTTGTTAGCTGCCCTGTGCATGCTGGGAATTGAACCTGGGTCCTCTGCAAGAGCAGTCAGTGCTCTTAACTGCTGAGCCATTTCTCCAGCT
>NW_008333791.1:315442-322221 GCF_000622305.1 Nannospalax galili
AATTTAATGTGTATGAGTGTATTGCTTGCATGTAGGTAGGTGCACCCATGTCGTGCAATGCCCGTGCTGGTCAGAAGAGGGAGTTGGATCCCCTGGAACTGGAGTTAAGGACAGTTGTTAGCTGCCCTGTGCATGCTGGGAATTGAACCTGGGTCCTCTGCAAGAGCAGTCAGTGCTCTTAACTGCTGAGCCATTTCTCCAGCTTCATTTTTTTTTTAAGTTGAAGTTTGACTTCCATATGGTGCATAGATCTAGGGTTCATTCAGCCTATAATTTTTACAGAATATGCCCATATGGCCATACTCGGATCAAGGCAGACAACATTTCCAAGTTCTCAAAATGCTTCCTTATGCTCCTACTTACTATCCTCCTCCAAAGGGAACTACTCTTAGCACCTCTATCACCATAGCTTGCTTTTTACCTAATACCTCATAGAAGTGAAATCATGTAGTTTGTACTTTTTGTTACCGAATTCTTTGATTCATGCCGTTTCTATGAGGCTCATCCATGGTGTTCCTTGTAGAAATATTTTGCTCTGCTTTTTTTTCATTGTATAATTTTGCTCAGTGGCCATACTAAAACGTATTTTGCAAATTTAAATATAGTGTAAGGCTACTTGTAAAAAGTCTCCTTGTGGGGCTGGAGAGATGACCCAGTGGTTAAGAGCACTTACTGCTCTTGTAGAGGATCTGGAATTGTGTGTAACTCCAGTTCCAAGGGATGCCTTCTGGCCTCCTTGGGTATCAGGTATGTGTGTGGTCCACATGCATACATGCAGGCAAAACACTCATACACATAAAATAAAAATCTTTTTTTTTTTTTTTTTTTTTTTTTTAAAAAGCATTGTGAAAGAGTTACACAGAGAATTCTTTAAAAGTCTCAGGGAACTTTATATGATTAAATCTGATAGTCTTTTCTTTAGTTTTTATCTTCTTAAACTGTGTGAACTATTTGCCACTGTTGACCATGTGTTCCTTCTTGCCATTTGTCTCTGTCCCTCCCTCCTCCCTTTTTGTAATACCCGTTCTGATACTGCTTCTCTTCCTATTCTCTTGTGTTATTTTCTCATCCTGTTCCCTAAAATGTTCCTTGAATATATGACCTCAGTCCTTAGCTTGTTTCTTTATTGTACTCTATTCTGTAGCAAGCTCACACTACTCATGACAAGTGCTAGGATGTAGAACAAAGGTCTGTAGTCTTTCATTCATGATGTTGTGTTACAGAATCTCTTGGTAGGGTTTGAATCTTTAGGCCTAATCTCTTTCTTTAGTTCTGCATTGTCAACTTTGTGCTTAAGATTTCCACGTATGTGTGTTTGTTTATATGTTTGTGTTTATGTGGAGAAAGAGGACAACTTTGGGTATCATTATTCAGGCACAATCCACTTGTTTGTTTGCTTACTTGATTTTTGAGACAGTCTTACCATGCATCCCTGGCTGGCCTCACAGATTGATCTGCCTCTGCTGGGATTAAAGGTATATACCACCACAATTGGCTGTTTTTATTTTTTTAGATTTTTATTTTAGTATTTTTTTTCTTAGCAGGTAAAAACATTTTTTTTCCAAATAAAAAATGTATTGAGAATTTCATACATGCATATAAGGTGTTTTGATCAAATCCACGCCCACTCCCTTCCCTCCAACTCCTCCCGTATCTCCCCATCAGTTTTTCTGACAACTTCATGTACTCTTTCTTTCTTTTTTGTATTTTAAAATATTTTATTCTTTTTATTTTATGTGTACAAGTGTTTTGTATGCATGCATGTAAGTGTACCACATGTGTGCAAGTGCCCATGGAGGCCAGAAGAGGGCATCATATTCTTTGGAACTAGAATTATGGACAATTTTTAGCTGTCATGCAGGTGCTAGGAACTGAACTTTGTTCTCTGGAAGAACAGCAAGTGTTTTTAATCCATATTTAGGCTGGGTCTTCTGACTTCAGATAATCTGATCAAGAAAAGCCCCTCACATTTTAGTTAATTCCAGATCCAGTCAATTTGGCAACAAAATGAGCCATTACACCTGTATAGGGATGTGTATGTTTGTATATGTAAGTGTGTGCATATAAGTGTGTGTATATATAAGTGCCTGTGCCAGCAGAGACCAGAAGCGGACATCATCCTCTGGAGCTGGTGTTACAGGTAGTTGTGAACCATCTGATGTGCATGCTAGGAATTGAACTTGGGTCCTCTCTAAGAGCAGTATAGGCTCTTAACTGCTGAGCTATCTCTCCAGTCCCCACTTACTTATTTTCATTTGCATCTTATGTGTCTTTTATAAGCACGTTGTATGTACGTATACCTGTGTCATGCAATGCCTGCACAGGCTACAAGAGGACATCAAACTCTCTGGAACTGGAGTTATGGACAGTTTTGGAGTTATGGACCCATTTTGTTGGTGCTGGAAACTGAATATGGGTCCTCTGCAAGAGCTCCTGGGTCCTCTCAGGATCACTGAACCATCTCTCCAGCCCTCACCCATTTTGATTTTTTGAAACAAGGTCTTATGGCCCTGGAGCTCACAAAGTAGGCTAGGCTGCCTTGCCAGCAAACCCTGGCTTTTTTTTGTTTGTTTTTTGAGTCAAGGTCTCCTGGTAGCTGGAGCTCACTATGTAGACCAGGCTGGCCTCAAAGGTAGGTGCCACCACGTGTAGCTGGATCCCTGAACTCTTGATCATTCTCTTTCTATCTTTTAGTAAATTATTTTGTTTTCTATTTCTTTGTGTATGTGCACACTTCCATTTGAATTCTAATGTAGGAATGTAGGAAGGCATGTACTCTGGCAGGCATATGGAGGTTAGAGGACCTCTGGTTTCCATCCTTGCCTTCCACCTTGTTTGAGATAGGGTCTCTTAGTTGTTTTTCTGCTTTGTAAGCCAAACTAAATAGCCCACAAGATTCTGGTGATTCTTCTGTCTCCACCCCTCCATCTCCTGGTAGGGATGCTGGGATCTCAGACACAGACTAAGTGTCCAGCTTTTATAATGTTTTTTCAGATTTGAACCCAGGTCCTGACACTTGCGTAGAAAGTGCTTTTACCCACTGAGGCATCTCCCAGTTCCTTTGTTTCTTATGTCTGGGAATAGTACTTATTATACTTTATATTATTAAATATTTGTATTTAGGAATAAGTAATGAATATTCAGAAGTCACTGACTTGCCACATAAAGTAGAATGCATTATTTCTTCTTTGAAATGCACTTCTCTCTGTATCTTTCATTTCTGTCATTTAAGTAGAAATTACTTCTTTGGTTTTTGTGATCTTGTACTCCCTTGATCTCCTGAGCCAGTCATTTGTTAGGTTATTCTAAGTCTACTCTTACAATATCTTTCAAGCCTTTATCCCATTGTCACTACTTTAATTCAGCATTTTTGCATTTTTAAACCTTAGCCTTGTTTGTTGCAATACTTAAACTGTATTTACTCAATGTGCAGTCTTTTAAAAATTATTTTTCATTGATGTAATGTGTATGTGCATGTGTGTGTATGTACGTGTGTACGTGTGTATGTGTGTGCTTGTGAAGACCAGAAGAGGATATTGGATTCCCCTGGAGCTGGAGTTAACAGGTGGTTGTGAGCCATCTGGTAGGGAGGTTAGGATCTTGGGTCCCTGTACAAGAGCAGCAAGCCCTCTCTTAACTACTGAGCTCTCTGTCCATCCCCATTGCTAAGTTCTTTGAAGCTCAGACTGTTTTTTCACTTCTGCGTACCCTGGGGCTGATAAAGTTCTTGAAACAGTTATTTGTCTGAAGAATATTTATTACATAGGTGATTGCTTGGTGGCTATCCTCATTGGCTGTCAATGTCTCATCAGTGAATGTACTCTATAGAGGCTGTCTTCATCATTATGTCTCTGAGTCGCTAATGTTTTAATTGGAATGTAGCATACATCCAGTAATATTATTATGCTTTTTCATATACTATTTAATTAATCATCAGTTTGTAAAGCTCTTATCTGCCTATTAATATTGTACTCCAGCTTCCAGACCGAAACTCTTCTGTGAAATTTTTCCATGTGGGATCCTTAGAGAATTCTTTGTTGGGCTTCAGAAATGTGTCGGTTTTCTGGAATTCCAATTAGCAAAATTCTATAATCAGATGTTAAATGTTAGATTCTTTTGTTTAGTAGTATTTTTTATCCATTCCTACATATATAGTAAATGCTAAATGAATGTTTGTAGAATGAGAAAAATCAGTTTTAGTTTTCTTACTATTTTATTTATTATTTTTATTTTATGTGTATGCGTGTATTGCCTTCATGTATGTAGTATTTTTTTATCCATTCCTACATATACAGTAAATGCTAAATGAATGTTTGTAGAATGAGAAAAATCAATTTTAGTTTTCTTACTATTTTATTTATTATTTTTATTTTATATGTATGCGTGTATTGCCTTCATGTAGGTAAGTGCACCTGTGTTGTGCAATGCCCGCAGGGGACAGAAGAGGCTGTCGGATCCCCTGGAACTGGAGTTACAGACAGTTGTTAGCTGCTATGTGGGTGTTGGGATTCGAATGCGGGTCTTCTGCAAGAAAAACCAGTGTTCTTAACCGCTGAGCCATCTCTCCAGCCCCCAGTTTTAGTTTTTCTACCCTTCTGTGTTACTTTGTATTTAATTTGTGTTGATTAATTTATTAATCTTTCCTGGTACCAGAGTTTAGGACTTTAATTTGTCCTAAAGTCACTGGCAGAAAAATCTCATAACACAACATTTTACATTACAGCCTATACCATCACCACCATCATCACCACCACTACTGCCACCACACCATTACTACCAGCGCCACCACTGCCATCACCATCAGCCACCATTAATTTATAACTCTCATTCTTTCATTTGACTCAAACTTTTTTTTAAGGTAGTGTTATGATTACAGCGTTGTTTTTAAAAGGCAGGCAGTCGTCCCTGTCTTCATTAAATTTCATCTCACTTGATCTGGTGTTTTTTGCACTTGACATGTTGATCATTTTGTTAGTTGGCTTCTGGGATCATGTTCTGTGGATTTTCTTCCTGTCTCACTGGTCCTTCAGAGTGTTCAGTCTTTAATCTGATTCTTTCATTCTCTGTCCTTGTCTGATCTCATCAGATTCTCTTGGTTTACACTCGGACAATTTCCCACATTTGTTTTTCAGTTTTTGATCTTTCTCCTAAGCACAAGATTCCTGTATTTTAAGTTTCTTATACAACATTTCCTTTTGAATAGTTTATAGGTCTCTGAAGCTTAACATGCCCCCAAACTGAACAGTTGATGTTTGCTTGCCAGTCTGCTTCTTCCCTAGTCTTTTCCATGTCAACAAATAGCACTGCCATTCATATTCATTAATACACTCAGACCAAGCCTTGGAAACTGTCATAGATATTTTTATTTTTTGTTGAGACAGGGTCTCACTACATAGTCAGGAACTTGTTAGGTAGCTGAGGATGGTCTTAGTGAGTCTTCCTGCCTCAACCTCTCAAGTGCTGGTTTGATTCTTTTGTTTTTTGAAAAAAATTTTTTTATTACATTTATTTTTTCATGTATGTGTTGATACACTCATACCATGGCACACGTGGGAACCATAAGACAACTTGAGGGAGTTGATTCTCTCCTTTCATCGACCATGTGGCTTTTAGAGCTAGAATTCAGGTTGCCAGGCTTGGTAGCAAGTACCTTTACCACTGAGCCGCCTTGCTAACCCCCTGATTCTTTTCTTTTCTTTTTTTTTTTTTTTTTTTTTTTTTTTTTTTTTTTGAGGCAGGGTCTCCTTGTTGCCCCAACTGGCCTGGAACTCACTATGTAGACCAGCTGGCCTCAAACTCACACAGATCGACCTGCCTCTGCCTCCTGAGTGCTGGGATTAAAGACGTGCACCACCACGCCCAGCTCCCTGATTCATTCTTACCTCCCATTCCACATTCAGTCTGTCATGTCTGTTTGTTGGGTGCTACATTCAGATTGCATGAGACCTTGCCCCACTATTGCCACCATTACTTTTAGTCTTCCCCTACTTCATCTTTCATGTGGGTTGCTGTAAGTCTACTCACTGGCCTTCAGTTCTATTCTTAATGCTCTTTTCCTTCTGTGATATTTTATACATAGCAGGTCATTCTGTAAGACCTTAAATAAGAGCTGTCACTTTTCTACTCAAAATCTTACAGCTGTTTTCCATCACAATTTAGATAAAAACCTAAAGTACTGATGACTTTGTTCTATAAGACTGTTCTCTGACCTTGGCCTCCCTGGCTCCGTTTTTTCCTATTTTTTTTCAATATTTTATTTATTATTTTTATTTTATGTGTATGAGTATATTGCCTGAATGTATGTGAGTGCACCCATGTCGTGCAATGCCCTGGATGTCAGAAGAGGGCTTTGAATTCCCCTGGAACTGGAGTTAAGGTCGGTTTGTAGCCGCTATGTGGGTGTTGGGAATCGAACCCAGGTCCCCTGTAAGAACAGTCAGTACTGTTAACCACTGAGCCGTCTCTCCAGCCCCCATTTCTTCCTATTTTTGTTCACTGCTCTAATCATTGGCTGCCTTGGTGGTCCACAAGCATATTAAGCATTTTTGTGTACCTGAGGACTTTTGCACTTGGTTTTCTCTACCTGAGAAACTCTTATAAGAGTATATAGCTGATTTTCTCATTTCATTCAGGCCTCTGAATCTGTTGAGATAATACTTTCTAAAAGAGACCTTCCTCTGATTGCTTGTTATTGGTATATAGGAAGGCTATAGACTTTTGTAGGTTAATTTTGTAATCTTCCACTTTATTGAACGTGTTAATAATTTCTAGGAGTTTTT
>NW_008333791.1:322696-335825 GCF_000622305.1 Nannospalax galili
GATGCATCTTAGCTCTGGAAATTGTTATTGAATATGTCAATGCTGTTGTAATGAAATGCTTCTTCTAATTACATGGTTATTAAATAAATAATTAAAAAAAAAACAACAAACTGGTGATGGCTGGGCGTGATGGCGCCTGCCTTTAATCCCAGCACTGGGGAGGCTCGGGAGGCAGAGGCAGGTGGATCTCCGTGAGTTCAAGGCCAGCCTGGACTACAAAGTGAGTTCTAGACCAGCTGGGGCTACAGGGAGACCCTGTCTCAAAAAGACAAAAAAAAGAATTATTCCTACATAGGGCATTCCTGCTAAATTACAGAGTAATCTTGAAATTAATTTAATGCACAAATATTTATCTATTTGTCAAATCTGACCTACCGTACAAGATTTTCACCCTGCCTATGATCTTCAATATTCCAGACTGCTTAAATGAACAAATGTCAGACTTTTAGCTTCCTTCCCTGAACACAGTCCTGTTAGTTGTTCTAAGGCTAAGATACTCCTGTTGGAAACCATCCATTATCTCTAGAAAATAAGTACTGAGGGTTCTATGAAAAATGAACAAAAAACCCCATGAGCCATCTCTGCTAAAGACAGACATTATATACTATGATAAGTAACCTTCAAACATGATAACCAAAAATCAAAATTGGTTAGAGTCTTTCCACAGTGAGCTCTCAGGAGATGAATAACTAAGAGGGGAGAGCTAAAACCAGATGATTTCATCAATTAAAAAAAAAAGCTATCACATCAAGACTCCCTTTAGCCTAGAAAATGAAGAGCTCTTATCAAGTTCTTCTAACCACCTCCTAAGCTACAAACCTCAGGAGAAAAACTATTTAGATTCATGTTCCTCACCTCAAACTTGTGCCAACTTCTTTTCAAAACATATCCACATGGACTTCAAAAGAAGCTCGATAAACTACATCAATAACTGCATGTCCCTCGTACCTAACCCCAAACCTTCTGGCAACATTTCTACTACCACTCACTTTTTTATATTTCATGAATCTTTTCATGTTTAGTTTTTTTTTTTTTTTTTTGGTCTTTTTTTTTTGTCTTTTTGAGACAGGGTCTCCCTGTAGCCCCAGCTGTCCTGGAACTCACTATGTAGACCAGGCTGGCCTTGAACTCACAGAGATCCTCTTGCCTCTGCCTCCCAAGTGCTGGGCTCTAAGGCGTGTGCCACCACGCCCGGCCCCATATTTAGATATTTTTAATTGAGATATTTAAGTGATAGAAATAATGCTAATCTGGGTCTCATGATGCTACAAATGAGATATAGCCTTTCATTGATCATGTTTTTGTTATAATGGGCTTACCCAGACTTTCTACCTTACTTGAACAAAGTTGTCCTATGTTAATAGATTTAAACTTTTTACTGTCTTTATAGAAGTCTCTCATTATTAGCATGATTTGTTTTTTTTTTCTAATCTAGTTTCTATTGACAAAGACTTATTTTAAATCTTCCAAAAGGAAGTTTAAAAAATGCTTGAAGTACCTTTATTTTATTATTCATATTTTATTTATATAGATGCATGTATGTATGTATGTATGCATGCATGCATGTTGCCATGGCACACATGTAAAGGTCAGAGGACAACTTGCAGGAGTTTTTCTCTTCTACCATGTGACCCCATGGGATGGAACTCAGGCTTGGCAGCAGGTGTCTTTACCATCTAAGCCATCTCACTGACCCTAGTCTCTCTATTTTAAATATAAACTCATAGGGCCCAAAATAAATCAACTTCTTCCTACTAAGAAAAAAGGGAAGAATATTAACTAAACCCAATCAGTTGGACTACTATCGAACTGGACATGCTGGCACATGTCTTTAATCCCAGCACTCAGCACACAGGAGAGAGAGGGAGGCAGATCTCTGTGAATTCAAGGCAGCCTGATCTACAGAGTGAGATCAGGCCAGGGCTACAGGCAGAACCTGTCTTAAAAAAGATGGAGGTCAGAAGAGATCTGATGCTCTCTTCTGACCCTCCGTGGGCATTGCATGACACAGGTGCACTTACATGAATGCAAGCAATACACTCATACACATAAAATAAAAACAATAAAGTATTTCTTAAAATGCCAAGATCAGGGGCTAGAAAGATGGCTTAGGGATTAAGAGCACTGACTGCTCTTGCAGAAGACCCAGGTTCAAATTCTAGTGCCATAATTCCAGCACCCACATGGCGGCTAACAACTTTCTGTAACTCCAGTTCCAGGAGATCCAATGCCCTTTTCTGTCCTCCTCGGGCACTGTACAACAGGGGTGTGCTTACATATATGCAGGTAAAACACACAAAAATTTTTTTCTTGGTCTTTTTTTGAGGTAGGGTCTCCCTGTAGCCCCAGCTCTCCTGGAACTCACTATGTAGACCAGACTGGCCTTGAACTCACAGATATCCGCCCACCTCTGCCTCCTGAGTGCTGGGACTAAAGGTGTGTGCCACCACGCCCAGCTCGTAAGTTATTTTTTTTGATTTAAAAAGGAGGAAGTGAAGTGATGAGTCTGAGCCATGCACTCATAAACATAATTTTTTTAATTAAAAGTGTTTTTTAAAAATGTCAAGATCTTGGATTAGAGAGCTGGCTTAGTGTTTAAGAGCACTTATTTTGCTCTTGCAGAGGGTCTGAGTTCAAGTTCCAGAACCCACACTGAGAAGATCACAACTGCCTGTAATTGCAGCTCCACAGAACCCAATCAGCCTCCTCTAGCCTCCACAGGCACACATACATATACATAAAATTAAAAATAAATCTTAAAAAAATTTTAATTGAAAAAAAAAAAAGTCAAAATCTTAGCTGATCATGGAAGCACACACCTTTGATCCCCAGCAGAGGCAGGCAGATCTCTGAGCCAGCAGTCTATACAATGAGGCCAGCCAGGGCTACAGTGTAAGATTCTGCCTCAAAAAGTTAAAAAAAAAAAAAAAAGAAAAAGAAAAATATTAAGATCTGGAGGGGGAGCTGGAGAGATGGCTCAAAGATTGAGTGCTGACTGCTCTTGCAGAGGACCCTGGGTTTGATTCCCAGCAACCACACGGTGGCTACGAACTGTCCTGAACTCCAGTTCCAGGGGAATCCAAAGCCCTTTTCTTACCTCTTCGGCATTGCATGACATGGGTGCACTCACATACATGCAGGCAATACACTCATACACATAAAATAAAATAAATAAAATGTTTAAAAAATAAAATAAAGAGCCAGGCATGGTGGCGCATGTCTTTAATACCAGCACTTGGGAGGCAGAGGCAGGTGGAGCTCTGTGAGTTCAAGGCCAGCCTGGTCCACATAGTGAGTTCCAGGACAGCTGAGGCTACAGGGAGACCCTGTCTCAAAAAGACAAAAAATAATAATTAAAATAAAATAAAATATAAAATAATAAAATAAAAGATTTCGAGGTGGGGAGATGGTTCAGTGGGCAAAATACAAAACTACCCTGGGTCTTGAGACATCCAACTTTAACAATAACAACAAATGATAGAAACCATCACTGAAGAAACATAGACATTGAACTTAATCAACTATCATAAACATATTCAAAGAACTAAGGAAAATTTTGGGAAAAGAACAGAAGAAAATGAGGAAAATTATCAATGAATAGAAATTTCTAAAAATTCTGAAGACAAAAATAAAAATAATTAAAACTTAAAATTCAGTAGAAACATTAAGTCAAAATTAAGACATTCTCAGGTAAACAAAAGTTGAAGGAGTCTAACATTACACATGCTCTGTAAGAAACGTTAAATAGTTCTTCAAGTTGAAATGAAGACAGTAAACAGAAATTTGACATGCCAAGAAAAATAGGCCCCTCGGGCTAGAGAGATGGCTCAGCTACTGCTCTTGCAAAGAACCCAGGTTCAACTCCCAGCACCCACATGGCAGCTAACAATTGTCAATAACTCCAGCTCCAGGGAATCCAATGCCCTCTTCTGACCTCTTCAGGCATTGTATGACACAGATGCACATGCAGGCAATATGCTCATACACAAAAAATAAATTAATTAAAAAAAGCTCAATAAAAGCAGCTTACATGGGCATATATGAAAGCCAGTATTGCTATATTTTTAGCATGTAATTATACATTTTAGTTTTGGTTTGGGGGTTTGTTTTTTTTTGTTTTTGTTTTGTCTTTTTGAGACAGGTCTCACTATGTAGACCAGGCTGACCTTGAACTCACAGGGATCTGCCCGCCTCTGCCTCCTGAGTGCTGGGACTAAGGGCCTGCATCACCAGACCAGCCTTTGTTTTATTTTTTGAGACAAAGTCTCGCTACACTGCCCAAGCTGACCTCAAGTCACTGTCTTCCTGCCTCAGTGTCTCAAGTGGCTGGGACTATTAAGTACAAACTGCTACACCTTTGACACCTAGCAGTGTTTTTTTTACTACAGAATTTAAAAGGCAAAAGCATTTAAAACATTATAATTTTGCAGCTAGGCGTAGTGGTGCACGCCTTTGATCCCAGCACCCTGGAGTTAAAGGTCAGCCTGGTCTACATAGGAAGTGCCAGGCCAGTTGGGGTTACAGGGAGACCCTGTCTCAAAAAGACCAAAAGAAAAAAGAGATTATAATTTTCCTATTAGTCATACAATGTATAAAGACATAATTTGTCACAAAAACTAAATAAAAGGGGTAGAAAAAAAGGAACTATATAGAAATAAAACTTTGCGTACAATTAAAATTAAATTGATACCAATTCAACCTACATTGTTATAAATTTAAGGGTTAGGGGATGTATATAGCTCAATAGTAGAGCATTTGCCTGGCGTATGTAACACCATGGGTTCCATATCCAGTCCAGCAAAAACTAAGAGCAAGTAAATAAATTTAGGATGTTATAAATAATCTCTGTAATAGCCAAAAAGACAATGCCTAAAAATCACACACAAGGGGCTGGAGAGATGGTTCAGTGGTTAAGAGCACTGACTGCTCTTACAGAGGACCCGGGTTCAATTCCCAGCACCCATAGGGTGACTATGAACCGTCCTTAACTCCAGTTCCAGGGGAATCCGATGCCCTCTTCTGACTTCCTGGCATTGTACAACATTTGTGCACTCAATGTACATGCAGGTAATACACTTGTACACATAAAAATAATAAAATATTTTTAAAATAACAATAATAAAAAAATATTTAAAAATCATACATAAAAGGAAATGAAAAAGGAATCAAATGGTTCTTAACAAAAGACTCAGGAGAGCTCTGGGGATGTTGCTCAGTTGGTAAATGCTTATCTAGCATTCACAGGTCCCTGGATTCTATCCCTAATACCAAATAAACAGGGAGTGGTGGTACCTGCCTGTAATCCCAGCACAGAAAAGATAGAGGTAGGAGGATTAAAAGTGCAAGGCCATCCTGGGCTACATAGCCCAAGCTAGGACAGAGATCCTGTATCAAAAAGGGGGCATGGAGCTAAAAAGATGGCTCAGTGGTTAAGAGTACCTTCTGCTCTTGCAGAGATCTGGGTTCAGTTTTCAGCACTCACATGCAGATCACAACTGTCCCTAATTTTCCAGGTCAGAGGATCCAATGTTTTCTGGCCTCCTAGGGGACCTGGCACACACATGGCACACAAACATACACTTGGAAACACTCATACAAATAAAAAAAAAATCTTTTTTAAAATCAACATATCACAAAAGACAAGAAGGTATCACAAGAGGAAATGAGAGACAATTTTTTAAAATGTGTATGAGTGTAGTGCCTGCATGTATGTAAGTGCAGCTGTGTCCTCGGAGGTCAGAAGAGGACATTGGATCCCCTGGAACTGGAGTTGTAGACCATTATTAGCCACCATGTGGGTGCTGGGAATCAAACCTGGGTCCTCTGCAAGAGCAGCTAGTGCTCTTAAACCGCTGAGCCATCTCTCCAGCCCCCAGCAAAAATGTTTTAAGACATTAAAGTAATACTTCTCTAAGCAATTACAAATACCCTTGAAGTCAGTGAAAAATTTAAAAAACATGAGAAAAGAAATAAAGCTTTTTTTTTTCTTTTTTTTATGGTCTTTTTGAGACAAGGTCTCCCTGTAGCCCCAGCTTTCCTGGAACTCACTATGTAGACCAGGCTGACCTTGTACTCACAGAGACCTGCCTGCCTCTGCCTCCTAAGTGCTGGGATCAAAGGTGTGTGCCACCATGCCCAGCTATAAAGCATATTTTTTAAAGAGTCAAAAGGAAATTTTAGAATTAAAAATAAATTTTGAATTCAGTGGTTGTACCTACTAGCAGAAGGGAGAGGACATAGGAAAGAAACAGCGAAATAGAATACAGAAGATTAGAAATCATCCAATATGATCAAATTGAGAACAATAAGCAGAGACTCAAGAACAAAAGATACAATGCCATGTCATCAGTCTCAAAAGGAAGGGATAACAACAAGCCAACAAAGTATTAGAATAAGGGGCTGGAGAGATGGCTCAGCAGTTAAGAGCAGTGACTGCTCTTGCAGAGGACTTGGGTTCAACTCCCAGTACCCACATGGCGGCTACAAACCGTCCTTAACTCCCGTTCCGGGGGAATCCGAAGCTCTCTCTGACCTCCGCAGCTTTGCACGACACGGGTGCACTCACATACACGCAGGTAATACACTCATACACATAAAATAAAAATAATAAGATATTTTTTTAAAGTATTAGAATAAGAAGTTGTTGAAATTTTTCCAAATGTGCCAAAGAGTCATAAGCCTCTTTAAGAAGATGAATGAACTCCAAACAAAATAAAGCCAAAGAAACACATGATGGGCACTTCAGTCAATATTCTGAAAAATCATAAACAAAGGAAAAATCATGAAAGAAACCAGAGGAAAAATTATACTCAAGGGAAAACCCATTTAAAAGATAAATACTCATTAAAAACTATCGAACTGACCGGGCGTGGTGGCGCACGCCTTTAATCCCAGCGCTCGGGAGGCAGAGACAGGTAGATCTGTGAGTTCAAGTGCAGTGGTCTGCATAGTGAGTTCCAGGACAGCTAGACCCTGTCTCAAAAAGACAAAACAAAACAAAACTATTGAACTATGCTGGATGTGGTGACCCACACCTTTAATCCCAACACTCACCTTTAATTCCAATACTTGGGAAGCAGAGGCAGGTGAATCTCTGTGAGATCCAAGGCCGGACTTCTACATAGTGAGTTCCAGGTCAGCTGGGGCTACAGGGGAGACCTGTCTCAAAAACTATTGAGCCCAGCAAGGCATGGTGGTGCATGCTTTTAATCCTAGTATTGAGGAGGCAGAGCTAGGTGGATTTCCATGAGTTCAAGGCTAGCCTGGTCTACACAGTGAGTTCCAGGCCAGTCAGAGCTATATAGTGAATAGTGAGACTGTGTCTTGATAGATAAATAGATTCCCAGGACCCACATAGCAGCTAACAACTGTTCTTAGCTCTCCATTCCAGAAGAATTTGACTCCCTCTTCTGATTCCAAAGATATTGCATGCATGTGGTGCACTTACATATGTGTAGGCAAAATGCTCATAAAATAAAAATCAATCAAAAAACAGAACAAAACTAATAAACCTAGAGGACATGGCACAATACGTATCAAATGTTAAAAGAAAGGACAGTTGACCTGGAAGCAACACACATAAAAATATCCTTTGGAAAACTAGCAGGATTTGTTGACAGAAGCCCTATCCTAATAGAATGACTATGGGAATTTCTCTGAGCAAAAGAGAAGCAATACAGGAAGAACCCTTAAGAAATCAGAAAAAAGAGAGGGCAAAAACCCTGCAAAAATGTAGATAAATGCATTCTGTAATCTATGGTTTTAAGTTTTGCTAAGTGTGGTGGAACACACATTTAAGTCCAACAACCCGGGAGGCAGAGGCAAAGAGGATCTCTGTGAAATCAAGACCAGTCTGGATACACAGTTGATTCCAGGGGCTACAGGGAAACTGTTTCCACACTCCGCCCCTAGAAAAAGGCAGGCTCTGTGCCTATAACCCCAGCACTGGTTGGGGGCCAGGGACAGAGATGTTCACTGGCAAGTCTAATTTGCCAAATCAAGCTTTCAGTGCAATGAGAGACTCTACCTCAAAAAATAAAGATGGAGGCTGATAGAAGGCACCTGACATCTACCTCTGGCCTCAAAATGCACAGGCATACACATACAGACACTTACATGAACGAGTATATATACCAGGCACATAAACACACAATATACCCACACCCATATCCACCCACCTACACACCCCCCAAAATGAAAAAAAAATCCGTCAAAATTAAGATAAAAGCATGAGTAAGAATTCTAAAAATTCACAAATAGGGAGCTGGAAAGATGGCTCAGCAGTTAAGAGCACTGACTGCTCTTGCAGAGGACCTGAGTTCAATTCCCAGTACCCACATGGAGGCTAAAAACTGTCCTTAACTTCAGTTCCAGGGGAATCTGACACCGTCTTTTGACCTCTGGAACATTGCAGGACATGGGTGCACTCACATACATGCAGGCAATACACTTGTACACATAAAATAAAAGTAAATAAGTAAAATATTTTTAAATTCATAGAGTGAGAACCCAAGAAAAAGTTAGAAATAGAAGAAAATATCATCTAAGAAGTGAAGATTAAACTCAAAGGAACATGAAAGGATAAACACAGCAGACAATACCTTATATGATTTTTTCATATATAATGGAGAACTTTTTTATGAAGAAAAAAATATTTAAGAGAAAATTATTTCTAGAGAGGCAAAGAAGCTCCAACATACAGATAGTCGGTCTGCAGAAGAAACTCAAAGCAAGGAACTAAACCAACACTAGAAACGTAATTCAGTAATTTTTCTGAAATTTGAAGAAATCATAAAACAACATAATACAAGAACTCCATTATATACATGAGATTACAGATCCCAAAGACCAAACAACAGGATAAATTTGAGCAAAATGACTAGTCTTTAAAGAGGGGGAAAAACTTTTATTTGTTTAGAAAAAAAAGAGTATTTGACCTCAAAAAGAAACTCTGAGGCCAACACCAGACTTTTGGGGTGGGGGTAGGGAGTGTCTCTTTTGAGACAGGGTCTTGCTATATAGCCCTAGTTGGCCTAGATCTTATGCCACAGAGAAGAGCAGGCTGGCCTCAACTTTGTGTCAATCCTCTGTCTCTGCCTCAAGAGTGCTGGGATTATAGGCATACACTACCACATTTAGCACATCACCAAACTTTTTTTTTTAAGACAGGGTCTCACTTATGTAGCCTATACTTGCCTTGAATTTCCAGTCTTCCTACCTGAGCCTCCAGAGTGGAAGAATTACAGGCCTGTATTACCATGCCCAGCTTCTGCTCATCTTGGAGTCTAAGACCCCTCCCATGCAGGATCCTGAGGTGCTCAGTTTCTCCCTTGTCTCCAACTAGTCTCCCTAAGCTAGACTCTGGGCTCTGTGAAAACACTGCTCCTACTACCCTGTTCCCCACTGTTTCTTCAGGCACTGTTCAGGACCCTTTCACCCCAGAACGCACAGGTTCAATCAGTGTTTAATGAATGGATAAGTGCTGGACAGAGACAACAGCAAGATCCCAGTGGATGCAATCAAAAGTAGGGGACATGCAAAAGTGGGGTGTGTTGGTACATGCCTGTAATCCCAGCACTTGGGAGAGGGAGGCAGGAGCATCAGGAGTTTGGAACTGACTGAGGCTACATGAGACCCTGTTAAAAAGAAAACATAAGAAAAAAAAAGTGTGAAGACAACAGCAAGTACTCCTGTAGGAATAAGATAAGGTGTATGCAGAGACAACAGAGAAACGAAAGTAGGATACTTGCTCACCACACAGCTGACAAAAGTACAAAGTAATTCCAGTAGCATTACTTGATACCTGTCTGAAGAAAGCCAGGCACACATCCCAGGATCACAGAAGCACCCATGCAACCTAGACTCTAAAACATTACTTCAGGGAAGATCACAGCACCCCAAAACCCATCCAGCAGACCTCAGTTTAAGTATTCCATGTAAAGCTTACTCCAAGGACAAGCCAGCCACTGACAGGAAGAGGAAAGAACCAAGAGGACAGCATCTCAAAGGTCATCTGGAATGATGACCATGGACAATCCTGAAGGCACATTGTTTGTTCCAAATATCAGAGTAGTCCAACACAAGTTTTTAATACAAGAAGAGCCCTCATCATCAGACTTTATCAACAATTTTCTGCCCCTTTTGGTGGTGCTGAGGACCTAACTAATCCAGGGCCTTGTACATGATAGGCAAGTTTTTTTTCTTTTTGGTCTTTTTGAGACAGGGTCTCCCTGTAGCCCCAGCTGTCCTGGAACTCACTATGTAGACCAGGCTGGCCTGGCCTTGAACTCACAGAGATCCACCAGCTTCTGCCTCCCGAGTACTGGGATTAAAGGCATGCGCCACCACGCCCACCAAGTCCTTGCTATTTTGACAGAAGAATCTTGCTATGCAGTTCAGGCTGGTCTTGAACTCACTGGGAGCCAAACACACTGAGGGGAAGTATTTCCTTAAAACACTATTCCAGCCGGGCATGGACTAGGGCAGCTGGTGGCTGTGCCACCCAGAGATGCAAAGGAAGATGGGGGCGGGAGGCAGCCTTAAGGGCCCCTGGGGACTGCACTGAGCTTGGTTGGTCTGGATGCAAAGGATCAGGAAGAGGAAAGGTTAGCCCCAGCGTCCAGGAAAGAGGCTGGTGGGTTGTGCACACCCAGGGAGGCAGAGGGAGGTGAAGGCGGGACCAGGCCCAGTGTATCCCTGGGGACCTGAGAAGGAACTGAGTTGCTCTGGATGCACAGGATCAGGAAGCAGTGGTCGTTCCTGGGGTGTGTGGGGCTCAAGACGAGTGGGACAGGACCCAGGCTAGGAAGAGGGGTGGGTGGGGGAGATGGGATGGTGAGTGAGGCTGGGGGAGTCAGGGCGCAGAGGGCAGAGGGCTGGAGGGTGCAATGGACTTACCCCAGAGAGAAGCCTGTCGGTAGGAGAGAGCGATCACCAGTTTTAAAGGGCTAAAACATAAAATTCTCCTTGTTCTCTCCTCTAGCTTTTCATTTACTTTTGTTGATGCTACTAATGTAACCATCTTTCCAGAAGCAAAAGTGTTCTTAGAATTAAAAAAATTTTTTCTTTTTATTTCATTTTAAAAATTTATTATTTTTATGTGTAGGAGTATTTTCCCACATGCATATAAGTGTACCTGTGTCATACAATTCCCAAAGAAGTCAGAAGAGGGCGCTGGAGCCCCTGGAACTGGAGTTTTGAATGGTTGTTAGCCACCATGTGGGTGCTGGGAATCGAACCCAGGACCTCTAAAAGAGCAACCAGTGCTCTTAACTGCTGAGCCATCCTCAAGCCCCAGTTTTTTTTTTTTTATTTTAATTTTTATTTTTGGTCTTTTTGAGACAGGGTCTCCCTGTAGCCCGAGCTGGCCTGGATTTGCTGTGGAGACCAGGCTGGCCTGGAACTCACAGAGATCCGCCTGCCTCTGCCTGCTGAGTGCTGGGACTAAAGGTGTGCGTCACCACGCCCAGCATTCCCAGCATTTTAAAAAAAATAAAATAGCTATTTTTTAATGACTACCCAGGAACTCGTATCTGAAATAGAGAAAATACGGGCATTGAATCTTAAATATCTAACAGTTATAAATCCAGAACATAGAGAAGAGGCATTTCTATTTTCTCTTTTTTTATTTTAATGCATTTTTAGTTTTTTTATTTTTTAAAATTATTTATTTAAAAACCATATAATTAGAAGTATTTCATGTCAACAGCATTGACATATTCAATAACAATTTCCAAAGCTAAGATGCATCTGTTTCAAGATTGGCTGTAAATTTTTAGGTTTTACAGTTGAATTAATACAGTTTACAATATTGTACTCAGTATAAACCCTTTAAGACATAAAATTAAATGAGATTTTAACCTTTAAAAAAGATCTCCATTTCATTATTAAAATACATGGTTTCATACAGAAAAAATTCATTTTTAATACAATTAACACTAAGATGTTTACACATGTGTTTCTAATCTCTATGTATCTGATTATTACTAGTCACAGTTGGTTACTTTCTGAGCTCTTGGCATCTGAGCATGGATATAAAGTCATCAGGTAGATTTCAGTGGTAATGTTTTTCACATCTACTGATTATTAAGGAGAAAATTTTTATGCTTTGAAGAAATTTTTTTAATTAAAAAAATTTAATAACCACAGGATTAGAAGAAGCATTTCATTACAGCTTTAACATATTCAGTAACACACTCTAGAGCAAGGATACATCTCTTTCAAAAGTGGCAGTAAATTTTTAGGTTCACAGTTGAATTAATACAGTTAAACATAAGATAAAATTGAATGAGTTTTTACTCTTTAAAGATCTCCATTTCAAGATATGCTGTTTCCTACATTTTTTCAATATTATTATTATTTTTTTTTAGAAGAAGCATATCAATACAGCTTTAACAAGCCCAATAACAGTTTCCAGAGCAAAGACACAGCTCCTTCAAAAGTGGCTATAAAATTTCTAGGTTCACTGTTGAATCAATACAGTTATACAATATTGAACTCAGTATAAGTCCTGTAAGACATAAAATTGAATGAGTTTTTAACCCTCAAAAGAGATCTCCATTTCATTCTAAAATATACTGTTTCTTACAGAAAGACTCATTGTTTTTGCTACTAACACTGGGATGTTGGCACATGCGTCTCTAATCTGTATGTATCTGATTATTACTACTCATAATTGTTTTCACTCGGATCCTTGGCACCTGTGTATGTCTATAAAGTCATCGGGTAGATTTCAGTGGTAATGTTCATCACCTCTACTAATTAACATGATGTAAATTTTTATGCTTCCTCCTCAAATATAATACATTTTTTTAATTTGTTGATTTTTTTTCTCTGTGTGTATGTATCACACAGAACACTCCAAACCATCTTATTCAACTATACACCCACTTCCCAGATGGCATCCTCCCATAGCCTCCCTCTCCCCACTAGAGCCCTTATACTCTGATATCCCTGCTACTGTCCACTGTTGTCGGCACCCCCACCGTTCCCCACGACTTGTCCATTTGGTGAATCTAAGTCAGCCTAGCTAGAGGTCTTTGTTTTAGGAAAGTCAGCTCTTCCTCATTTAGCAGCAATCAGTTGTCAATATTCCTTTAGATAAGATTGGGGTCTGCTGTTCATTTTCCCA
>NW_008333791.1:336338-344056 GCF_000622305.1 Nannospalax galili
CTTTTAATTACTACTGTGTGTCACGTAGATAAATCTCGGGCAAAGACCAGTTGTTCTCAGATAACCTTACCTAGACATATATTTCTTGCTCTGGTATGTATAATGTGCCAGTAGGTTGTTGGACTAATATGGTTCCCTCTGGTTTTTAAAACTAGCTAGGCATTATTTATCTCTCGCATTGCCTAACCCTTCCATCATGGTTTCCCCAATTCAGGTACCCTCATTTTCCCCCCTTTCTCCCTCAATAATACCCTTCCACTATGGTCCTACCTCTCTTGAGCTCCTTCTTTCCCTTTATCCCCTAAGTTCCTTGTAATACTTCCCTCCCCCTCCCTTAAAACCATCCAATTTTTATGCATATCTCCCTTATTAACCCTGTTTCCTACTGTTCTTCTATTTCAGGTTCTTTCTTTTCCTTTATCTCCCAGGTTCCTTTCCATTATCCTGGTTCCTGTAGTTATGTCTGGATACATACTCACTTATCAGGACTAGGTGCTAGGATCCACATATGAGGGAGAACATACGTTCATTTTTTTTTTTCTGAGTCTGTGTCACTTCATTTAGTATAACAGTTTCTAACTCCATCCATTTACTTGAAAATTTCATGATTTCATCTTATTTTACTGTTGAGTAAAACTCCATTGTATAAATGAACCACATTTCATTATGCACTCATCAATTGAGGGACACTTAGGTTGCTTCTATCTCTTTAGCTATTGTGAAAAGAGCAGCAACAAACATAGATGTACAAGTGTCTCTGCAGTAGGATGAGTTCTTTGGGTATATGCCAAGGAGTGGTATAACTGGGTCAAATGGTAGGTTCATTTGTAGGGTTTTTTTTTTAGTTGGTTTATGGATTTTATCCATTTTTATTTTAGGTATGTGTTATGCCTACATGTATGTAAGTGCACCTGTGTTGTGTAGTGCCCTCAGAGGACAGAAGACAATGTCAGATCCCCTGGAAATGGAGTTATGGATGGTTGTTAGCTGCCATGTGGGTACTGGGATTCAAACTGAACAAGTTTGCAGCCCCACCAGCAGTGGATGAGTGTTCCCCTTTCCCCACATCCTCTCCAACATGTGGTATCATTTGTTCTCTTGATCTTAGCCTGTCTGACTGGGGTAAGATGAACTCTTAAAGTGGTTTTAATGTTAGAAACTGATTTGATCTAATTTAAGCAGAAAGAAAGAGTTTGTTGTAAGAATACAATGGTATCTTGTGGAGCTACAAAACTTGTAGGTCTGCTAGACCTTCAAATGTAGTAGACCTTGTAAGTGTCTAAACATGGGAATGGAAAACTGAGAATTGAGACTGAGCATTAGAAACTCTACTCTTAACATTTTCCCTCTTGAGGGATACACATTGTTCTGTCTTGCTTGCTTCTTACATCTTTGATTATTCCTGAATAAATCAATATTGCTCTGCTAATTACAAAAGTTTAGTCTAGTTGAGCAAAGGAAACAAGACACAGACGCCATATTGAGTAATTCCATACAAGGTTTTTGTACTTTTTGGAATTATTTATGCTGTTAGAAGTATGGGGATTGCCTAGGGGAGCAGAATAATGACTAGAAGGGGCACAAAGAATCTTCTGGGGGTATTGGTACCCTTTTTAAAACTCTTGATACTTTTAAATCGGTATGCTCAGTTTGTAAAGTACAGATCACTGAGAGCCAGGTGTGGTGGCGAAGATCTTTAATCCTAGCACTCCAGAAGCAGAGGCAGTGGATCTCTGTGAGATTAAGGCCAGCCTGGTCTACATAGTGAGTTCCAGGCTATTGCTACAGAGAAAGACTGTATCCAAAAGACAAAAAATAAAAAAAAAGAAAATCACAGAAGTATGTGCTTAGACATGTGTACTTCTCCAGTGAATAACATACTCCAGGAAAAGTTAAAATATATCCTAGATTAAATTTTGACATTCATAACTACTTTTTAAAAAAGATTTGTTTTATTATGTGTATATCTGTGTGCCTGTGTGAGTTTATGTGCACTATATGTGTGCAGGTGCCTGTGGAGGTCAGTGGTCATGGAAGTCCTTGGAGCTGGAGTTACAGGTGGTTGTGAGTAACCTGATGTGGGTTCTGTGAACTGAACCCAAGTCCTCTTCAAGAACTATACACTCTTAACCCCTGAGCTGGTATCTACTTCTTTTCTTGCTTTTGCTTAGTTTTACCAAAGCAAGTAGGACTAGGAAAGACCCTGATCTGCCCCTTCATTTTTCCCCTTCTGTTTTCTGGTATGTTCTCTTAGGTATGTTTTGGTGGGAAACAAGGAGATTAAAAAAGGAACATGTTTCTCGTAACTGGTGCTAAGTTTTTTTTCTTTTGCTAAGACTGTCATCCCTATAGTGTAACTGTTTTCTTGGGACAGGCTTTTTTCTTTTCCACATGCTTTTATGCGGGATGTTCACTCTAGATTTATGCCTTTCTTCCAAGACTTCTTTACTTCCTGCCATCTAGAGCTTGCTGTGGATGTTGCCTCTGTGAGTGACCAGCTCTAGTGGGTTGCCAGCATTTGTGCCCAAACTCTCCTTCCTTCCTTGGTTTCTCCTTGAGTCATTGGGAGTACGCCATCCTCCTTACCCCAAATAGTTGAAGCATAGATGCTCTCTTAATTGCCTTAAGTGCCTTTTCTAGTTAATCTCATTCCCACTACAGTTGCCTGAACTACAGTTTTGATGTGCCTGGACTACAGTGCTTTGATGATTCTGTTCAGGTTCCTTCTTTCCTTGAAATTTTAAATAATATTCTGGATAATTAACAGTAAAAATGTATGGGTCTAGGGAGATGACTCCGAGATTAAGAAAGCTTGCTGCTCTTCCAGAGGGCCAGAGTTTGATGCTCAGCACCCATGTCTGTTGACTCACAACCACCTGTAACTCTAGCTCCAGGTGATCCAGTACCCTTTTCTGGTCTCCATGGGCACTGCACACTTATGCCATACAGACACAGACACATCCACATAAATAAAAATATATATTAAAAAAGTATGACCTCAGGCACTTTTGTTTTCTTCTTCCCTTTCTTCCTTTCTGCTCTTTCCTCCCCTGCCCTTCCCCTCTCCCTCCCCCTTCCCCTTCTTCCCATCACCCTCTCCCTCCCCCTCTCCCTCCCCCTTCCCTTCACCCTCCCTCCCTTGTCCATTCCCACTCCTCCCTGTCCTCCTTCTTCCTCTTTCCTTCCCTTCTTTTTTCTTGTCACATCTTTCCATCCCCCTTCCCTCCTCTTTTGTAGTTTTTAGTGTTTCTGTAGTCCCAGTTTCTTTTTTTATATATATAAATTTTACTTATTTTTATTTTGTGTGTATTACCTGCATGTAGGTAAGTACACCCGTATTGTGCAATGCCCGAGGAGGACAGAAGAGGCTGTCGGATCCCCTGGAACTGGAGTTACGGACAGTTGTTAGCTGCCATGTGGGTAGTCCCAGTTTCTTAAGCCCACTTGTCCTCCCCCCTCTTTGCCTCCTTCCCTCCCTCTGGCAGATGATTAAACTCAGGGTCTCTTGTATGCTAGGCAAGTGGGCTACTACTGAGGTGTACTCCCATCCCCATGTCTTATTTTTCAAATAGTACGTGATGTATGTGTTATTTCCTCCTTATATATTTTGTCTTTGTAATGTCATGATTAGTTTAGTGTGTCACAGTTTCTTAAGCCCACCTGTCCTCCCCTCTCTTTGCCTCCTTCCCTCCCTCTGGCAGATGATTAAATTCAGGGTCTCTTGTATGCTAGGCAAGTGGGCTACTACTGAGGTGTACTCCCATCCCCATGTCTTATTTTTCAAATAGTACGTCATGTATGTGTTAATTATTTCCTCCTTATATATTTTGTCTTTGTAATGTCATGATTAGTTTAGTGTTCTATTTATCTGTATTTGTGGTAGCTTTTATATTAATTTCATTTCACTTTCTAAAACAAAATGCTAGAGACTGATGATTACTTTAAAAAGAGAGGTTTATTTAGCTCATTATTTTGGAGTTCTAAGAGTATTTCCTCAGCTCTGCTGAGTCCCTTTTATGTAAGTCACAGAATGGTAGTTAGGTTCATGGCAGGAGTATTTGAAGGAGGAAAAGATTACTTGGTGAGATAGGAAACCAGAGAGATTTAGAGGCTAGACTTGCTCATTTTTTAGCAGTTCGTTCTGTTTTATGCTTACTCATTTTATAATAAATCTTTACTTTTTTTACATTAATTAAATTAATTAATTAATTTATTTATTTGAGATGGGGTGGGGGTACACACCATGATGTGTGTGTTAAGTGTAGGTCAGAGGACAACTTTTGGGAGTGAGTTCTCTCCTTCCACCATGTGAGTCTCCCAGGGATGGAACTTGGCTGCACATGCCTTTACCTGCTGAGCTATTTTGCCAGCCCATGTAACAGCTCACTTGTGAGGGCACTAAATTAGTGTCCTTTAAGAACTACAGTAATCCTTTGGAGAGCAGTATTCCCAGGGACCTAATTATCTCTTGTTCAAGGTTCCACTGCATTTTAGCATTGGCACTGAGGACCAAGCTTGCAGCATATGGACTAAACTACATTCAAATTATAGCAGCTGAATCCATTGAAACAGAAAAGATTTGCCTTATTGGCTTTATTCTTTTTTTTTCTACTGCTAATTAGGTGGGTGTTGGGCTAAAAATGTTTGCATCTTAATGGTTTTGTTGGACATTACTGAGTGAGGAGAAAGAGATTGGGTTGGAGTGAGATGGATTAGATGAAAAGACAAAGGAAAAACACTATCATAGTTTCATATTGTTTGTATTTTTCTCCACAGTATATTTATACTCTTTAATTTTTTTGTATTATTAAACTGGGTGAATAATAAGGCCATTTTCATGCAAGTGTGTAATGTATTTATTTTGGGTTTGTTCTGCCTGCATTTCCCACTGCCTTCCTCTCTCATCCCCTTTGTTATGCTAGATAGTTCTGCTTCTACTTTAATTCCATCTGTACATACACGGTTTTATATATCTACATCAAATTTAGGACTCACAATAAGAGAAAATGTGATATTTGTCTTTTTAAGATTGGCTTAATTTGCTTAATATGATTGTCTACATTTGTGTCTGTTTTCCTATAGAGGACAAAACTTTATTCTTATGGTAAAAAAAAAAAATCCATTGTGTATGTATACCACATTAAAAGAATTCCTCTGTTGGACCCAGATTCGATTCCTAGCACCCACATGGCAGCTATTGTGAATAGTGCTGCAATAAACATTGATGTACAAGTATCTTTAATTAACTTGAAGGTTAACTTGAAGTCTTTCAGGTAAATACTCAGGAGTAATATAACTGGGTCATATGATCTATTTCAGTGTTTTGAAGATTCTCCATACTGATTTTTATGGTGGCTATATACTGCTTTACATTCCTGTCAGTCTGTAAGAATTCCCTTTTGCTCACATCCTCTACTCTTTAAAAAAAAAATACTCTAGAACTGAAGTTTTGGGTGGTTGTGAGCTACCATGTGAGTTCTAGGAGTAGAACCCGGGTCCTCTGCAAGGAATAGCAAGTGCTCTTAACTACTCAGCCATCTCTCCAGTTTCCAGCTAAGCTTTAACTAAGAAATATGTTTTTGACTTTAGCTTTTAAGTGGGGAATGTAAGCTACTTTTTGGGCCAGTGAGATGGGGTTAGTGAGCAAAGTGGCAAATATGCTCTCCCCCAAATTAAATAAATAAAAATAAAGATAAATAAATAAACAAATGTTTAAAATAATGTTACCTTTTACTTGGAATGAATGTTATAGAGGTGTTTAATATAAAGTTCTTCAGAAACAATATGAACGACTCATGTTTTTTTCTTTTTGTTTTTTTTTTTCTTTTTATTGTAGGAAGTGGTTACTGGACTTAGTCCCCTGCTCTTCAGGAAGCTCAGTAATCCTGACATATTTTCACCTACTGGAAAAGTTAAACTCCAGCGGCAGCTTAGTCAGGATGACTGTAAGTTACGGAGAGGAAGCCTGGCAGGTTCTCTGTCAGGTAAATACCAGATTTGTGGGTTTTTTTTTTTTTTTTTTTCGGTTTTTTTGAGACAGGGTCTCCCTGTAGCCCCAGCTGTCCTGGAACTCACTATGTAGACCAGGCTGGCCTTGAACTCACCGAGATCCGCCTCCCTCTGCCTCCCGAGTGCTAGGATTAAAGGCGTGTGCCACCAATGCCCTGCCTCAGATTTGTGTTTTTAAAGAATGTAGAGGCCTGGGCATGTTGCATTGTGGTAGACAGTGTGCTTAGCATGTATAGGCTCTGGGTTCTAAAAGGGCAGGGAAGGGAGAAAACAGTGGGGGCCTTGTTGTCAATATTTTAAAGATAAATCAACTTACTTGGCATCCCCTCTGCCTCCTGCGTGCTAGGATTAAAGGCGTGTACCACCAACGCCCTGCCTCAGATTTGTGTTTTTAAAGAATGTAGGGGCCTGGGCATGTTGCATTGTGATAGGCAGTGTGCTTAGCATGTATAGGCTCTGGGTTCTAAAAGGGCAGGGAGGGGAGAAAAGAGTGGGGGCCTTGTTGTCAATATTTTAAAGATAAATCAACTTACTTGGCATCTTGATAACTTCTTTAATAGTCTTATATAGAATAGTTGAATACTTAACGAGTAAGTCTGTTTTTATTTGTGCAACTTGATAGAGTCTCTGGATGTGACCACCTGAACTTGATATATAATTGTTAACTGACTAGTACTTTTGGCTACTTCAGTATGATTTTATTTTCCTCTTTTCACATCTCTGTAGATTTCACATCCTTTTTCTTTTCTGTCCCCCTGAATCCCCTACTGGGGATTGAATCCAGGGCCTAGTAAATTACATGCTAGGCAAGTGCTCTACTACTGAGCTATTTATTTATTTTTTTTTAATTTCACTCCTAAAATCTAAAATCCCATAATTACTTTCTTATTTCTTTTAATGGAAAGACAGTTATATAATTCAAGGTAAAAAAGTATGAAATTTTGATCCAAGTAGAAAGCAGTTAAGGTGTAGCATAATTAAAAAATAATTTTATTTATTATTTTATGTGTATAAATGTATTGCCTGAGTTTAAGTACACCCATGCTGTGCGTTGCACTTGGAGATCAGAAGAGGGTGTTGGATTGCCTAGAACTGGAGTTATGGGCTCCAAGCACTCTGTAGGTAGAGACAGGCAGATCTCCATAAATTTAAGGCCAGCTTAGTGTACATATGGAGTTCCAGGCTAGCCAGGGCTATGTGATAAGACCCTGTGGTTTTGTTTTTGTTTTTTTTTTGGACAGGGTCTTCCTCGTCCTAGCCCACCTGGAAGTCACTATTTGGACCAGGCTGGTCCTGATCTCACAAGAAATCTGTCTACCTCTGCCTCCTCAGGGTTGGGATTAAAGGCAAGACCCTGTCTTAAAAAGCAAAACAAAAGAATATAAAAAAAAATATTATGGTTGGTTCTGCTGGTACTGGCTTTTAATCCCAGCACTTGGGAGGCAAAGGCAAGCGGATCTGTGAGTTCAAGGCCACCCTTATCTACATAGTTAGTTCCAGGCTAGCCATAAATCATAGTGTGAGACCCTGTGTCAAAACACACACACACACACACACACACACACACACACACACACACACACACACACAATTAAAACAAATAAAAAATACATTGACTATCACACTTGCTCAAAATCCACAATACAAAAGGTACTTCCCAGGATCCTCCAGATCTACCTCATAGACATACAAAGTGCCTTTTTGCATGA
>NW_008333791.1:345572-365257 GCF_000622305.1 Nannospalax galili
AGTTCCCATTGAGTGGGCTTTAAGTTCAGTTAGGTAGCTGTTGATTACCCCCAAGATAAAAGTGCCACTACTACACCAATATAGTTTCCTGTGCTGATCATTGTTGTGGTTATTAGGCCTTAAAGCTGGAGTTGGATCTTTGATTGATGTTCTCCTTTAGCAGTTTGCATATCCTACAAAACTATGAGAGCACCCCATGGATCAAACCCAGGGCCTCATGCATGGTATTTAAGTACTGCATCACTGAGCTATACTCTAGTTATTCCCAAAATATTCTTGTCCCTTCATAGTCAGCATCTGTCCATCTTTGATATGATTTTTTTTTTGGTGGGGGGCAGGCTTTTTGAGACAGGGTCTCCTTGTAGCCCCAGCTGGTCTGGAATTCACTATGTAGACCAGGCTGGCCTTGAACTCAGAAAGATCCACCTGCCTCTAACTCCCATGTGTTGATATAATCTTTTGGTATGATCTTTCATTTTACTACTTCATTCTTGTTTTTATAGTGTTTCCTGAAGGACAAAAGATCAAGGCCGTATACTCCTCCTTTGTGTGTGTGTGTGTGCGTGCTTGTGTATGTGTTGTGTGCAGGAGATCTAACCCAGTGCCTTAAACATGCCAACCACCTACTGAACCTCTGAACTATATTCCCAGCTTTCACTCATTTCCCGAGCATGGTTTTCTATTTGTTTTACTAAAGAGCTAGTTCTGTTTGGGCATATTTTTCCTTCCATTTTCTGTTACTTATTTTACTCTAATTCTTGGAAGCATTTGCTATACTTCAAACCCTTACTGGTGTGTGCCCAGTGGATTTCTTCTAAAGTTATATAAATCTCTCTCCCCCACCAAGCCCTTCCTCTACCTTTTTTTATTTGGTGAGACAGGAGCTCCTTAAATAGCTCAGGATGCCCTTGAATTTGTCCTATTCCTATCTTGGCCTTGTTAGTGTTGGGATTACAGTCCCAGCATATTGCCTATTTAGCATTACCAGCCCCTATACCCCCCCTCTTTTGATACAGTATTCCCGAGGTTATGGAAGTTTTTTAAAAAAATATTTTATTATTTTTATTATTTTATGTGTATGAGTGTATTGCCTGCATGTGAGTGCATCCGTGTTGGGCAATGCTGCGGAGGTCAGAGAGGGCTTGGGATTCCCCTGGAACTGGAGTTAAGGACGGTTTGTAGCCGCCGTGTGGGTGCTGGGAATTGAACCCGGGTACTCTGGAAGAGCAGTTAGTGCTCTTAACCGCTGAGCCATTTCCCCCGCCCCAGAAGTTTTTTTTTTTTTTTTTTTTTTTAAATAATTTTGTCTTGTTTTGTTTTGAGACAGGGTCTCCTTGTAACCCCAACCGGTTTTTTTTTAAAAAAACTTTGTTTTGTTTTGAGATGGGATCTCCTTGTAACCCCAACTGGCCTAGAACTCACTTTGTAGTCCAAGCTGACCTGAGATCTGCCTACCTCTGCCTCCCAAGCACTGGGATTAAAGGCATGCACCACCATGCCCAGCAAGTCATTCTTTTTTAATTGTGGTTTTGTTATTGTTGCTGGTTTGATATGTAGCTTAAGGTGTCTTCCAACTCTAAAGTCCAGGGTGGCCTCAAACACTCAGTCCTCCTGCTTTATCCTCCTGAGTGCTGGAACTACAGGTGTGTGCTATCCTTCCTAGCATAGTGTAATCATTCTTTTTTTTTTTGAGACGGTCTCTCTGTAGCCCCAGCTGACCTGAAACAACTCACTCTGTAGACCAGGCTGGCCTTGAATTCACAGAGATCTACCTGCCTCTGCCTGTGTTGGGATTAAATGTGTGTGCCACCACACCTAGCTGTGTGGTCATTCTTAATCTTGCTTTCTCCCGAATCTTAATTTTCTTTGTTTGGTTTTGCCAGATTGCTGTTGAAATGAATTTTACCATATTTTGTTTGCAACAAAACCAAGAAAACTCTTAATAACTAAGATTTTTCCAGGTACAGGAAGAGTTTTCAAGTGAATTGAGTAATCATTATCAAGCCAAGTGAAGTTGAATGAATGAAAAGTGTGAAAAAACAGGAGATGAGACCAGGAAGATACTCTGAATTTATGAGTTTTTTTTTTTTTGTATTTGATTTCTCTGAACATTGTGGACGTCATCAGTTCTTTTTTTTTCCCATTTATTTTTATTTTATGTGTATTAGTGTTATGTGTCATGCGATGCCCATGGAATGCAGGAGAGGGTGTCTGATCCCTTGGAATTGGAGTTAGGGATGGTTGCTGGCCACCATGTGAGTGCTGGGATTTGAACCTGGTTCTTCTGCAAGAGCAGCCAGTGCTCTTAACCACTGAGCCATATCTCCAGCCCCATCATCATCAGAGTTCCTTTTAAGGAAGGAAGTGACACAACCACATTGATTTTTGGTCAGCAGCATTATGAAGAATTTTGTGAAGAAAGGGAAAAAATGGGGCTAGTAGCTATCTCTCCAACCCCTAGCCCCTCAATTCTTGAAGTTACTGCAATTCTAGACAGTCTTCATAGGCTGACATTTGTGTATCTGATGGACTTTTTTCTGAGATAGGGTCTTGCTGTGTAGTCCTGGCTTGCTTGGTACTCGCTGGCTGTGTCTCCTAAGGCACTCTTGCTACTGTATCACTTTGTCCGGCTTGACTCACATTTACATTTCAGTGAGATTAAAGCAGTAGTGAGTAAACCTGGATTGAGCACAAGGAAGAGCTTGACCTAGTTTTTATGGGTTAGGGTTTTATGCACTTGATATTGCCTTTTTTTCAGGCATTTGTCAACAGATAATTACATGAATGTTTTCTGTTCTTGTTTTTGAAGGTAAACAGCTGCTCCCTTTGTCCAGCAGTATACACAACAGTGCAGGACAGGTAACTTGGCAGTCTTCAGGAGAAGCGTCAAACCTGGTTCGAATGAGAAACCAGTCCCTTGGACAGTCTGCACCTTCTCTTACTGCTGGCTTGGTAAGTGTTTACTCAGTAAAGATGTTGGATTCCTCTGGAAATAAATCCTTGATGCTCGCTTATCATTGACATATGATATTATCATTTTTAGGATTCTGATAATTTCTGAAACTAAATAAGATTTAAATTTTAACTGAGTATATCCCAATTTTCTCCCTTGTAGCAGTTACTGATTAGTGAGTATCAAGAAAATGATTGAAGGTTGGAGAGATGGCTCAGTGGGGAAAAGCATTTGCTGCTGAATCTGATGTCTTGAGTCTGATGACTTAAGTTCAGTCCCCAGAAACGACATGGTAGGAGAGATCAGATTCCTGCAAGTTGTTCTCTAACCTTCATATGAATGTCATGGTGCCCATGTGCACGCGTGTGCACACACACACACACACACACAATAAAATAATAATAAAAATAAGTAAATAGGGGCTGGAGAGATGGCTCAGCAGTTAAGAGCACTAACTGCTCTTGCAGAGGACCCAGGTTCGATTCCCAGCACTCACATGGAGGCTATGAACCGTCCTTAACTCCAGTTCCAGGGGAATCCGAAGCCTCTTTTGACCTCCACGGCAATGCACGACATGGGTGTACTCACATACATGCAGGCAATATACTCATACACATAAAATAATAAATAAAATATTAAAAAAAGAAAACATAAAAGTAAATAAATAAATAGCTCTTAACTGCTGAGTCAGTTCTTCAGCCTGGATCAGAGGATTTTCTGAGCATAAAAGACTAGGAGATGAAATCGTTGGTCATTTATTGGCCTTTTCCTTCTGTGAGGAGGTAGAGTGGCTGATAGGTGGGCTGAATATAATGAGAGCATTTATTAGCAAAACCATGAGCTGAAGCCCTGAAGTGGCTATACAACAGTGGATTTGGATTCAAAGATACAGCATATCTTAGTTCCTCCAGTGCTTTCAGATAGTCCATGGTGCAGAAGCTCTGTAGACAAGATTGACCTTCCCTGTAATGACAGGTTTCAGAGGTGAGCACATATAGAGTTGTAATGGTCACAAGAGATGAAATGTTGACCAAGACAAGTTGTAAAGGTAGGGAAATGACCTGCCATCCGAGCATGGAACAAGGGCCTTTTCCTAGCAAGGTTGGCCTTGTGATGACAACCTCCCCAACCTCCTTCTCTAGATGATTTCACAGACTCTTAAGCAAGTGAAAATTGAATTATTTTAAGATGGACTTGTACATAAAATGCCAGGAGACAGACTCAGTGATGTCTCTGGGCTTATCTTTTTAAAAAAATTAATAAAAGATTATATATATATACTATAGTTACTGTTTATTATTAAATATATATATATATATATGTATGTATGTTTGTATTTGAAACAGGGTCTTACTTTGCAGTCCTGGCTGGTCTCAAACTCACAGTGATACACCTGCCTCTGCCTCCACCTCCCAGGTGTTGGGATTAAAGGTGTGGGCCATCAAGCCTGGCTCTGTAAATATTTTTGATTTATAGTTTGTTGAATTTATGAATTCAGAACTCTTGGAAGTGAAGTGCTTGTTATATTTCTGAATTATGTTTTTTTGTTGTTGCTTATTTGTTTTTGAGATTGGGTCTCCCTGTAGCCCCAGCTGTCCTGGAGCTCACTAGGTAGACCAGGCTGGCCCTGAACTCACAGAGATCCACCTGCCTCTGCCTCCTGACTGCTGGGACTAAAGGCATGTGCCATCATGTCTGGCCTGAATTACTTTAAAAAAAATACAGCTTATTGATATATGATTCTCAATATAGTTACTGTTTAGCCATTTACAGTGTATTTCACAGATATATGCAACTGTTATTGTAGTCAATTCTAGAACATTTTCATCGCTTTAGAAAGAAACTCTGCAGCCTTTTGCTGTAGCCTCCTCATCCTCTCATTCTCCAGTCCTGAGTAACCACAAATGCGTTTTCAACAACTGCAGTTTTGTCTATTCTGTACATTCAGTTTTAATTTTTTTATTATTCTCATAAATTGATAGGTGTCTTATATTCACTTAGAATAATACATATTTTTTTTGGTCTTTTTTGAGACAGGGTCTCCCTGTAGCACCAGCTGACCTGGAACTCACTAGGTAGACCAGGCTAGCCTGAACTCACAGAAATCTGCCTGCCTCTGTTTACCAAGTGCCGAGATCAAAGGCCACCACACCCAGCTAGAATAATATTTTTAAGGTCCATTTGTATGGCTTTATAAGTATTTCATTTTTATTGCTCCATAATAGTCTTTTATAGATAGATATATTCCGTTTCATGTATTGATCAGTTGATAGATATTTGTGTTCCTTGTGCCTTTTGACTATTATGAGTAATGCTTCTGTGAAACTGATGTACAAATTTTCATGTGGACAAATGTTCTCATTTGTCTTAGGTATATATTTAGACATTGATTGCTGATTTTTTTAAAAATTATTTTTACTTTATGTGTATGAGTGTATTGCCTACATGTATGTGAGTGCACCTGTGTCATGCAATGCCGTGGAGGTCAAAAGAGGGCTTTGGATTTCTCTGGAACTGGAGTTAAGGACGGTTTGTAGCCGCCATGTGGGTGCTGGGAATCGAACACGGGTCCTTTGCAAGAGCTGTCAGTGTTCTTAACTGCTGAGCCATCTCTCCAGCCCCCAGAGTGCTGATTATTATGGTAACTGTTTAATTACATGAAGAATTTTGGTCTCTCTACATTCTTATTTGTAGCAAGCATTTTTACTTTAATCATCCAAATGATCACAAAGTGCTATTTTGAGGCTTTGATGATCATCTCCCTAAATAACTAAAGATGTTGATCATCTTTTCACATGCATATTGGATGTTACATATCTTTTTTGAAGAAATGTCTGTTTGCATTCTTTTCCTATTTAAAGAATTGAGTACTTGTCTTTTATTATTAAAAAATAATTACTTCTTGGGCCTGGAGAGATGGCTCAGCGGTTAAGAGCACTGACTGCTCTTGCAGAGGACCTGGGCTCAAATCCCAGAACCCATATGGCAGCTAACAACTGTCTGTAACTTAAGTTCCAGGGAATCTAACAGCCTCTTCTGTCCTCCTTGGGCATTGCATGACACGGGTGCACTTACCTATATGCAGACAATATATGCATATACATAAAATAAAAATAATAAATAAGGAGCTGGAGAGATGGCTCAGCGGTTAAGAACACTGGTTGGATATAGTGTAGAGCTGGAGAGATGGCTCAACGGTTAAGAACATTGACTGTTCTTGCAGAAGACGTGGGTTCGAATCCCAGCACCCACATGGAAGCTAACAACTGTCTGTAACTCTAGTCCCAGGGGATCCAACAGCCTCTTCTGACCTCTGTGGGCTTTGCACGACACGGGTGCACTTACCTCCATGTAGGCAATACATGCATACACATAAAATAAAAATAATAAATAAAAAGTTTTTTTTTTAAATTGCATCTTTAAGATTTGATTCTTGTTATAGTTGACTTTCTGAATTCATAATTTGTGAATCCTGCTGATTGAACTGAGGACTAAAAATATCTTTAAAAATTCCAGAAACTTCCAAGAGCTAAACTTGAATTTGCTGCGTACCAAGCACTACCCTGAATCCACTTGAGTTAAGTGTTGATTTATAGACACGCTCAGCTCCTGTTTGACCATTTGTTCTGTGTAGGTAGGCTTTTGGTTGTTTCATCTGTGCTGAAATGTATAGGCATTTTTTTTTCTTTTCTTCATTCTACAAAGCACACAACTATTATTTCCATAGTGTTTACATTATAGTAGATATTATAAGTGATCTAGAGATTATTTAAAGTATATTGAAGAATGTATTTGGGTTATATGTAAATATACGGCATTTTGTATAAGGTGCTTGAAACAGTCTTCTGATTTTGATATCTATAGGATGACTCAAGGAAAGAGTTAATTTCTCCTAGGAATCTGCCTTTTATTTTCTTTGATGCTTTTCGTTGCTGAGGTTTTACTTACCTCCTAGTTCTTTTATTCTACTGTCCCAAGTTTCCAGTTGGATATTTATGTTTGGTTGCACATTTACTAATAAGTGTTAATATCTTCTTTCTGCTTTCTGCTGCTTATTGGAATGTACTCCAATGTCACACCTGCTTCTAGCTGTTAAAATATCTGAAAAATCTGAAGTATAATTTGTTATTAATGTTTTTGTATATAGCACCCAGCTTCAGGAGAGCTTTTAGGTTAATAAGATCACATACAACAACCAGTTTCAAAGCAATAAAATGTAACATTCTTATAGAAGTGATATATGAGTTATAGTTCTAAAAGTGACTAAGTGAGGGCTGTGGCATCTATGTTAGTTGGTAGAGTCCTTATCTAGCATGCACAAAGCTCTGGATTGGCTCCCCAGCACTGTATAAACCTGGTGTGGCAGTACATTTGTATTCCTAGTACTTAGGAGGTGGAGACAGGAGAATCAGAAGTTTGTCATCTTTGGCTACATAGTTAGAATCCAACCTGGGATACATGAGCCCTTTCCTCGAACAAAACAAAACAAAATACTCTGAAATAAACAACAACAACAACAAAAAATCCCAAACCTGAAAAGTAAGTAAAAGGGGTCAAGAATTGTGCTAGCTATAAATGTCTGGGAGATAACTCTCTAGAGATTAGATATAATCAGGGTCTGTTAAACAAGGTAAGCAAGCCTTAATGTAGCAAATGCTTTTTTTTTTTTTGGTCTTTTTAAGACAGGGTCTCCCTGTAGTCCTAGCTGTCCTGGAACTCACTATGTAGACCAGGCTGGCTTTGAACTCACAGAATCCTCTTGCTCCTGCCTTCCGAGTGCTGGGATTAAAGTCAAGCCTTACCATGCCCAGCAATGATCTATTTTCTTTATAGATGTAGAAACTGTGATTTCAATTAGTATTTCCTAAGGCATGTTATATAAGCAAGATCATATTTATTTAGGGGCTAGTTAAGAGCACTGGCTGCTCTTGCAGAGGACCCAAATTCGATTCCTAGCACCCATGTGGCAACTAATGTAACTCCTATTCCAGGGGGACCTGACACCCTCTTTTGACCTCCACCAGGCATTGAGTGACACATGTAGGCAATACACTCATACACATAAAATGAAAATAATAAAATATTTTTGAAAGAAATGAATAAAAAGATCATATAGCATATTATCTGCTCCTAGGGATGGAGGAAAACTTAGTATATTGTCCAAGGTGAGGATGATGATGATGGTGATGATGATTTTTTTGGTCTTTTTGAGAGTCTCCTTGTAGCCCCCGCTGGCCTAGAACTCACTATGTAGACTAAGCTGGCCGTAAACTCACAGAGATCCACTTGCCTCTGCCTCCCGAGTGCTAGGATTAAAGGCATGTGCCACCATGCCCAGCCAATTATTATTATTTTTTAAAAAGTATATAATATTCAAATCTAGTGTTAAAGATGCATAACAGAAAGACCTCTAGGTTTAGTTAACAAATTCAGGATCTGTTTGATATGGGCATTTTGAATTTGAATAAAAACTAAACTTACTTAAACCTTTGTTTTCTTATCTGTAAAATAAGATTATTATTTGTTTTTTTTTTGTTTTAGTAGTTTTTAAAAATTGCATTTATTTCTTTGTATGTGTTTATGTGTGGGGATACATATGTGCCACTGATATATGGAGGTCACAAGACTACTTGTGGAAGTTGACTCTCTCCTATCATATGGGTCCTGGGGATCAAGCTCAGTTTATCAGGCTTGGAGGCAAGTGCATTTACCTAACCCTGAGCCATTTCACTGGCCTTTTCTTGAGTATTTTGAGTACTGGATATTAGTATTTTGGGGAGCCTCTCAAAAACCTTTTCTTTGTAGAGTTTCACAGATTCTTCGGATATACTTTTGGGATTCTTTATTTTACTGGCAGACATTACCTTTTTATTGGTAAGATCATTTGCAATGAGTGCATCTGTTCATTGCTGTATTCCAAGTTGTAAGCAGCATTGTATATGGTATATAATAAATAAATCTATAGTTATCAAAGGGATAAAGAAATTTTAGGATAAGCCTTAGCTATGTGTTACATTTGATTTGGTTGTGCTTGAAGTATGATGTCCATATAAGAAGGCTGATTGAAAAAAAAAGTTTTTATGTGTATGAGTGTTTTGCCTTCATGTATACCACATGTATATAGTACCTGTGGAGGCCAGAAGAGGGGGTTAGAGCCCCTGGGATTAGAATCATGGATGGTTGTTAGCCACTGTGTAGATGTTGGAAACCAAGCCTAGGTCCTCTGCAAGAGCAGTTCACTCTTAAAGTTTAGCCATCTCTCCAGTCTAAGAAGGTCAGTTTTAATGTGTCAATAACCAGCCTAGCATGATGTCACACAGTTCATCACTGAGGGAGCCCAAGGTAGGAACTCAGCAGGAACCTGGAAGCAGGAGCTGAAGCACAGGCCATGGAGGAGCACCTGGCCCTTAAAATACACACACACACACACACACACACACACACACACACACACACACATACTAACTGTACAGAGATAAAGATGAGAGGAAATTTAAAGAACTTTTTTTTTTTTTTTGTCTTTTTGAGACAGGGTCTCCCTGTAGCCCTAGCTGACCTGAACTCACTATGTAGACAGGCTGGCCTTGAATTCACAGTGATCCGCCTGCCTCTGCCTCCCGAGTGCTGGGACTAAAGGCATGAGCCACCACGCCCAGCTTATTATTTTTATTTTATGTGTATGAGTGTATTGCCTGCATGTAAGTAAGTGCACCCATGTTGTGCAGTGCCTCGGAGGTCAGAAGAGAGTTTCGGATTCCCCTGTAAACTTGTATTTTCATGACTGTATGATTAAGTTTGATTAATATTTTCGAGGCACCCAGAACCCAGGGAAATACACCATTGTCCATTTCATTATAAAGGATATTTTAAGGCTAGAAATAAACTGATGAATAACTACACAAGGTGAGGTTTGTAAGACCCTGAAAGTAGAAGCTTCTGTCCCTGTGAGCTGGGGTAAAGCATTGTCATGGCACATGGATGAATTCTTGTCGCACCTCCTATAAGCTAAGCCTCCATGTTCTCAGCTTTTCAGAAACAGTATAATCCTCTGGGTCTTTTGGTTTTTTTATGGGAACTTCATTGCATAGGCATGACTGAAGTATGGACAGTTGGATAGAACTGAGGTGTTTTTTTTTTTGGTCTTTTTGAGACAGGGTTTCCCTGTAGCCCCAGCTAGCCTGGCACTTGCTATGTAAACCAGGCTGGCCTTGAACTCTCAGAGATCCACCTGCCTCTGCCTCCTAAGTGCTGGGACTAAAGGCCTGTACCACCACACCCAGCAGAAATGAGTATTATTTGATACTAATAGTCTGGGGGAAATCTAGCCAAGCTTATCTGTTTAGATTCTTGGTTTCTTTGTGCAGTATTCCTTTCTCTCAGGTATAAAGAAGAATTCCTTCTGAAATGGAGGTTTTATTAATTTCAGACAAAATAGGTCAGATAATTTCTTTATGGCCAACTCTAAGAGAGAAATATGGAGCATGCTTTTAGTTTCTATAACCTTTCTTGGGAAAGAGAAAGTCTAGCTTCCATAAGCTGCTTTGGGAAGAAAGAGGAGCAAATGAAAGAAGGGGTGGCCAGGTCATAGCTTGAAACAGATTACCTTTATGTGTGGATGTGCATGTGTGTGTTGGTGCCCATGGATGCTAGAAGAAGGCATTGGGTCCTCTGGAGCTAGAATTACAAGTGTCTGTGAGCCACCTGACGTGGTACTGAGAACTGAACTCTAGTCCTCCAAGAGCAGTAATTGCTCTTAACCAGTAATTGGTCATCTTTTCAGGGCCAAATTTTGTTTTTCTTTTTTTGAGGTCTCTTTCTGAGGTCTGAACTGCTCCAACTTTATAACAAAAGACTTCATTTTTATCACTGAAGCTGCTTCAAGAACTTGGGGCAGGGGCTGGAGAGATGGCTCAGCAGTTAATATCACTGGCTGTTTCTTGCAGAGGACCCAGGTTTGGTTCCCAAACCCTTTGGCCTCTGAGGGCATTGTACTACATGGTTGCACTGATATACCTGCAGGCAAAACATGCATGTAAAATAAAAATAAATGCAAAAAAAAAAATTAAAAGAAGAACTTAGCCAGGCGTGAGAAAGGGCTCAGTGGTTAAGAGCACTAACTGTTCTTCCAGAGGTCCAGGGTTTGATTCCCAGCACCCACATGGCAGCTAACAACTGTCCACAACTCCAGTTCCAGGGGATCTGATGCCCTCCTCTGACCTCAAGACCGCCCCCCCCCAAAGAACAACTTAGGGCAAAAACTAAATGGTTTAATCTTATTCTAGTTATTTAGGAAATTATAGGACTATGTGAACTAGGGACCATGTAGAAAATAAAGAATGTATATATAATATCACAAGGTGAGATTCATCTATAATACAATTAGCTATTTTAGAGTGTATGTTTTATTGACATTTAGTACATTTTCAATGTGTGTAACCACCTATATCAACTTCTAAAACATTTCCACCACTCCATTGTCCTACCTATTACGCAGTCAGTTCTCATTCCAGTCTTCCCTATTGTAGCATCCACTCATTGACTTTCTGGCTCTATGGATTCATCCATTTTGAGTATTTCATGTAAATTTAGTCATACAGTATGTAACCTTTTGTGCTATCTTTTTTCCCTTAGCATGTTTTTAACATTTTTCTATAGTGTGTATCAGTAATGTATGTTTTTTTATGGTTGAATAAGATGTCATTATGTGGCTAGATAGTTGCTCCTCTTTATGTGCACTTTCTTTGTCCCAGGCTTGTGGAACCAGGCATGGTGCATGCCTTTAATCCCAGCACTTGGAGGTAGAGGCAGGCGGATCTCTATGAATTCAAGGCCAGCCTGGTCTACATAGCAAGTTCTAGGCCAGCTGGAGCTACTGGAGACCCTGTCTCAAAAAAAGACCAAAAAAAAAAAGGTTGAAAATTCCAGAAATAATCAAAATTTTAAAAATTAAATGCTGTTCTGAGTAGATGGGTGAAGTCTAGCACTGTCTTGCTGTGAGAGTCATCCCTTTGTTCAGCTGTATAATGCTGCTCACTGGATAATATCTTAGTAACTGTGATAGTTACCAGTTCAGCCTTCCTGGTATCACAGTACTTATTATGTTCCAGTAACCCTTATTTTGTTTAATAATTGCTCCAAAGCTTAAGAGCAGTGATACTGGCATTTGTATTGCAATATATTATTCTAATTGTTCTGTTATCTTTTTTTTTTTCTATTTTTTTGAGCCACAGTCTCCCTGTAGCTCCAGTCAGCCTGAACTTGCTATGTAGACCAGCTGGGCTTTGATCTCACAGAGATTTGCCTTGCCTTTCCCTCCTGAGTGCTGGGATTAAAGGTGTGTGCCAGCATGCCTGGCAAATTTTATGTTTTTAATGTTAATATCTTTTTATGCCTAATTTGTAAAACTTTGTTGTAGATAGGTCTGTTGCTATAATTTAGATGTCTTTTTGGGCCCCAAGGGCTTATACATTAGATGCTCTGTCCTCAGTGTGATAAGAGATAGTGGGACCATTTAAGGTAGGGCCTAGTTGAAGGCCATTTGGTTATTGGAGAGGACTGCTTTCAGAAGGATTAAGGTAATTTTTATAAGATTTTTATTCTTTCTCACTAGAGGTTTGTTATGAAAGAGGAAGCCTAGAGCCTGGCAAGATGGCTCAGTGGGTAGAGGTGCTTGCCGTCAAGCCTGACATTCCCCATAGCCCACATGTTGGGAGAACTGGCTTCCACAGATTGTCTTTTGACCTCTATATTCATGCTGTGGCATTAATAAATACATATGCACACATGTATACATGTATACATACATATATATGTATCTATACATACATATATCCCCAAAGTGGATCTCTCCCTTCCTCTGGCTTTTTTGCTTTGCCATGTACTTCTGCTTTTGTAATGCCATCTGCCATGATGTTAGAGAATGAAAGACCCTTACCAAAGGTTGGATTCATGGTGCCTCCATATAGCTTCTTTTATTTATATATTATCCAGCCTCAGAAATTTTGTCATAGTAACAGAACACTGACTAATAAACACAGGATAAAACATATAGGCTTGATTCTGTACACAGTGTTAGCCATACACTAGAGGTCTTGGAACATACCCCTGTGAATAAGAGGAGGGGGTTGTTGTATTGTGTGGTATCATACTTTGTCTATCAGTTTGTCATTTGATGGATTTTTGGGTTGTTTTTAATTTTTGGCTATTGTGAATAGTGCTTCAGTGAGCATTTGTGTACAAATATTTGAGTGTCTGCTTTTAGTATTTGTGAGTGTGTACTTCAGGAGTTGAATTGGTAGGTTATATGATAATTCTGTTTAACTTCCTGAAGAACCACCCACCTGGGACTATAGTTACAGACAGTTGTTAGCTGCCCAACATAGATACTGAGAACCAAACTCAGGTCTTCTACAAGAGCAGTACATGGTCTTTACCACGGAGCCATTTCTTTAGCCCCAAGGCCCATATTTTTCAGATATTGTCTTCCCACTGATCCGTATGTTTCTTGTAATCCTAATGAACATCCAGGCACTCTTTTCTGAAAGTGATATGATTTCAAATTTATATTGAAATGTAAAAGAATAGAATAACTAAAAAAAATGAAAATAAAAAAGACCAAAGCTGAAGGAATTACTTAACTTAGCTATATCCTTGCATAAAGGTCCAATGATCAAGATAGTGTGATAGACATTATATACATTATATACACATATGGGGGGGAGGGATAGAGAGAACAAGAACTGGAATACAATAGAAAGTCTGGAAATAGACAAATGTGGCAAAGTAATCAATGGGGAGGACATACATCTTGAATGTCCTTGTAGTCTTTAGAATAAATGATGTTTTTACAATTCACATGAAAAAAGAATCTTGACTTCCTCATGCTTTATACAGAACTGAGCTGTGATGCTGTGATGGACAATTGATCAGATGTAATAGATTTTAGCTTTTGTATGTTAATCTGTTTATTTTATTTGGAGACAGGGTCTCATCATATAGTCCTGGCTGGCCTGGAACTCTCTTGTAGACCAGACTGGCCCGGGACTTACATATATCCACTGGTTCTGTCTTTTTTGGGGGGGAGGGTAGTTCTGTCTCTTAAATGCTAGAACCAAAGGCATGGGCTGCCATACTGGGCTCTTGTGTATTTATTTTTAATGGAATGAGAACAAATTGAAATAGGTCTAGAACTGGTAGAACAGGGAGTATTGTGCAACATTGTTAAATTGTTAGAGATATTAACAGATTTTGATGTTATTTGGACTCTAATAAATACTACTACCTTCTTTTTTAGGACTAGAAACTAGGAGTCATGATGAGTAATATTTGCATCAACTTCTATGGACTTACCCATTAATTTATGTTTTATCTCCTTACTCAAAATATATTTGAATAAGTTCATTCTGAATGCTTTGGACTTTGAAGTACAAGCTCAGGCTGCTTGCCTTTGTTTTGTGTTGCAGTGCTGCCACGTAAGCAATCGTAGGACCCTACACAGCACACCGAACCTCTTTAATCCTGTTTCTTCATCCATAGTATCAAAAGTAATTATAGGACTTTGCTCATGGGATTATTAAGAGTGAAGTTGTTGTTAGGATGAAAGGGGACAATTTAGGTAGAACAACTGCCAGATTTGTAGTGTGAACTTAACCTCTCATATTTTTGTGTATGTGCGGTGTGCATATGTGTTTGTGTGAGTGTGTGCATGTGGGTTCATGTGCCCAAATGAAAAGACCACATACAAAAAGATTGGCTATTTGCATTAAGCTAGGTGTGATGGTGCATGCCTTTAATCTCAGTACTTGTCACTCAGCCTGATGACTTGAGTTTGATCCTGGGGACCCATGTGATGGAAGGCGAGAACCAACTCCTGCAAGTTGTCCTCTGGTGTGTGTGTGTGTGTGTGTGTGTGTGTGTGTGTGTGTGTGTGTATTGCATACAAATAAACAAATAAATGTAAAATTAAGAAAAAGAAAATGTTTTTTGATGTGGGAGTGGAGAGATGACTCAACTACAGAGCACTTGCTGAGGACCCGGTTTAGTTCCCAGCATCTACAAGATGGCTCACAAACACTTTTAACTCTAGTTCCTGGGGAATCAGATGATCCCTTCTGATCTTTTTAAGGATCAGGCACTCATGTGGTACGCGTATATATGTGCAGACAAAACACTTATACGTAGAAAATAAAATAAATAAATCTTAAATTTTTGTTTTTATTTGGTCTGTTTTGAGACAGGGTCTCCCCGTAGCCCCAGCTGGCCTGGAACTCACTAGGTAGATGAGCCTGGCCTTGAACTCACAGAGAGAGATCAGCTGCTGGGATTAAAGGCGTGCACCACCACACCTAGCTTAAATCTTGAAATTTTTTAAGTTTTAAAAATACTTCATTTATTAGGACTTCCCAGCCCTCAGAACCGTGAGAAATAATTATTTTAATTTACTTCTTTTAATTTTATGTGTATGAATGTTTTGCCTGCATGTATATAAGTGTATCATACAATGCCCATGGAGGCCAGAAGAGGACATCAGAGTCCCTGAAACTGTAGGACCCCCCAGGCTGGGGTACCCAATGTCCACGGGAGGCCGCACCCCAATAACTCAGTCCTCAGACCAGGAGATGCAACAAGCAAGAGGATTTAATCGTTTGCGCAGACGGGCCCCTGCCTCACTCAGAGAGAGAGAGAGCAGCAGCCCCGAGCTCAGCTTACAGGTGACTTTTAAAGGCAAAAACCACAAACTACAACCGGCAGCAGTGGGAGGGGGGCCGGCAGCAACCGGCAGCAGTGGGAGGGGGCCGGCAGCAACCGGCAGCCATGGGAGGGGGGGAGTTTCGGGGGATGTCCGGCTTGTGTATGGAGCATGAAAAGGTCAGCTCTTTCTCAGCAGTTAGAATTATTTTACTTCTTACTTCCTTGTTCTGAATATTCTTCTTTGGTCTGGGGCACTTGGTTTGAATCCACTTTAACCTGGGGGGCTTTAGTTTGATTCCATCAAAACAAGAGTTACACAGTTGTTAGCTGCCATGTAGGTGCTAGAAATCAAATGTAGGTTCTCTGCAAGAACAGCCAGTGCTCTTAACCACTGAGCTATGCCTCTAGCCCCAATTTCTATATTGTATAAAGTGCAGGTATTCTGTTAAAACAACACAAAATGGTGGTGGAGAGATATCGCAACAGTTAAGTGCTGCTTGCTATGCAAGCTTGAGGAGCAAAGTTCAGACCTCAGCAACCACATAACAAGCTAGCCATCCTGACCTATAACCCTAGCTCCAAGGGGAGCAGAGACAGGAGGCTACATGGCACTTGGAGTTTGAAGTTAAGAGAAAAACTCTACTTCAAAAGAACAGTTGGAGGGGCTGGAGAGGTGGCTCAGTGGTTAAGAGAACTGGCTGCTCTTGAAGAGAACTCAAATTCTTAGAACCCACATGCAGCTAGCAATTATCCATAACTTCAGTTCCAGGGAAACAGACACCCTCTTCTGGTCTCCACAGACATTTACATGTATGTGGGGTGCTTACATCCATGCAGGCAAAACACTCATATACATAAAATAAAAGTAATAAAAATAGGTGGAGAGTGACATAGGCTGATGCTTCCTCTGCTCTTCAAGTGAACATACACACACACACACTTTCTAAATAAATAAATAAATTTTAACACTAAATGGACTAAGACATTAATTAGCTAACTAATTTATCTTTAAAGTTTTGAAATTCCTTTAGAAAGTGTAGAATCCTTTATTTTTATTTTTTTATTTTTTTGGTCTTTTTGAGACAGGGTCTCTCTCTAGCCCCAGCTGTCCTGGAACTCACTATATAGACCAGGCTGGCCTTGAACTCACAGAGATCCACCTGCCTCTGCCTCCTGAGTGCTGGAATTAAAGGCGTGTGTCACCACGCCCGGCCTAGAATCCTTTATTTTTAAGGTATACATCTTAAACTTTGTACATATCATCAAAGAGATTATTTTAAATTGTCTAACAGTTCAAGATGAAATTCAGCTCTAAATCTGTTCCAAAAAATAATTCAAATCTAGTTCTTTTGCTTAAGAAAAGATGATCTTGAGGTTAAACTAAACTACAAATATGCTGTTGAAACTTTTATTTTGATATCTTTTATAAAACACTGGGGGAGGGGATTAGACAGTTGTGAGTGACCATGTGGGTCTTGAGAACTGAACCCAGGTGCTATTGTAAAAACATCAAATGCTCTTAACCATTGAATCTTCTTTCCAGCCTTGCTAGCCTTTCTTATAGTGACATTGATCCATTTCTTTTTCTTTCTTGTATTCTTTTTGTAGTGGTGGGGGTCTAACAGCCACATACTTGCTAGGTAAGTGCTCTTCCACTGAGCTACGTCCCAAGCCCTGGGATGAATTCATTCTAAAGCAAGCTCCCTAAACACTTTCCCTAAACCCTATCTCCCATTAGTGGGGATTAAATTCTCAATATGTGAATATTCATACTGAATGGGATAAGTAAACATTAAAATTGCCTTAGCTCAGTTTGCTACAAAATTCATTTGGACATCAAACTTTATTGAAAAAATCTTTTAGGTGTTAAAAAAGAGCTTCTCAGATTCTGGAATTGGGGACAGAGATTATGAATCAGCATATTACCAAGTAGTTTATATACTATAACAATCTTCCAATGTCAAATTCATTGGAGATATATGTGGTATGGAAGGTCTAGGTTCAAGAAAAGGACAGAATCTGAATGACTAAAAATAATTTGAGAATATTTGTTATTCAAAGTAGCTAGGAAAAGAACTGTGAACTGAGATTAGCAAGAAGCAGGCTTGAGTCCTTATGCTCCCTCATCATTTTGTAACTTTAAGCAAACAGGCCTTGATTTCCTTCCGTCTACCTCTTGTCTTTTCTCCCTTTTCACCTCTCTTTTGTCCTTTCATTCCCTCCCCTTTCTCTCTTCTTTGTTCTATTTCCCCTTCTTGTTTTCTTCCCTTTTTCTTAATGTCATTAATTTATAACATGGATATATTTATAAATAACCTTGCGTATAATTAGGCCCTTAGGTAACCAATAAATGGTGGTTGTTATTTTAAAAGCACTTTATAAATTAAAAATAAGATTTATATTCTCTCACTTGTTGATTAAGGCATCCTACCAGAAAATACACTGAATTATCTTTGATTTATAAATGAGGAAAATGACATAGTAAGAATATGTTTACTCCAGATATTACTTGTGAGTGAATTTTTTGCTTTTGATTCTAATGTTTTCTTTCTTCTATCACAAATCATTTGTATAGTATTCCTTTTCTCATTACTTCTCTTATTCTAAGAGATTCTCAGTATCCTTTGCCATCAGTTTGGCAGGGCTCTGTCATTATGGTAATGTTGGCTTTAGCTCATAACTGCACTGATTATAGATTACTTCTGAATAGGCAACCTTCTCTTGTAATGATGTTTTTGGTCATTATGGGCAGCATTCAGAAATTAGTGTTGGGGTTGGAGAGCTGGCTCAGCAGTTAAGGGCACTATATGCTCTTCCAAAAGACCCAGGTGGCACATGCCTTTAATCCCAGCACTTGGGAGGCAGAGGCAGGTGGATCTTTGTGAGTTCGAGGCCAGCCTGGTCTACATAGTGAGTTCTAGGACAGCTGGGGCTACAGGGAGACCCTGTCTCAAAAAGACAAAAAAAAAAAATCTGATTTTTATTAGGTAAAGATGTCACATGGTTGTCAATAGCAAGTATAAATTCATCTTAAAAACACTGTTTAAGGGCTGGAGAGATGGCACATACCCAAGTTCACTTCTGAGCACCCACATCAGGTGGCTCACAACTGCCTCAATGTCCAGCTCCAAGGGGGTCCAGTGCCCTCTCTTGGATTCCAATGGGTACTCTACTCACATGCACATACCAACATACAAGACACACATATATAGATGTAATTAAATAAATTGTAATTATAGCAAAAGAAAGGTGACCTACCTCTCTCTCTCTCTCTCTCTCTCTCTCTCTCTCTCTCTCTCTCTCTTCTTTTTTTCTTTTTTATACACCCCCTCTTCTCTCTTTTTCATCTTTTTGAGACAGGGTCTCCCTGTAGCCCCAGCTGTCCTGGAACTCATTATGTCATTATGTAGACTAGGCTGGCCTTGAACTCACAGAGATCCACCTGCCTCTGCCTCCCCAGTGCTGGGATTAAAGGCGTGCGCCACCATGCCCAGCTTGAACACCTTTTAAGATGCTTCTTAGCCGTCTTTATTTTTTCTGAAAACTCTGTTCAGGTCCTTAGCCTATCTTTTAATTGGGTTGCTTCCTTTCTTGATTCTCCACATCTCTGTCAGATGTGTCGCTGGTGAAGATTTTCTCCCATTCTGTGGGTTTTCTCTTCACTTCCTTGGTTGCTTCTTTTGATGTACAGGTTTTTAGTTTAATGAGGTCCCATTTGTGGATTCTTGACCTTGTTTCCTGAGCAACTAACGTCTGGTTTAGAAAATCCTATCCTACACTTATATCTTTTAGGTTATTGCCAATGTTTTCTTCTAACAGTTTCAGAGTTTCAGGCTTTACATTGAGGTCTTTGATCCATTTGAAGTTGACTTTTGTGAAAGGTGAAAGATAGGGGTTTAGTTTCATTCTTCTACAGGTGGAGATCCAGTTTTGCCAGCACCATTTGCTGAACATGCTGTCTTTCCTCCAGTGAGTATTCTTGGCCCCTTTGTCAAATATCAGGTGGCTGAAATTGCATGTACTCATATTCGGGTCTTCAGTT
>NW_008333791.1:365543-366429 GCF_000622305.1 Nannospalax galili
TCATCTGATTTCTTCCTCAATCTCTTTCTTTAAAGAATTAAAATTTTCATTGTGGAGCTCTTTAATGTCTTTGGGCAGGTTTATTCCAAGATTTTTTTTTTTTTTTGCAGCTATTGTAAAGTGGAGTGTTTCCACGTGCTCTTTCTCTGATTCCTTGTTATTGGTATATAGAAAGGCTAATTTTGTAACCTGCCACTTTACTGAATGTGTTAATAATTTCTAGGAGTTTTCTGGTGGAATTTTTGGCGTCTCTTATAATATGATATTGTCTACAAAAAGGGATAATTTGATCTCTTCCAATTATTACTCCTTTAATTTCTTTCTCTTGTAAGAGTTTTAAGCATTATGTTAAAGAGGAGTGGAGATAGTGGACAGCCTTGTCTGGTTTCTGATTTCAATGGGAATGCTTCCAGTTTTTCTCCATTTAGAATGATGTTGGCTGTAGATTTGTTGTATATGGCTTTAATTATGTTGAGGTATGTTCCCTCCATTCCAATTCCCTCTAGGACTTTGAACATAAATTCATGTTGAATTTTGTCAATGGCCTTCTCTGCATCTATTGAGATGATCATGTGGTTCTTGTCTGAGTCCATTTATATGATTTATGACATATTGACTTACATATATTGAACCATCCCTGCATCTCTGGAATAAAACCAACTTGATCATGGTGGATGATCTTTTCCATGTGTATTTCTATGTGGTTTGCAAGTATTTTGTTGAGAATATTTTCATCTATGTTAATTAAGGATATGGGTCTATAGTTTTCATTTTTGGTTGTTTCTTTATCTGGCTTTGGTATTAGAGTGATGCATAGAAGGAATTTGGAAGTTCTCCCTCCATTTCTATCTTTTTGAATAAATTAAGTAGTATTGGATGTAGATCT
>NW_008333791.1:366636-367141 GCF_000622305.1 Nannospalax galili
TTTCAAATTTAGTAGCATATAGGTTTTTAAAGTATTCCCTTATAATGTTCTGTATCTTTCTGGTGTCTATTGTGATGTTTCCCCTTTCATTTCTGATTTTGTTGATTTGGAGGTGCTCTTTCTTTCTTTTGGTTAAGTAGGCTAGTGGTCTGTCAATTTTGTTTATCTTCTCAAAGAACCAGCTCTTGGATTTGTTGATTCTTTGTATTATTTTCTTTCTTTCTATTTCATTAATTTCTCCTCTGATTTTTGTTATTTCTTTTTGTCTACTGGTTTGGGTTTCATTTGCTGTTGCTTTTCAAGTGTGTTGAGTTGCAATGTTAAGTCATTTATTTGTGTTCTTTCTGATTTTTTAATGTAGGCACTTAGAGCTATAACTTCCCTCTCAGGACTGCTTTCAACATGTCCCAGACGTTTTGTTGTGTTGCATTGTCCTTTTCATTTAGTTCCAGGAATACTTTTATTTCTTTCTTAATTTCTCCTTTGACCCATTCATCATTTAGAA
>NW_008333791.1:367220-390058 GCF_000622305.1 Nannospalax galili
GTCTGATAGAATGCATGGAATTATTTCAATCTTTTGTATTTGTTGAGGTTTGTTTTGTGCCCCAATATATGATCGATTTTGGAGAAAGTTCATTGGGGTGCTGAATAGAAAGTATATTCTTTGGTGCTTGGGTGGAATATTCGGTAGATGTCTGTTAGGCCTATTTGATGTATGGTATTGTGTAATTCAGATGTTTCTCTGTTAATTCTCTGTCCTGTTGACCTATCTAATGGAGACAATGGGGTATTGAAATCCCCTACTATTAATGAGTTGGGATTAATCTCAGTCTTAAAGTCCTGTAATACTGTTTTTATGAAGTTGGGTGCATCAGAGTTTGGTGAATATATGTTCATGATTGTAATATCTTCTTGGTTAATTATTCCTTTGATCAAAATGAAGTGGCCCTCATTATCTTTTATTAGTTTTAGTTTAAAGTCTATTTTGTTGGATATTAGAATTGCGGCGCCTGTTTTTTTCTTAGTACCATTATTCACTTGGTAAATTTTTTTTTCCGTGTTTTCACCTGTCCTTGAAATTGAGATGAGTTTCTTGCAGACAACAAAAAGATGGGTTTTGTTTCTTAATCCATTCTCGTCCGTGTCTCTGTATCTGTCTCTGTCTCTGACCTTTTTGAGACAGGGTCTCCTTGTAGCCACAGATGTCCTGGAACTCACTATGTACACTAGGCTGGCCTTAGTCTCCCAGAGATCCACCTGCCTCTGCTTCCCAACTGCTGGGATTAAAGGCATGCAGCATGATGTCCGGCATTAGATCTATTTTTTATTAACAATTGTATCTTCAGAACCCAGAATAGCATCTGTTTTACATTGAGGAAAAGTAACTTTGAAATGTATAATGACAATATAACCAGAGTTTTTGTGGCACACGCCATCGTTCTGGCTACCCCAAAGTGCTAGAGTCGACTGCTCATCCCCAAATGCCAATTAAAGATATAAGTAATGGTGAAAAGCAAACAAGGAAGATTTAATGAATGTGTGCACTAGAAAGGTGAACAAATAAACAGGTTTAGTGACCCCAAGTTTGTCTTTGAGGTACTGGCATGAGCTTTAGTTTTAAATAAAGAATTGAGGGTTGTGGGGCAAGATGTAAGTAATGTAATGAGTCCTGGCCACTTGTGGTTTGGTTGACTTTTGTCTTAGTTCTGGTTCTGCAAAGTGGTCTGAAATTATCGTAGTTGACACTTGAGCAATCTGGTTCCCATGAGATAATTACTTCTGTTCCAATCTTAGATCTTCTTTCCCATCATTGATAATTTCTCTAGTTTGGGAGGTGATCTGTCATGGATTAATTTGCTCAGTGTTAATTTCAGTCTCGTGTCACAAAGATGTTTCTTGCTCAGTCCTGTTGTTCCTGGAATCCTAGGTGGCTGCAGGAAAGAATAACTCAAAAGGAAAGGCCAAAGAGGCAAATACAGAGCCAGAGAAGAAGAAGATGGAGTTAGAACAGCGATCTGTGCCCTCCTTCAAAAGGAGGATTACTATTAAAAGGCAGTTATTTCCTATAGGCTAGAGTGAGAACTCTTTTTTTTTTTTTTTTTTGGTCTTTTTGAGACAGGGTCTCCCTGCAGCCCCAGCTGTCCTGGAACTCACTATGTAGACCAGGCTGGCCTTGATCTCACAGAGATCCGCTTGCCTCTGCCTCCTGAGTGCTGGGATTAAAGGCATGCACCACCACACCCTGCCAAAAATATTTTTTTTAATTTTATTTTGTGTGTATGAATGTATTGCTTGCATGTATGTGAGTGCACTCGTGTCATGCAATGCCTCGGAGGTCAGAGGAGGGCTTCGGATTCCCCTGGAATTGGAGTTAAGAACGGTTCATAGCTGCCATGTGAGTGCTGGGAATTGAACTCGGGTCCTCTTCAAGAGCAGTCAGTGCTCTTAACCGCTGAGCCATCTCTCTAGCTCCAATAGGTACTATTTTAATACTAAACATTTATTAGAAGAATGCAAGGTTTTTATGAATTTTAACAACAAAATATGAGGCTGAAGGATCCAGGTTTTAACATGACATTTAGGGCAGAGTATGCACTACCCTATTAGATACATAAAAGTTTAAGAAGCAGTGATAATATTTAAATGGTCTTTCTAACAACCTTATAAGTAGGGATTGTATTCCTGCTTAACCACAGATCATTTGAGGTGGGGAAGAATGGGATGTGTTCAGAAAACAATGTGTTGGAGTGGAGATAAAATCTAATGTTTTGTGTTATAGGGACTTTGAATGCTAAGAAGAGATACTTTACTTAGGTTTTTAGATAGTGCCAAGTGGTTGAAGGTTTTTGAGTTGTGTGCACATTTTTAGGAAAGAAATGTTTTCCCAAGGGCTGATATTCCTATAACATTTACTTTCAATGACCAGACGGCATTTCACCTGGAAGCCTTTCTGCAGTGTCCCAGTGTGATGAATTGACTTCTGTAGTACTTTGTCATGTTGCCTGATGGAGAACTTCTTGTGTTGTTTCATTAATACTTGTTTGTATTTGACTTCCACTGTGGATTTGCATTCTTCTGGGATATACTTAAAAACTTTTAGTAATTAACCTTTATAATCTTTTCCCATCCCTATCTCAGGATTTAGCATAATAAATGATTTCTCAATTAGTAAATGAACAAAGGGAGTTTTTGAATCTTTGATCTGAATAGATTATCAGAATGAACTTTTAAAAGTATTTTTATGAATTGGAGTCCAAAGAATTAGATACCACTACTGCTTGTTCTCTGCGCATACATATGTTTTAGTTAATAAACTTACTTTGATAGATTCTGTGGCTTAAAAGTCTGTGACTTTGCAGACATTAATAAACTAATATTGCATACCTTATGCAAATCAACTGTTCAGGTCTTGTGTCTGTTTTCCCCATAGACATAATCTAGCTGTTACTTGTTTAAAGCAGCAGATGGAAGGAGTCCATGGAGATGTGGATTTATTAGCTTTCACAATGAAAGACTGAAAGGTTTTGTTGAAGGATTTAAAATTTTCTGATGAATGAAAGAGATGGATCTTGCTTTCTGTGCTGTTTTCAGCTTTTTCCTATAGTCAATTGTAAGGGAACCAGAAAAAGATCTTGTAAATAGGACTTTCTTTAAGCCCCAACTGTTTGTTGCAGCTGCTATAACTATAGGAAGGACAGCTTTTCCTCTCTATGGGATACAGACTGAATCTGCCCTATAGCTATTGCTATGTTTACTTCTTAGGGAAGATTGAAAAGGCTGATTTAGGGTGCTCTGTACATACCCTTCACTGTCAACATAGGAAATTTGGGTTAATTCCTGGAATCCCATGTAGAGAGAATAATTTTTGCAGAATGTCTTATAGTTTGAAGAACAGTAATTGTAAGATGGAAGATAATATATTTAATTCTCTTCTGAAAAATAGTTTTGCCATGCTCTCTTCGGTAGCACATGTACTAAAATTGGAAGGATACAGAGATTAAAAGTGACCAAGTTGCCTTAATTTTCCCATGTTAACTAAGATTCTAACAATTCCCACAATTTTAGAAAGCTTAAATGTTGTTTATATATAAGTGACAGACTCATAAGAGCTAACCTTTTTTTCTTGAAATCTAAAAAACTATGTTTTAAGCCATGAATTACGGACACACATTATTAAACTTAACTGAAGTCTGATAATGGCAGACTAAAGCAAGTGTTCTGAGATTATTAAAGCTCGGGTAAAACTAGGCTTTTGCATGCTGTGCCCTTTTAGATAGCTGGTGGAATGGGGAATATTTCCTGTGACGGTACTGCCAGCAATGAATAGATGAATGAATTCATCCACGCTCAGAGCTCACAACACGTGTACTATCTCCTTCCAAGGACATAAAAGAGCAGCAAAACCAACCTTAGCAATGATCCAAGCTTCTGAAAAAAATAAGCTTTTGGGACTGTCCAAGAAATGAAGACAAGTGTATCTAGAGATAAAGAAACAAAAGAGCCCTTGACAGTATCGAAAGCCTCTGACATTTGCTTTGTCTATACAAAGGATGAAAGGAATTTTGCGGACTTAGTCACAACAATAACTGGGTTTATATCAGTTTTAGTCTAAAAACAGGCATCGGAATAATTGGTTTTCTTTGTATTTCTGAAGAATTGTTGCCTTAAAGTATGTGGAATGATTTTATTTTTGGAAAGGAAAACGTGACACGGATTTTATAAGCTTAGTAGCTGTAGGTGGAGACTTTTGTTTGCCAAACCTTTTTAATAAGCAGTAAAGTCTGGATTATTATTTTTTTTCTGGAACCTTTGTTCTTTTCTTGCTACTTAAGATAATTATAGCCAAGGTGGGGAGATATGTATGGGAAAAAAGAAAGAAAATATCAAGTATTTTCCCTGTTTTGGCTGTGGTTCCAGTGAGATCTTTTGGTATTATCCTGATGTGAGGGTATGATTGTGTCCTGGTGCTGGCTGGGTTAGTGGAATGGTGGGTTGCTGGGCACAGCCCGCTGTGCTGAATGCCCTTGTTTACCTTTTTATCCAGCAGTAAGTAGGCACTAGTAGTTAAACTGGCTGTCTTGGGAGTGGCTGTTTTGTCTGCTACCTGTCATGGATGATTCCGGTATCCTGAGAAGGAGAGGGTTACAGGTGAGTGCAAGGTTGCTTTTTTGAATCTTATTAGTGTCTCTTGCAAATGTATCAAGCAGATTAAAGCAGTTTTACTTAATTCATTGGAGGCGGGGAGGGGTATCACTGAGCTCTTCTTTATTCACTCTTGTATCCTCGTGATAAGAGAATTTGTCTTAGATTTTGCTATGTTGTGTTGGTTTGTTTCTGTTTTTTTTTTTTTTTTTTTTTTTTTTTTTTTTTTTTTTTTTTAATATCTTTTGTTTCGAAATGGGGTCTTGCTGTGTTGCTCAGGCTGATCTACTGCTGGTCTCAAGTGATCCTCCTACCTCAAGCCTGAGTAGCTGAGACTAACAGGCAGTATTACTCTACCTTGTTTAGATATTGCTACTTTTGATGCTGCTTGGATTTACTTACATTGAATAAAATGAATGACTCCATTAATAGACCTATTTGAGATGCAAACCTAATTTTGAATGTTAAGACATTTTGCTGACAGGTTGCTTATAGTAAACATTCCCTGTTTCCGATCATTATACCTGTGTCTACCCCATTATTAAGTCATGTATATGTGACATTTGATTCTACATAAAATTTCAAGAAGTTTTGTAAATTTTTGCTTTTCATATTCCATTTATGCCTGCCTCTCTCCACCCATCCATCCTCCCTTTTCCTCAAATTTTGGGTTATTTGGTACAGGAAGAGATAAAGTATTAAAAATGAGGGAAAATACAGAGACTGACAGACAACTTTCAGCTGAATTTTAATGAATACCCTTGCACTAAAGTAACACAGGCTGAATTCTTTTAAATTTGGTGATTTTTTTTTAACATAGGCTTTGCAAATCCTATCTTATTTTTTTAAAAAAAACAAGCCAGTTCATTTGAGAATTGACACAATATCTAATCACCCAGCCTGTGAAGGTGCAGTTGTGAAATATAGCCATTTTTTTCCTGTTTTTGTTTGATTTGACACGTGTGTGTTTGTGTGTGTGTGTGTGTGTGTGTGTGTGTGTGTGTGTATACCCAGGGTCATTTAGATGAACATGAATTTACTTTATACCTTAATTTGATATCTTTAGGGTGCTCAGAAAGAAAATATGTAGGATTAGTAAGCTTAGAAATTTAAGTTGAAACAAATGGCATCTGTAGTTATTGTGACTATACTTTATGTGTGTGTCTGTGTGCGTGCATGTGCACATGTGTGTTCTCATGAAGGCCAGAAGGAGGCATCAGTTCCTTAGGAGCTGGAATTATGGGCATTTGTGAGCAGTCCCATGTTGGGATTTGAGCAGATAATGCTTTTAATCGCTGAGCCATTTCTTCAGCCATATGATTAGACCTCTTAATGTTTTCATACTAGAAAACTCAAATCTCAGAGGGAGCACTCACTGAATCTTTAGCAATTGTCCAATATGTCTTGGACTTTTAAAGTTATCACAAACCCCAGTGTGGTACATAGTTTCCTGCTTACTATAGTTGGTACATGATTTGTCAGTTGATTGCTTGGGGAGGGAATTCTGAGGCATACTTAAAAAGTATTGAGCAGGCCTCTCAAATAGTGATACATGTTCAAGTATAGCTGCTGAAAAAAATGGCTAGTTCTATAAGAATGCTTAATTGCATTTCTGTTTATGTATTTCTCTTTAGTTGCCAGGATTCAGAAATGGAATCCTATTTGTCAAATAGGGTATATTTTTGGTTATTTTCTCTACTGATTAAGACAGTTTCCAATTATCTGCTACCTTGTTTATTGATACCTTTCCTCTTGAGTTTATTTTTATCTAGTGAGAGTACCAAATTGTCAGATTACATAGCTTGAAGGTGTTTTCCTGTAGCTATATGTGTTATTTTTAAAAATTAAGTTTATTTTCTAGAAGACTTCAGCACATTTTGAAATAAAAATAATACTTGAAAAGCAGAGATTTAGGTTCAGTTATAAAACTTTTTTCCTTGTTTATTTTGAGCCAGGGTCTCCCTGTAACCCCACCTGGACTTGAACTTGTTATATAGACCAGGCTGGCCAAATCTCACAGAGCTCTGCCTGATTCTGCCTTCTGAGTGCTGGGCAGTTATAAAACTTTTAAATTATTATTTTTTTAAAACTTTAAAATTATTTTTATTTTTATCTTATGTGTATGAATGTACCCAGTGAAACAGTGATTCACTAATACTTTTTGGTGAAATAAGTTAAACCACCTAAGAGTTTTCCTGAAAATCAGCCAAGATACAGTTTGCTTTGGTCCTACTAACTTTCTTTACCAGGTTTCTTGGGAAGCGTTTCTGTAGTAAATAGTTCCCCAAGAGCGGGGACCTTGTCTAGCCTGGCTGTTGCTGTTCTGTAGCCAATGATTAGAACAGGCCAAGTACGAAGCTGCAGATGAGTACATGTTACTGGTAACAAGATACTTGGGGGTTATGTGTGAATATCTTTTCTTTACACTAGAAAATCCCCCATTTCATATGCTGTTTTAAATAAAAAGCAGTTCAGATTTAGGTCCTATTGTAAAAATGGCTTTCATCCTTTTTCTGCTTTTGAAGCAAGTAGTCAGACATTTGACATTGAAGTTTATTGTGGATTGAAGAAGGTACTTTTATGTTGCTCTATTATCCAGTTCACTTTGTTGGAAATGATTTTATTTGAACTTTGAAAGATCAGCTGACTAGTCCCATAAATACATTTTCTGTTGTTAATGCTCAGCACCATCTTTTCCACATCACGTATTTGCCCATAAGGCAGATACTGTAATTACGTTACATAGAAGGACTAGCTCAGGTTCTAAATTAAGATTATTTATTGTGTTGGTAGAATTATTGGCCTCGGGTAAAAAATAAGTTGTGTAACCCCCGCCCTGGTTTTTTTTTTTTTTTTTTTTTTGCCTTTGTTACTCAGAAATGAGAGTTTTAAAAGTGCCATTGTTCAGAGACACTTAGTTATTCTGGAGGACATATGACCATATCATGCATGCTTGGAACATTACTGTTGATAAAACTTACTTGGGACCTTTCAATTTAGGAATTATGTTATGACCATCTTATAAAATGCAATTCAGTTTTCAGTCCTTATGTGATTTAAGTTAGAAGTGTTCACCATAAGCTCATATATTTGAATGCTTGGTCCTGAATTGGTGGTGCTGTTTAGGAAAGTTATGGAACCTTTAAGAGGTGGAACCTTGCTGGAGGAAGTATGTCACTGGGGACAGACTTTGAGAGTTTATAGCCTCGACTCACTTCTGCTTCTTTCTCTCTGCTTCCTATGGGTGGTTGAAGATGTGATCTCCCAGCAAATCTCTGGCACCTGCTACCCTGCCTCCCCTGTCATTATGGACTCTTCCTCTTGAAGTGTAAGCCCAAATAAACCCTTCCTCCTATAAGTTGCAGTGGTCATGATATTTTACAAAAGGTAGCTGATACAGTCCTTAAAATGTTCAAGAACCAGAGCAATGTCAAGCATTCTGTTTCTTCTTGAAATTTATTTCATTTTAAGCATGTCAGGTTGATAAAAGTGTAACCTAATTATTTGCTACGATTGTTCCGTTTTCTTGTCCTTTTCCATGAGGAGTTAGATAAAAATAAAGGGAAATTTTCAGTTTATACCTACCTTTAAAAAATAACATTTTTATTAATACTTAGAGAATTTTATATAAAGTATTTTGATCATATTCACCCCCCACTTCTCCCCCTAACTCCTTTCATATCCACCTCCCCACCTCTTCACCTCTTCCCAACTTGGTGTCCTCATTTAAAAAAAAAAAAAAGCCCACCAAGTCCAATTTGCTGCCCATGTAATTCTCTATATTGGCCATCCACTGGAGCTTAGTTAACCTACCCAGGGCCACACCCTTAAAGAAAGCTGTAGTACTTCAGTTAGGGGTCGTGGCTTCATCAGTCTTTTGTACACTAAAGTATTCTTGGTTACTAAAATAGATTGTTTCAAAGGTAAAGTGATACGTCCTATATGGTACATCTCTTCTCCTTGCCACATATAATTCCTAGTCTGTGTTGAATCCACATTCATTTCCAGTTTTTTGTTATTTTCCTTTTCCCAGATTCATTCTTTTCTTGCATTTTCCTTTTCTACTTATCAACCTATAGTCATATGCATGTAGTTAAGGCCTAAATACATAATTTTTCAATTCTTCCAGACATCATGTCTAACCAGCAGCTTTGCAGACAATAATAATCAGACCAGCCTTAGGCTGAGCTACATAACAAGACACGGTGTACAAACATCAAATTCAAACTTAAGTATATCTACTCCTAAATCACCCTATGTAAATCTGTGTGAGTCACTTTCTGTTGATTAGCTGTTTTTATAGACATCTTTGGAAATTTAAAGAAAAATTGATCAATGTAGTCAGTCCCTTCAGTCTCCTGTTATTTTTTTACTCTGCTGCTTTGCACATTTACTGTATTTTACCAGTTTTGTCTCACCAGGCGTGGTGGTGCACACCTTTGATCCCAGCACTTGGGAGGCAGGGGCAGGCAGATTTCTTTGAGTTCAAGGTCAGCCTGGTCTACATGGCGAGTTCAAGGCCAGCTGGGGCTACAGGGAGACCCTCTCTCAAAAAGACCAAAAAAAAAAAAAAAAAAAAAGATAACAGTCTCATTTAACCCAACCCATCATTATATAGCTTGGATGATCTTGAACTTTTGATCCTCTTGTCTTCATCTCTTGAATGCTAGGATTATAGGCTTGAAGCATTATACCTGGTTTATGCTGTGCTAGGGATCAAACTCAGAGCTTTTTCTATGCTAGGCAAGTATTCTGAGCCACATCCTCATCTTGTTTTTATTTCTTTAATTCTACCACATCCTTTTATTTTATATATATTTTTTTTTAATTTTTATTTTATGTGTGTGCATGTATTGCCTGCATGTAGGTCAGTATACCCATGTTGTGCAATGCCCAAGGAGGTCAGAAGAGGGCATCAGATTCCCTGGAACAGGAGTCATGGACAGTTCACCCATCATGTGGGTGCTGGAATTAGAACCTAGGTCCTCTGCAAGAGAAGCCAGTACTCTTTATATTTTTTTATTTTATTTTATTTTTGTGTTTTTTGAGATAGGGTCTCCCTGTAGTCCCAGTTGATCTGAAGCTTGCTATGTAGACCAGGCTGGCCTTGAATACACAGAGATTTGCCTGCTGCTTCCTTCTGATTGCTGAGATTAAAGGTATGCAACACCACACCTGACCTATCTTTTTATTTTTATTTTTTTAATATTTTATTATTTTTATTTTATGTATATGAGTGTTTTACCTACATATATGTGAGTGCATCTGTGTCATACAATGTCTGTGCAGACCAGAAGAGGGTGTCAGAGGCCCTAGAGCTGGAGTTATAGGCAGATGTTAGCTTCCATCCTTTTATGTTTTTAACAGCTCTGAAATTGTGGTGTCTTACTTTTTGTGATGTAATATACCTTAACTGACAAGCTTATGTTTGTTTTGTTTTTTTTATTTATTAGAATTTCTAAAAACATTGGTATTTCTGGAAATTAAGTTTTTTTTTCAGATTTAATTAAGTACAGTTAATCCATCCTCCCTCTCTCCATCCGTCCCTCCGTCCCTCCCTCTCTTGTCTCGCTATGTAGGCTCTGGTTGAGTATTAAACAAAATATCCATGGAGTCCTTGGCTTTAGACTAAGCTCCTATACCAGGCCCCAGGAGAGCACACAAGCATTGATCCATTCATTCTAAGTGTTTTGTAGTCAAGCTGAACTTTGAAATGAGTCAGTTTTTCAGCTTGGCAGTGGCCCATCAGGGGACCTGGTTAACCTGAGCAGATAAGAAAGTTTCCTCTGTGTTTTTCCTTGTAAGAAAAGTAACTTTAAAATGATTTGTTGGCTTTTAGTTCCCATTTTTCCTTTTCTTGGCCCTTTTCTAATAGAAATCCAACCCTGCTGCTCAGATGAGCAGAACACTGGTCTTAATTTATAGGATGAAATACTGCCCATTTGTAAAACTGCAAATAATGGCCAGCTCAGTCTTTATATTTCTAATAGTTTTGCCCTTTGACAGTAGTCTCTTCAGCAGTGGATTATGAAGCGGTTCTAGAAATCTATTCTTTACTGCCCACCCCTACTTAGACTTGTGTTATTTATCCTGGTCACAGTATACAGGTTGAATTATGAGTTACAGAAAGAAATTTGATCTTTCAGTGATAGAGGCATTTTTTTCCCTCCTTAATTTTAAATATCATTTGAGAAACTTATTTTTCCCCAAAATGCAATCCTCTGTTCATATCCAATATAGTAGAAGATTGAGTTATGTTTTTTGGAACAAGTTAAATTTCTTTCTTTTAAAATAGTCTTGTGGGCTGGCGAGATGGCTCAGCAGTTAAGAACACTGATTGTTCTTGTAGAAGACCCAGGTTCGAATCCCAGCACCCACATGGCAGCTAACAACTGTCCATAACTCCAATTCTAGGGGATCCGATAGCCTCTTCTGTCCTCTGCAGGCATTGCACGACATGGGTGCACTTACTGACATACACTACATGAAGCAATACACTCATACGCATAAAAATAAAAATAATAAAATATTTACAAGAGTATTGTTAATATACAGCAGCAGGATGGGTGAATGGGGGACAATATATACTATGATGGTTAATTTTGATTGTCAACTAGTTTGGATTGAGAGGAGCCTAGGAGATTGATTAGTAAAGCATACCTCTAGGTAGAGGTGTGTGTGTATGTGTGTGTGTGTGTGTGTGTGTGTGTGTGTGTGGTGTGTGTGTCTGTGTCTGTGTGTGTCTGTGTCTGCGTCTGTGTGTGAAATGGCATTTCTAGAAAAGATTAAGGGGAGGAGGATGGACTGCTTTGAATGCGGGTGGTCCATGTTATGACCCTTGATGTGGCCCTTGATGAAGTAAGTGAGGAAGAAGAAAGCCCATGAGCACAGGTATTTTCTCTCTCTACTTCTCAGATACCATAATATGAAATGTTTTTTTTTGTTGTTGTTGCTGGGTTTTTTTTTTTCGCTCTATTGTGTGCTCTCTGCCATGAAACACTATAATCTCTGAAACTATGAGCAAAATATATTCTTCTTCCTTAAATAGCTTTCTCAGGTATTTGGTCACAGTGATAAATAGCTGACTAAAACATACACAAGTCTACATGCTCTGAGAATTCACTAGAAAGTGTGTGTGTGAGGGGGGAGGGCTCAGTGAGGGTAGATAGAACTTTAACCTATAGTCCTGGGGCCAGGAGATATAGCTCAATAGGGGAGCACTGACCTAGTATGAGTGAGGCCTGCTCTCAATATCCAGCACTTGGGGGCTGGGGAGGAACCAAACCACAAAGCAACCCTCACCCTTACTGGTGACTTATGGACATAAAGGACAAACACCAGTCTGGTGACTTTGCTTGCATATTTACTTGTGGGGGTAGTGGTTATTGCCTTTGGACAACTTGGCCTCTGTTCTTTCTTTAGAAATATTTGTTGGATTTGGTCATTTGGAATACTGAGTAATACATATAGGGAGTGATTCTTTATGTATCTGAATGGCACCATTTAATTTGTTGTGTAATACCTTTAGAAGTTTGCTTTATGGATAAGTGAAAGGGAATGAGTGATTTATAGGACTTGGTATGCATGATGTTCTTTGTATATTCAGAATATAATTCAAGATCTCTTTTTGTGCAGTGTGATTAGATAGTACTTTGTTTTGTTTCTTTGAGAAGTATCATCTTCAGAAGGAAGTATGCAAATGTGTTAGTTTGAAGATCTAAAATGAGACTCTCCAAACAATATATACAGGAATACTAGGGATGTTGTTAGTTTTTAGAGACTAACATTTCATTTGCCAGTGTTAGATCTTGTTCCATATAAATCAGATTAGAAAAGTCAACTTCTCATTAGTAATAAGAATCTAAGATGTGTAACCTTAAATTTTTAAGTGCATTTCTCATTCTAACTTTGAAATAACTTGTCGGGTGGAGTAGATTTGTTTGTTTTTTTGATCTTAGATATGTAGATAAGAAATAAAAAGTTTAGCCAGGCATGGTGGCATACACCCTAATCCCAGCACTGGGAAGACAGAGGCAGGCAGATCTCTGTGAGATTGAGGCCAGCCTGGTCTTTGTAGCAAGTTCCAGGTCAGCTGAGGTAACAGGAAGACCCTGTCTCAAAAAAAAAAAAAAAAAAAGAGAAAAGAAAAGAACAAATTTAAAGATTTGATGATAACTAAGATTTTATGAGGCATATTAGTGGCAAAACTTATTCTTTTCTCTGGTTCTGAGTTCTGTGTTCTTTATAGCATGTATTAATAATATCCTGTTAGGATCATCATGTTATCTTTACTGTTCCTCAAACTCGTATGAGAGCAACACATCTTTTATTTTTAGATTAAAGTAATTTCATATGTAGTATTTTATTTGACTTTTTATAACCATTGTATATAAGCCTTGGAAATAAGTGAAATCTCAGGTCATATTTATGAATCCATGAAACCACCTAGTTTTCTCAGCTTCATGCTTATATTTGTTTTTCTTCCCCCCCCCCCCGCCCCTGGTCTCTTTTGAGACAGGGTCTCCCTATAGCCCCAGCTGTCCTGGAACTAACTATGTAGACCAGGCTGGCCTTGAACTCACAGAGATCCGCCTGCCCCTGCCTCCCAAGTGCTGGGATTAAAGGCCTGCACCACCACTCTGGGCATGTTTATATTCCTACTCAACATTTTTTTTTTTTTTGGTCTTTTTGAGACAGGGTCTCCCTATAGCCCCAGCTGTCCTGGAACTAACTGTGTAGACCAGGCTGGCCTTGAACTCAGAGATCCACCTGCCCCTGCCTCCCCAGTGCTGGGATTAAAGGCATGCGCCACCATGCCCGGCTCTTACTCACATTTTTAAATATTATTGTATGCTGTCAATTCTCTATCATTTTAACCTGTTTTGAGGGTGATGTGGGGATTTAGTGGATATACACTGGTTTTTGTCTTTGCTTCTGCATTAGTTACTTCTCTTTTGCTTTGAAAAAATACTATTCCCTGCTGCTTTGGAACTCATAGTTAAAGAAAACAAACTTTTCAGCACTATAATTACAGTATGAAATGGATCAGGTATGACTGAGGAATTAAAGGAAATTTGGGGAGTATAAGAGACAGAAGAAGCTGTGTGCAGAAGAACTTCCCAGAGGAGTCGAGGTTCTGTTAAGAGCCATAAAAAGAGGTAAGGAAAAGTATTGTAGGCAGGCAGAACACTAAGTATGAAGATAGGCATGATAGAGAACAAGCACATTTCAGAGACTGGAGAGTTGTGAGAATGATATTGAAGAGGAGGGAATCAGTAGCAGCCAAGAAGAGGTGTTACAGGCTCTAGAAACATTTTAGATTTTATCCATTGGGAAGGTTTCCCCCACCACCATTGGGAAGTCGTAAGAAGGAAAATGACGTGTGTGTGTGTGTATCTATAACTATGCATGCCAGTGCACATGTGTGTACAGGGTGTACAGGCATGTGGAGGCCAGAGGTCAGTGTCAGGTGTTGTTTCTCAGGAGCTATCCTGGCTTCTTTTTATTTTGGGTTGGCTCACAACAGGATTTCTCACTGGACTTTGGACCTGATAATTAGACTTGATTGACTGGCCAGTGAGCCCCAGGGATCCCCGTGTATTTGTCCAGGCTTGTGTAAAACCTTACATATAGCCCAGACTGGCCTCAAACATGTGTTCCTCCTCCTTCAACTTCTGGAGTACTAGGATAAATGTCTGACACTATCTGGCTGTTAGATGATCAGTCTTAATTAACAAGTTGATTGGATTGAGAAACATCTAGGAGATCCATAAAGCATACCTTTGGGGTTGTCTGTGATGGTATTCAAGAAACAATTATATGCCAGGTGTGGTGGTGTATGCCTTTAATCCCAGCACTTGGGAGGCATAGGCAGGTGGATCTCTGTGAGTTCGGGGCCAGCCTGATCTACATAGTGAGCTCCAGTCCAGCTGGGGCTACAGGGAGACCCTGTCTCAAGAAAACAAAACAAAAAAAAAAAAAAAAGGAGAGAAACAATTACATTAGGAGGGCTCTGGTATAAAGAATGGATCAGGGGCTGGAGAGATGGCTCAGCGGTTAAGGACATTGGTTGTACTTGCAGAAGACCTCTGAGTTCAAGGCCAGACTAGTCTACATAGGGAGTTCCAGACCAGCCGGAGCTACAGGGAGACCCTGTCTCAAACAGACCAAAAGAAGAAAAAAAAATCCATTTAGATCAGTATTTGTATATTTATGAGACACACACATAATTGTAGACAAATACCAAACAATGCAATACCTCATGGGTATACTAACACACTGTGAGATACATTAAAAAAAAAAAAAAAGATGGGGCTGGAGAGACGGCTCAGTGGTTAAGAGCACTGACTGCTCTTGCAGAGGACCTGGGTTCGGTTCCCAGCACCTACATGGCGGCTGCAAACCATCCTTAACTCCAGTTCCAGGGGAATCCGAAGCTCTCTTCTCACCTCCGCGGCATTGCATGACATGGATGCAGTCACATACATGCAGGCAATACACTCATACATGTAAAATAAAAATAATAAAATATTTTTTAAAAGATGAATAGATGGTTAAATATGTGATAAAACAAATATAGAAAAATATTAGCTGTACAATCTGGGTTATGGGCATATAAATGTTCATTGTATATATCTTTAAACTTCTCTAGGTTTTCAGTGCTTGTTTTTTGTTTTTGTTTTTTTGTTTTTTGGTCTTTTTGAGACAGGATCTCCCTGTAGCCCCAGCTGGCCTGGAACTGGCCTCTGCCTCCTGAGTTCTGGGGCTAAAGGCATGCACTATCACACCTGGCATGCTTATATATTTTTTGAGATGGGGATCTTGCATTGTACTTGGAGCTTGTCCATTAAAACTATCACATTGTCTTTCAAGAGGCATTTATCCATTTTAACTCAGAGTCTAATAATATTTGGCATTTTGCTGTTGCATTCGTTATGTATTTGTCAGATATACAGATTGTGAATGTTTTCTCTCATTCTGCAGGCTATATCACTTTACTCCTTTGGTCTACAGAAGCTTTATAATTTTTGGTATTCTCATTTGTGTATATATTTACTTTGTATTTGATGTTTGGTTCTCATCCAAATGTTTCCTTATGGCATCCACTTGTACTCCCAGCTACTTGAGAGGCTGAGGCAGGAGAATTAGTGAATGCCATGAATTTGAGATCATCATGGACAACAAAGTAGACAAAAAAATTCCCATTCCAGTGTTTTAGAACATTTCTTTTATGTATGTTTTCTTTTAATAGTTTATAGAGTTAGCATCATCTGAGAGGTGAAAAAGATTTAGGGGTGAAATCAAGTCTGATAGAATGGTTGGATATTGGATATGTTGGCCTTGAAATATTGTATAGCAATTAATTTAGGATTGGAGATAGTTCTGGGAAAGAAAGCGTATGGAAAATTGTTGGAAGTGCAGGGTTATTGTTTTTTGGAGCAATTTGGAAAATCTGATATTTTCTGACTTAGCAGTTCTATATCCGAGTGTATAATATTTCCAGTATACTTCTTTTTCTTTTTTGAGACAGGGTCTCATGTAGACCAGACTGACCTCAGATTCCCTATGTATCTGAGGATGACTTTGAACTCCTGATCCTCTAGCCTCTACCTCTCATGTGCTAGGATTGCAAACATACATCACCTTGTCTAGTACAAGAAACTTTGTAGGTGTGTCTTAGGAAACAAGTACATAAATGTTTATAGGAGTGTTGTTTTGATAGAGTAAAAAAAGAATAAAAGAAATTATATTTTTATTTATTGGAGAAGGGATGTATTTATTGGTATATTTGTAGATGAATCTAACTTTATGTAATAAAAGATAAGACATAAAAATAACAACTTAAGAATAGTTCAAGTGAGGCCTGATAGCATAGGCCTTTAATACGGCTATTCTGGAGGCTGAGGCAAGAAGAATTGCAAGTTTAAGGCCTGCCAGGGCCATAGAATGAGTTCAAGGCCAACATAGCAACCTGTCACAAAATAAAAAGTAAAAAAGTGAGCTTGGGCTACAGCTCAGTGCAAGGCTCTAGGTTCAATCTCCAAACCCAGTGGGTTGGGAGTTGTTCTTGAAAAGGGACCCTAAGGATGAATTGGGACTTTAAACACTGTGAAAGCAAGTCACGGGGGCCCCCGACTATTATTGTAAGGGATATATTTATATATCCCTAACTAGAACTAGTCTTAGGGTTATTTTTAATGTATATTTTCATGTTTTATGTACAAGTAGCTGTTATTTTATTACATGTTTTAGGTTAAATATGCATGATTTCATATATGAGTATGTGGGTTGTATGTGGACATGACGACCAGAGGGTATACTTCCTCAGGGGCTATCTACCTTGTTTTTTGAGATAAGCTATACTGGTTGATGAGCAAGCCCCAGAGATCTGTCTCTGCCTCCCTAGCAGCACTGAGATTATAAGCACCCAGTGTTTTAATGTGGATTCTAAGCACTTTAGTGAACTGAGCTAGTTCCCCAGCCCCTGTAGTCACCCTTTATATATTTTCGCACCACCCTCATCCACTGTTTCATAGCTCTGCTGCTAATGATATGAATCCTTTGTGATTCATTAACAGTTAAAGGTTGACACAAGGGCTTCCTGGAATCTGCACTGCCAAGACAGTTCAATCTAGTGGGAAAAAATATTACAAGTATTCTGTAACATATTCTTTTCAAGAAGGAAGAATAAAGAGATCATCCTGACTTCTTTATTTCATTAAATTTTTAGAAGCAAAGGAAGAGGATATTACATAGAAAAGTTTGTCTTTGCCATTATTAAGATTATGTTGTAAGTCTCCTAGGCAATTAGGCATACTTAGAGAATTCAGATGGACCCTTATTTGTCTAACTTGTATATGTGTTTTGTTTTTCAGAAGGAATTGAGCCTTCCAAGGAGAGGCAGTTTGTAAGTAGATGGTTATTATCATTTTGATTTTGTCTGTGGTGATCTGATTAGTAACTGTCTTAAGGACTTATTTCTAATATTCATTGTAAAAATGTCATTTAAGAATCTTGTTTTCTACTGATATTTCAATCCATTAGGTCAGAGCCTCTTCTCTCCTCACCTTCCTCCTGTCCTAATTTTGCATTTTAGTAGAAATGTTGCCACTTGGATATCTATCACAATTGTATTCTCATTTTGGAATTCACAGTTTTAGTAGATTTGTTAAGCTAAGAATATTGGGGTATTAAATCTAAAACTTTTTGAATCTGTATTCCACATCGTGGTTACTGTGGGGAGAAAATTTTTTTGACAAGTTGGGGCTAGGGCAGCCAAGTTTAGAGACTAGGTTAAAATAGGTCCCCTACCTGTTTATTTTACTCCAAATTCAGGGCTAGGTAAGGCTGGTAAATAGTCTGTCCCTGGATTTTAATTTCTTATGTCTTGTTTGGCTACTTTTTTCTCTAAGATTTCTTGGGCAGTACTGATTTGGCTAATCAGAATCATGTGGAATATGTGTTAAAAAGCATAATGTGGTGCTTGAGAGGTAACTCAGTGGTGGAGATTACAAGTAGTTTTCATGAGGCTCATACATCCCAGGTATTGCTGAGGGAAAAAAAGTAGAACATGAATTTACTGAATTAGAGGGCCCATGCTGAGGGCCGCAAATTAGTATTTTATATACCTTTACCAAACTTACACTCTTACCCATACCTACTATGATTTACTAGAAGTCAAAATTTGGGAAACACTGGGCTGGGGAGATGTCTCATTGGGCAAATCACCTGCTGCACAAGCATGAGGACTTGAGCTGGATCCCCCCAAACCCACATAAATTGGGTTTGGTAGCACTCATCTGTATCTCAGTGCTCCTATGATGACATGGAAGATGAAGACAGGAGAATCCTGGGAAGCTCACAGCCTGGCCAGCCTAGCATATACAATGGTGAACAACCAAGAAGAATCATTGTCTGAACACTAGAGGTTGTCCTCTGACTACCACACATGTGTTGTGGTACATGTGTGCTTTCATTCACACCTGTACCTGTGGACACATGCACATGTGCACACAAGATTTGGGGGAACATTAAAGAAATACAGCTTGGATAAAACAATGGCTTTGAAACTTTTTTTTTATAGAAACATGAGCTATAATATATGAGAGGGAAGCAATGGTATTTTTATTTATCAGGTATGCTAAAATCATGTATTTAGTATGTGTGGACTTGTGCGTACCATGACGTATGTGGAGATTAGAGGAGAACTTTCAGGAGTTACTTGTGTATATATCATATACACTTTTAAAATGTATGAAATGGGCTGGAGAGATGGTTCAGTGGTTAAGAGCACTGGCTGCACTTGTAGAGGACCCAAATTCAGTTGTTAACAATTCATCATCTATGAAATGAAGGTCATGATGCCTGCTTTTCTTTTTTATTAAAGCTATTAGAAGAATTACTTAATGGTATACAACATTTCTTCATTTTGTGCAGTTTTATTGTAAGATATATTATTTTTAGAATTGTTATTAAGCATATTAGGTATTTTGGATAAATTCTGTTACTTAAGGCTACATTATTGGGGGGGGGGCTGTTTTTGAGACAGGATTTCCCTGTAGATGGCCTAGAACTCACAGAGATCTGCCTGTCTCTGCCTCCCAAGGGCTGGGATTAAAGGCATGCGGCACCACGCCCAGCTAAAGCTACATTTCTTTAAATTTAGTTTTCAGAGGGGATTTCATTTCTAGTGGCACAGTCCTGAATCTTCTCTAAGTTGGTCAAGGTAGGGGCACTGCTGGGACTCTGGTGTCATGGTGTGCACAACAGAAATCCTGACTGTTGAGTATTATAGTCAACAAATATTTTTACTTGGTCATTTTCTACTATGTCTGACATATTTTCCCTTTTTGTTTCCTCTATATGGAAGCTCTCTGAGATATTCCTTTTTTATAAAAAAAGATTTAATTTTATGTATATGATTGTTCTGCTTGCTTATATATATATATGCACCATATGTGTGCCTGGTGTCTGTAAAGGCCAGAAGAGTGTGTCAGATCTCCTGGAACTGGACTTAAGAGATGGTTATAAACTGCCATATAGGTGCTGGGAACCTAACCTGGGTCCTCTTCAAGAGCAGCAACTACTCTTATCTGAGCCATCTCTTCTTAAGATTAAATGAAATTGGGCTGGCAAGATGGGAAAAGGCACTGACCACCAAGCTTAATGACCTGAACTCAATCCCCAGACTCCACATGGTAGGAAGAGAAAACTGGCTCCCAAAAGTTGCCCTCTGACCTCAACATGCATCTGTTCAAGAGTGTTCTCTCCCGCCCCCTCAATAAAATGTAATTTAAGCTGAGAGTGGTAGCACACACCTTTAATCACAGCACTTGAGAGGCAGAGGCAGGCAAATCTTTATGAGTCTGAGGCCAGCCTGGTCTACATAGAGAATTCCAGGCCAGCCAGGACTACATAGTAAGACCCTGTCTTTAAAAAATTAAAACAAGATTAAGTGAAATTAAGTCCATTGCAGATAGCTTCTAGGAATCTGTGCTTCCAGTGAATGGGGTTTTGGGGAAGGAAGAAGAGAGATAACCTTATTTAATTTGGTACTGGAAAAATATTTTGGTCATGTTAGCTTTGAAGTAACCATAATCATTTTATTGCTACTTAAAGTTAATTCTAGCTGGGCATAATGATAAATACCTATAATCCCAGCATTCAGGAGGCTGCGAGGTCATGAGTTTGAGCCTAGACTTGGTTGACCTGTCTTCAAAACAAAAATGTATTGAAAAGAAAGAAAGTTGGGCATACTCTAAGCCTTAAAATGTTAAGGTAATAAGGATCAGAAATAGATGTTCCCTCTTGTTTTTGGTATCATAACTCACATTTAGACAATTGTTTAATAAATGTGTACTGATAACTACTATATCCTGGGAACTAACTAAAGTTATGAAATTAAAAGTTATAATTAGGCATAATTGTATGTATGTATATATGTATATATATAAAGATAATTTTTTCCTTTAAAATATATTCTTCTTTTGAGGAGCTTAGAAAATTGTCTAAACCACCAGTTCTTCAGCTCTTCAATACAAACAGTATCTTACGTGTATATGAACACGTGCATATATGTATGTGTGTAGGGATGTTTGTGTGTGCACATGCATGTGGAGGCCAGAGGTCACCTTTAAGTGTTGTTCTTAGGGTGCCATCCACCTTGTTTTTTGTGACAGAATCTTTGACTGACCTGTAACTCACTGATTAGATGAGGCTGATTGATCAGTTAGGACCTGGAATCTTCCTTTTCCACCTCCCCAGCATGCAAGTTCTTTATGCTTTATTTTGAAGCTCAAACCTCATGTTTGCCCAATAAGCACTTTACCTATTGACTGAGCTATCTGCCTAGCTCAAACAATGTCTCTTTTATCTCTAATTTTGGAACTGCAGAAAAAAAAATATTCTAGAAGGAAGGGAGACATAGATACTGTCTTAGTGAGTTTTCTGATCTTGTAACAATATCTGAAACTGGGTGCTTTATAAAGAAGAGGAATTTAGTGTGGTTCATGGTTCTGGAGCCTGGAAAGTTTAAGAACATGTTTCAACATCTGCTTAGTTTTTGGTTTGAACTTGCTGCTTCATCTCATGGCAGGGGAAAGGGTCACATGTAGAAGAGGTTAAAGAGGAGTGGTGGCCTTGCCTCTTTTGAAGTAACTAAATCCAGTGCTAGGAGAAAGGAATTGATCCTTCTTAACAACCCAGTTAGTTCTTGAAAGATGTCACCTTTCCCATACTGTTAATCTTGGAAATTAAATTTCACATGGATTTTGGAGGGGATAAGGTATATCCACACCATTGCAGAGATCAATGTAGGCTCTTGCCACTAACAAGTTTTATATGGCTTTAAATTGAAAGTACAGGGACTGGAGAGATGACTCAGCAGTCAAGAGTACTGATGACTCTTGCAGAGGACCCAGGTTCAGTTCCCAGCACCCACAAGGCAGCTGATTTACTGTCTGTAACTCTAGTTCCAAGGGACCCGATGCCCTCTTCTGACCTCCATAGGGAATTCCACAACATGGGTGCACTTATACACATGCAGGCAGTACACTTATACACATAAAATAAAAAATAATTAGGAAGTATAATTTCTGGGTTTGAGTTGCTTTACATAAAATAAGGTGAATGCCTTCCTGATCATCTTGATCATCTGCTTGGTCATCTGTTCAGATAAATGAAGCTTCATTGAATCTCTTCTACCCAGAGCTCGGTGAGACTTTGTAGGCAGGAATGCTTAGCATTTACCGGTAAAGAAACAAGAAAAGTAAGATTGCTTAATGTATTCTGACTCAGTTGAATTTAATATTGAAAGTTTAGGGGTTGGGGATTTAGCTCAGTCAAGGCCCTGGGTTTGGTCCTCAGCTCTGGGGGTCAGGGGGGAGACCACGACACACAAAATAATATTAAAAGTTTATCTGCCAGGTGTGGTGGCTCACGCGTTTGATCCCAGCACTTAGGAGGCACAGGCAGGCGGATCCCTGTGACGTCAAGGCCTGCCTGGTCTACATAGTTCCAGTCAACTGGGGCTACAGGGAGACCCTGTCTCACGAAGCCCCCCCCCAAATATATATATATAGCTTTCAAGCACAGATAATTGCTGAGGGACGCCAAAGCAGGAATTCAGGGCAGGAACCTGGAGCACAGACCATGTAGCAGTACTGTTTACTGGCTTACTCCCCTGACCTCTTCTTAGTCTGCTTTCTTATATAATACAGGGCCACCTGCCTAGGGGTGGTACCAACCACAGTGGACTGGACCCTCCCACATCACTCAACAATGAAGAAAATGCCCAAGAGATCCAGCCACAGGTCAATCCAATGGAGGACATTCCTCAATTAAGGTTCCCTCAACCCAGGTGTGTCAAGTTGACAACTGAAACTATCCAGCACAGATCCTCTGGAACTGGAGTTGTGGGTGGTTGTTAGCTGCCATGTGGGCACTGGGAACCAAACCCAGGTTCTCTGGAAGAGCAGCCAGTTCGCTCTTTTTAAAAAAAATTTTTTTTAATAACTACATGATTAGAAGAAGCATTTCACTGTAGCTTTAACATATTCAGTAACACACTCCAGAGCAAGAGTACATCTCTTTCACAAGTGGGTGCAAGTTTCTAGGTTCGCAACTGAGTTAATACAATTATACAATATTGAACTCAGTATAAGCCCTGTGAGACATAAAATTGAATGAGTTTTTTAACCTTTAAAAAAGATCTCCATTTCATTTTAGAATATATTGTTCCTT
>NW_008333791.1:391363-391968 GCF_000622305.1 Nannospalax galili
GTTGTAGGAGTAATATGGTTCCCTCTGGTTTTCAAAACTAGCTAGGCATTGTTGATTTCTCACATGTCCCACCCCTCCATCATGGCTTTCCCACTTAAGGTGCTCCCATTTCCCCCCCTTTCTCCCTTAATAATACCCTTCTCCTATGGTCCTACCTCTCTTGAGCTCCTTCTTTCCCTTTATCCCCTAGGTTCCTTGTATACCCTTCCCTCTCCCCTCCCTTAAACCCAATTTTTATCCGCATCTCCCTTATTAAGGCCTGTTTCCTACTGTTCTTCTTTTTCAGGTTCTTTCTTTCCCTTTACCTCCCTGTTTCCTTTCCATTATCCTGGTTCCTGTAGTTAGGTCTAGATCTAGATACGTACTCACTTATCAGGGTTTGGTGCTAGGATCCACATATGAGGGAGAACATATGTCGATTTTTTTTCTGAGTCTGTGTTACTTCACTTAGTATAACAGTTTCTAGTTCCATCCATTTACCTGCAGATTTCATGATTTCATCTTTCTTTACTCCTGAGTAAGGCTCCATTGTATAAATGAACCACATTTTCATTATCCACTCATCAATTGAGGGACACTTAGGTTGCTTCCATCTCTTAGCTATT
>NW_008333791.1:392493-395615 GCF_000622305.1 Nannospalax galili
GACTTTGTCAAATATCAGGTGGCTGAAATTGCATGTACTAATATTTGGGTCTTCAATTTTGTTCAGTTGATCTATGGGTCCATTTTTGTGCCAGTACCATGTTGTTTTTATGACTATAGCTCTGTAATACGGCTTAAAATTTGGTATAGTGATCCCTCTGGCATTGCTCTTAGTGCTCAGGGTTGTTTTGGCTTCCATATGAATCTTAGGATAGTTTTTTTCCAGTTCTCTGAAGAAGTCATGGGGATTTTGATTGGCATTGTGTTGAATCTATAAATGACTTTTGGTAGGATGGTCATTTTCACAATATTAATTCTTCTAATCCATGAGCATGGGAGGTCCTTCCATCTTCCGACATCTTCCTCAATCTCTTTCTTTAAAGATTTAAATTTTTCATTGTAGAGCTCTTTAATGTCTTTGGTCAGGTTTATTCCGAGATCTTTTTTTTTTTTTTTTCAGCCATTGTGAAGGGGACTGTTTCCATGTGCTCTTTTTCTGATTGCTTGTTATTGGTATATAGAAAGCTACAGACTTTTGTAGGTTAATTTTGTAACCTGCCACTTGACTGAACGTGTTAATTGCTAGGAGTTTCCTGGTGGAATTTTTGGCATCTCTTAGATATCATATCATCTGCAAAAAGGGAAGGGATAATTTGATCTCTTCTTTTCCAATTATTACTCCTTTAATTTCCTACGCTTGTCTTACTGCTCTTGCAAGAATTTCAAGCACTATGTTAAAAAGGAGTAGAGATAGTAGACAGCCTTTTCTGGTTCCTGATTTCAATGGGAATGCTTCCAGTTTTTCTCCATTTAGAATGATGTTGGCTGTGGGTTTGGTATATATGGCTTTAATTATGTTGAGATATGTTCCCTCCAGCCCAATTCTCCCCTAGGACTTTGAACATAAATTCATGTTGAATTTTGCCAAAGGCCTTCTCTGCATCTATTGACATGACCATGTGGTTCTTGTCTTTGAGCCCTTTTATATGATTTATGACGTTTATTGACTTAACGTATATTGAACCAGCCCTTCATCTCTGGGATAAAGCCGACTTGATCACAGTGGATGATCTTTTCGATGTGTATTTTTATGTGGTTTGCAAGTATTTTGTTGAGAATTTTTCATCTGTGTTCATTAACGATGTGGGTCTATAGTTTTCTTTTTTGGTTGTATCTTTACCAGGCTTTGGTATTAGAGTGATGCTGGCTTCATAGAAGGAATTTGGAAGTTCTCTCTCCATTTCTATCTTTTTGAATGAATTGAGTAGTATTGGCTGTAGATCTTCTTTAAATGTCTTGTAGAATTCTGCTGTAAATCCATCTAGACCTGGGCTATTTTTAGTTGTGAGGTTTTGTATTACTGTTTCAATTTCCTTATGTGTTATGGGTCTGTTTAAGCTGTTAATCTCTTCTTGGTTTAGTTTTGGTGGTTCCCATGCTTTTAGATATCCATCCATTTCTTTTAGGTTTTCAAATTTAGTAGCATATAGGTTTTTAAAGTATTCCCTTATAATGTTCTGTATCTTTCTGGTATCTGTTGTGATGTTTCCCCTTTCATCTCTGATTTTGTTGATTTGGAGGTGCTCTTTCTTTCTTTTGGTTAATTGGGCTAGCAGTCTGTCAATCTCATTTATCTTTTCAAAGAACCAGCTCTTGGATTTGTTGAGCCTTTGTGTTGTTTTCTTTGTTTCAATTTCATTAATTTCTGCCCTGATTTTTGTTATTTCTTCTTGTCTGCTGGGTTTGGGTTTTGTTTGCTGTTGCTTTTCAAGTGTCTTGAGTTGCAATGTTAAGTCATTTATTTGTGTTCTTTCTGATTTGTAGGCACGTAGAGCTATATACTTCCCTCTGAAGACCAGTTTCAGCATGTCCCAGATGTTTTGTTGTGTTTTATTGTCCTTTTCATTTAGTTCCAGGAATACTTTTATTTCTTTCTTAATTTCTCTTTTGACCCATTCATCATTCAGGAGTGTGTTATTTAATCTCCATATGTTCATGTGGTGATTAGGGCTTCTTCCAGTGTTGATTGTAAGCTTTATTGCATTGTGGTCTGATAGAATACATGGAATTATTTCAGTCTTTTTGTATTTGTTGAGGTTTGTTTTATGCCCCAGTATATGGTCGATTTTGTAGAAGGTTCCATCGGGTGGTGAGTAGTAAGTATGTCCTTTGGTGGTTGTGTGGAATACTCAGTAGATGTCATTTGAGTCCATTTGATATATGGTATTGTTTAATTCAAATGTCTGTCTATTAACTCTCTGCCCTGTTGACCATCTAATGGAGACAGTGGGGTATCGAAGTCCCCTACTATTAATGAGTTGGGATTAATCTGGGTCTTAAAGTCCTGTAGTATTGTTTTTATGAAGTTGGGTGCACCAGAGTTTGGTGAATATATGTTCATGATTGTAATATCATGTATGAGTTTGTGCATTCTGTCACCATTGCTCTAAGTTTATATGAACAAGTTCCCAGCTGCCTGGAAGAGTCTGCTCCCTTGTAGACATCCACCACCCCTGGCTCTTACAGTCTTTCCACTCCCTTTTCCACAATGGTCCCTGAGCCCTGCATAGCAGAGGTTTAATATAGGAGTCCTAGCCAGCAACACACTCTCTTCAGTTTCTTATTCTCTACATTTTGACCAGTTGTGGCTTTATGTGTAAATCAGCCTCTGTTACATGTGGAAGTTTCAGTGATGGCAGTTGTGAGATTCATTAATGATCTCACTACCTCTGTTCCATGAGCTTTGAAAGTGGGGATTGCACTCTAGATGTGTCCCTTAGGGCTGGGCATCTCACAGACATTTATTTTCTGTATTTGATCAGCTATGGAACTCTATAAAAGTCTCCATCTATTGCAAAAAAAATCTACTTTGATGATCTTCAGCCTGGTTATGTCATGGAAGATTTTTCTTTCCTTTTCAACTATAATAGACATTTTGGCTGGGTATAGTAATCTGGGTTGGCATCTGTGGTCATTTAAAAACTGGGAATACTTTGATCCAGGCTCTTCTGGCTTTCATAGTTTGCACTGAAAAATCAGCTGTAATCCTAATGAGTTTTCCTTTATATGTGACTTGTTGTTTCTCTTTTGCAGCTTTCAGAATTGTCTCTTTGTTTTGTATGT
>NW_008333791.1:396197-430017 GCF_000622305.1 Nannospalax galili
ATCTAGGGGGTTCTCATTGTACTCCTCTAGAGGACTATTGGTATTTGGTGGGGATATGTTATTTTGGTTTTTCGTGTTATTTTTTCTCTGTGATTTTGACATGCGAATTTCTTTTGTAGTTTCTGATTTCTTGTGTGAGACTCAGGCCTTCAAGTTTAGGTCTGCTTCTTTTTGTGAACTTTATGTGTCTTTGTGGTTTATTTTTTGGGCATGAAAAGCCAAAAAAATTGGTTTGTCTCATCTTCCAGTTCTTTTTGATTTTATATTGGAGTGGCTGGATTGCTTTTGTCTTCAGGAGTTCCCACAGAGGCCCAAGGAACATGAGGATCAGATGCTCTCAGATTTTCTCCTAAGGTCTGGATCCCTCCAGGAAAGATTTTGGCCTCAGGAATTTGGGTGTTGGAGTGGGCTGGGAGCTGGGCCAAGGGAAAATGCTGATGTAGGGCAGCTGGTGGCCATGCCACCCAGATATGCAAAGGAAGATGGGGGCAGGAAGCGGCCCCAAGGGCTCCTGGGGACTGCACTGAGGACCTGGGTTGATCTGGATGCAAAGGATCAGGAAGAGGAAAGGTCAGCCCTGGCATCCAGGAAAGAGGCTGGTGGGTCATGCAGGCTCAGGGAAGCAGAGGGAGGTGAGGGTGGGACCAGGCCCAGAGGGCTCCTGGGGACCTGAAAAGGAACTGAGTTGGTCTGGGTGCAAAGGATCAGGAAGCCATGGTGGTTCCCAAGGTGTCTGGGGCACCAAGACAAGGAATAGGACAGGACCCAGGCTAGGAGGAGAGACAGGCGGTGGGGAGATGGGAGGGCGAATGAGGCTGGGGGAGTCAAGGCACGGAGGGCACCATCGACTTTTCCCAGAGAGAGGCCTGTGGATCGTCGCAGCCAGTTCTCTGAACCCCTGAAACATCTCTGTAGCCCTCTGTAGCCCCAAGTATAACTTTGAAAAGAACTGAGTATAATGAAGTAAAGAAAGGTCTGTAATTTGGAGACTAAAATGTTGCTTTTTCCCATATAATATGATAGTTGATTTCAAATGGGCAGAAACAAAAAAATGTCCTGTTAGGCATATCTCGGCTTTGTATAAATACACACTCTTGTACAAACTCAATAGTGACTTCCATTGTCTCCAAATTGGTAAGTGAAGTGTAGCTTAGAAATGAAGAACTGAGTCTGTATTCGCAGTGTGCCTATGAGAAATGGGAGGCAGAGACAGGAGGATATCTGGAAATGCATTAGTCAGCTGGGCCTGGCTTATGCTGATGTGAAGAGACCTTATTTCAGACAAGGGGAATGCACATCTGAAGGTTATCTGATCTGCACATGCTGCTTGAGCTCTCTCCCGTACTCACCCCTTACAAAAAATGAAAAAGAAATGAAGAATGGGCCCAAGAGGCAGGCAGACTTAGATTTGAGTCATTGCACTGTTACCTATGTGTTACATTTGTAAAACAAATTATTGTGTTTTTGCCCTTTGCTCATTTTTTCACCCACCCCTGAACTCACTATATTTATGAGATCCAAGTGCTATTCTAGATATTAGAAATATAGTAATAAGATAGATATAGCAGTAAGTAAAGGCAACAAAGTTCATATATTCCATGGAGTTTCCATTCTACTCAAGAGAGATAGTAAAGAAAAAAAATTCAGCAATTAGGCATGTTATTTGGTATTCAGTATTATGAAGAAGAATAAAGTATATAAAGGCCAGGAGTAGTGGTACATAACATTTAATTCCAGCAGAGGCAGAGATGGGTGGATATCTGTGAGTTTTGAGGTCAGGCTGATCTACATAGTGAGATCCTTTCTCAGAAACAAAAACAAAACAAAAAAGCAGTTAAGAGATACCTGCATGCATATTTTTGTGGGGTAAGTATTGTCTAGGTATTAATTTTCTCATCAGTGGGATGTTTGAGTAGAGAACAGGAGCCAGGGAGGTTTCTATATGTGTATATATGAATATACACATATGTGAATTAGGAAATAGCTATTAAATTCCAGTATGAGGAATGAGACCATCATCCATGGTCTGGAAATGGCTTTGTTGGGGCAAGTCAGCTAGTAAATTTATTTTGGCCTGGTCATGCAATTCCTATTTACCTTCCTGTTATCAAATATTGGTCACACAATTCATTTTATATTTACCTTCCTTATATCAAATATTCTCATTTTTTAAAAAATATTTTATTATTTTTATTTTATGAGTGTATTGCCTGCAATATGAGTGCACCTGTGTCATGGAGGTCAGAAGAGGGCTTTGGATTCCCCTGGAACTGGAGTTAAGGACGGTTCGTATCCGCCATGTGGGTGCCGGGAATGAAATCCAGGTCCTCTGCAAGAGCAGTCAGTGCTGTTAACTGTTGAGCCATCTCTCCAGCCCAAATATTCTCATTTTTAGAAAGGTATTTTATGTTTACACTCATCCAAGTATTTTTAAAATGCATTAAAAAATGTACTCCAGGGCTGGTGAGATGGCTCAGTGGATAAAGGCACTTCACACCAAACCTCGGGACCTGAGCTTGAGCCCCTGGAAGTTGTCCTCTAACAGCCACATGTACCCATTCATATAAACACAATTGAAAAATAAAGAACTCCAGAATATCAGACCTAAGGGAATTGACATTCTAAAAGTTGTTTGTATTTGTTTACCTAAACCTAAGGAATAGTTTGTTTTGTTTTATTATTATTGAAATGACCCTCAGTGGCTTTTGTCCGGCTCTGAAGTAGGTGCTCCTTTTGGCAATTCCTTTCAAATAGGATTGTTTGGGCTGGAGAGGTGGTGCAGCCAGTTAAAGGCTCTGGCCCTCAGTCAAATAGGGTTGTTTCATTTGTTTGTAAAGTTCAGCAACAATACTGAGGCCCTACACTTGGAGATTCTTTATAAATATTACTGTTCACTAGTTTTTCTAATACCCTTTGAATATTATCTAATTGCTTTCAAATGTCATAAAACATCTTGCTCTATTAAACCTTATGCCTATAACCACTATCTGCAACTGGTAGAGGTAAAGAATGGGCTGTGGGAGTAAGAGGTAGCTCTCTCTAGTGCTCATCATAGAGTATGTGTACCGGTGTTAGCAGCATTTATTCTTAAAGCTTACAGTGACACACGTCCTTTAACACAGATGCCTTGTTCATTTGGGCAGTAGACTTCTACACTAGATAAAGGGTGAAAAGTGTCTGGTATCTGCAGTGGTAGACAGTGGCAGGGACGTTTTTCTGGTCTCAAGAATGTGATGTGTCAAACTTTGCCCCTATGAAGCTGATTTGCTATCTTGTGATTCTCTCCTCTGATGCAGCTTCGTATGTAGATCATCGCTTCTGAAGAAATACTACCTACTACATATACGTAATAATCCTTGTGTGAGCTGTCAGTGACATGGGATTTACTTTTCTAGAATAATGAGGAAATTTTCACCTTTTTAAGGACTGTGAAGGCAAAGTGATGGGCTTGTGTTACATGTAAACACCTGTCTTTAAAATTGGTCTTCTTTAGGAATGATTGAGTGTAGTTTCTCTGCTTGTCTGGTGGGATGGCAGGTACTAGCAGAAGTTGGCTGGTATGTTGCAACAGTCATCACTCAGTTCCTTTCAGGAACTGTTTTGTTGTTAGAAAATAGATACAGTGAGGCTGGGGAAATCGCTCACTGGGTAAAGTGCTTGCTCTAAGTTTGAATTTTTAGCACCCATGTAAAAGCCAGGTCCATGGCAGTGCATATCTGGGACCCCAGCACTGGGAGTGGAGTTGAGGGAGACAGGTATATCCTGGGGGCTTGCTAACTAGGCAAGAGTGTCATGAGACACTCTGTCTTTAAAAGGAAAAGGGTGGGGGTGCGGGAATAGAGGAAGAAAGGTACCCATACCCAACATCGAACTATGGCTTCTATGTGCATATACCACACATACAGTAAAGAAGATAGACATGGTTGTCAGTGAGCTGTAAGTATGTGGACATATAACCTGAAAATCCTTGAGAGTGATTTGTGGTCTCTTTGTAGCTCCAGCTGGCCTGGAACTAGCTTTGTAGAGATCCAAGTGCTGGGATTAAAGGTGTGTACCACCACACCTAGCAAGAGCTCATTTCTGATATTGTTATTTCAAGAATAGCTGTTGTTAGGCAACTAATTCCATATTTATATCATACAACTTTCAGTTCAAAATAATCTCTGTGATATCCCAGACATATCCGCATCAGCATTTAGGAAACTGAAGGCATTGTCTTTCTCAGAAATCAGTTCTGCTCTTGTTCTCTGGCTTCGGTAACTGTTACCACTTCCTCACGAAGGCAAGAGTACTGGTTCTTGTTGCCTGCCTTGCTTACTCTCACTTACAGGTGTTTTCTGGTATTCCTCCCAAATGTCTCTTAATTTCTTCTGCTCTTTTTTTTTTTTCTATCCATATATAGTTTAAGCTGTTGTGTCTCTTGCCTCTATTGCCTTAAACTGAGTTTCACTGTATTTGCCCCTGTGTAGTCTTTGAACCCGTGGGTTGAAATGAGTCTCCTATCTCAGCCTTACTTCTGCTTCAGCTACAGGTGTACACCACCACACCTGACTTTGTCAGTGAGTTTTCTTATACTTGGGCTCACACTTAATTACATAATCTGGCTCCTGATATTTGCATACCTATTTTTGACAGAGTGTTTGTTGTGCTCCAATTTTTTCCCTCCTACTCTTTTTTTAGTCTTTTTGAGACAGTGTCTGTAGCCCCAGCTGTCCGGGAACTCACTATGTAGACCAGGCTGGCCTTGAACTCACAGACATCCACCTGCCTCTGCCTCCTGAGTGCTGGGATTAAAGGCATGCGCCACCACGCCCGCTATCCCTCCTACTTTCAGTCTTTGCTATGGCGTTAGGGGAGTTTATTCATGTGCGCATGTGTGTGTGAGTGGGTACACTCACCTGTGTATGTTCATGTGGAGGCTGGAGGTCGACATTGTGTGTCTTCTTCTATTGCTGTGCACCTTGTTTATTGAGATAGGGTCTCTCACTGAACAGAACTTGCAGTTTTGGCTGGACTAGCTGGCAAATGAGCCTCCAAGATCAGCCTTTCTCTGCCTGCCAGTGCTGCCATGCCCCACTTTTTATGTGGGTGTTTGAGATCTGCACTCAGGTCCTTCTGCTTGCATAGCAGGCAGTTTACCCTCTGAGCCATCTCTCTCTAAACCGTACTCCCCATGTATTCCCAGTTAGTTTGGGTTTTTTTTTGGGGGGGTGTCTTTTTGAGACAGGGTCTCCCTGTAGCCCAGCTGACCTGGAACTCACTATGTAGACCAGGCTGGCCTCAAACTCAAAATCATCTGTAACTGCAGTTCCAGGGGATCTGGTATTTTGGCCTCCGTGGGCCTTTAGGCACATGAAAGCACATGCAAGCACCTGGAGCACATATAGATCAGAAGGTATACCACACAGAGACACATAAATAAAAATAGATTTTTTTTTTTCCTAAAGAGACAATAAGGGGCTGGAGAGATGGCCACCTAACAACAGTCTCTAACTCCAGTTAGAGGGAATCAGATGCCCTCTCTGGCCTCCACAGGCATTGCACACATATGATGTACTTAAATACATGTAGGCAAAATACTCATATACATAAAAGTAAATAGATAAAATTTAAAACGAGAAAAAAATGACTTCAGATTGAATCTTTTTAAAGCTGCTTATTTTTATTTTGAGTCTAGGAAGGCCTGTCTAAGAAATTATCCATCAAATTTTGGTGAATTTTTCTTTTGTTAAGGTCTCCAAAATATCTTAAGAGCATTGGGCATGCCTTGCCATCTGTAAGACTTGACTCTATAAACTAAGCACCTGGCCACTTTTTCTAGGAGGATTTTTATAAGACTTGGGTCTATAAAATCAACTATAGTTCCTTAAAAGTATCCTGTTAAACCTGATTAAATGAACATCATTCTTAAATGTGACATTTGAAGCAATCCTGTGGTTGCCTAACTTTTTTTAAAGTTATATTCTGGTTTTAAAAAATGAATAGACTTTTTATTACATTTATTCAGATAGCTATATTGCCTTGAAAAATAAGACTTAGTAAGCCTCTCAGTTCTGGCCTAGAAGAGGGTCAGTGAGATGAGAAGTGACTTATCAATGTTGCATTGCACAAGAGCAAAGGCTTTAGGGTTATAAATAGGCTAAGGAGGAGGATTAATGGCATTCTTTATATATGAGAAATTAGACATTTAAAGAGTATTTGTAGCAAGTAAGTGCAATCATTCCTCCTTAGTTCATTCAGTCCTGTGCATTAATTTTCATTTCACTAGTTCAGAAATTAGCGGTCTGCTTCTTGACTAAACAGAGTTCTGGAAATTCTGACTCAGTCCACTGGAATGAACTGGAAGTTCTCCAGTTGTCCAAGTGATACCATCTGAAGCCTGTGCCCAACAGTCTATTCTTTGACATGTCAATAGTTTTACATCTTTGCTGCACCTCTTTGCCATGGAGCTTTGAGAGAACTTTCTTTGCTGAAGACACAGGCACTGCCTACTAGTTGACTACAGAACTTTCCAACAAGCATCAGAGTGAGAGGCTCTCTGTAGATGACAGAGATTAATTGTGGTTAATTTTACTGATTATTTTCAAATGTGAAAATTCTGATAAAAATCCATAAGAGTAATACAATTAACAACTGAATTAAGTTGTTTTGGTAGCATGTAAAGTAAGAATCGTAAAATCAATCCAGAATGGTTTAGTGGTTAGTTCTTTTTGAAGATGGTGAGTTTTGTTTGATTTATAAAACATGATGAATATAATTATTACAAAGGAAGCTAGCCTGATGTCTAATATGATAGTTTTGTGACATGAAACATGTAACAGTAATGTACTATGAACATCAAGTAAAGTAATTCAGTAAGTCTGGAATAAATGTTACACATCTTTTTTTTTAATTTTTAAATTAATTTTTATGTGTATGAGTGTTTTGCCTGCGTAGGTGCACATGTTCATGAAGTGCCTATGGAGGTAAGAAGAGGATAATGAGATTCCCTGGAACTGGAGTTACAGTTGGTTGTTAGCTACCATATGGGTGCTGGAAACTGAATCCAGGTCCTATGCAAGAGCAGCAATTGCTTTTAACTGCTGAGCCATCCTTCCAGTCCCTAGATGTCTGGATTTTTAGGACGATGCTGATCCATAAGATATTAGACCAAATTTTAAAAGTAATGTCATTACTAAATAAGCATTTTGTTTATTTATTTATTTATTTATTTATTATTTATTTATTTATTTATTTATTTATTTATTTATTTATTTATTTATTTTGGTATTTTTGAGACAAGGTCTCTGTAGCCTCAGCTGGCCTGGAACTCACTATGTAGACAAGGCTGGCCTTGAACTCACAGAGATCTGCCAGCCTCGACAGGGTCTCTCTGTAGCCCCAGCTGTCCTAGAACTCACTATGTAGACCAGGGTGGCCTTGAACTCACAGAGATCTGCCTGTCTCTGCCTCCCGAGTGCTGGGATTAAAAGCATGCACCACCACGCCCAACAATAAGCATTTTATTTTTTAACCACATGCAATGCCTATGGAGGCCAGAGGGCATTGGGTTCCCTGGAGCTGGAGCTACAGACAGTTGTTAGCTGCCATATGGGTGCTGGAAACCAAACCTGAGTCCCTTGGAAAAACTCTTAACTGCTAGAACCCTTTTTTTAAAAAAAAATATTTTATTATTTTTATTTTATGTGTATGAATGTAATGCTTGCATGTAAGTAAGTTCGTGTGGAGGTCAGAAGAGGGCTTCAGTTTCCCTGGAACTGGAGTTACTGACAATTGTCAGCTGCCATGTGGGTGCTGGGAATTGAACCCGGGTCCTCTGCAAGAGCAGTCAGTGCTCTTAACCACTGAGCCATCTCTCCAACCCTAAATGAGCATTTTAGATGGCTGAAATTAATATTGAAGACACTGAACTATTTCCTAATAATATGGCAAAGCATTGTCAGGTGAAAGGATGTTACTCCTGTAACTATATTACAGTATATAAAACTTTGTACAGCTCTAGATTCATCATAGACTGTACTGGTTCGATGAAGTAAGTATCCATGTTGGGAAAAGTCAAGGTATAATCGTTGATATTGTCAGACTGACAGGATCTAGAACTGACTTGGAAACAACCTCTGGATATATCTGTGAGGGAATTAATTGAGATAGAAAAACCAACTCTGAATGTGGGTAGCACCATTCCGTGGCATGAGGTCCCTGACTGAATAAAAAGGAGACAGTGAGCTGAGCCCCAGCATTCATTTCTCTATGCTCCCTGACTGTGGATGCAATGTAACCATGTAAGACATGCTCCAGTTCCCATGATGGACTGCACTCTCAAACTGTGAGCCAGAATAAACTGTTTCTCCCTTAATTTGTTCTTTTCATGTATTTTCTCACAGCAATGAGAAAAAGTAACATAATACACCAGATGAAAAGGAACTTTGAGTAGTTTCCAGGAAATGAGGATAATTTCCTGTTGATAGCCAGCAGACAGCTAGGGTTGTCCTTGAAGCCATAAGGAAATGAATTCTATCAACTATCTGAGCTTTAAATTGGATTTTTCCCAAATCAAGAGTCCTGGTGAAAAAAACAGCCCAGGTAATACTCTGATAATTTTTTTGAGACCCTAAGTTGAGGACCTAGTCTAATTGTATTTGAATTTCTGATACAGAAACTGTGCTAATAACTTTGTGTTGTAAGTGACTGATTTTCTGGTCATTTGTTTTGCACTAGAAAGCTAAACTATACATATATAATAATATGTATACACACATATGTATATATTTTTTAATTTCATCTTTTTGAGTTGCTCCAGCTGGCCTCTATGTAGACCAGTCTGGTCTCAGTCTCACAGAGACCCTCCTGCCTCTGCCACCTGAGTCATGGGATTAAAGGCATGTGTCACCATGCCTGGCTTACACTCTTTTGAAAACTATTTATTCTATCTTAAATTGTGTGTGTGTGTGTGTGTGTGTGTGTGTGTGGTAAGTATGTGGGTATGTATAAGTGAACCCAGGTGTTCCTGAGGCCAGAGGTATCTGATTTCCTGGAAGTGAAATTCTAGGCAGTTGTGAGACATCTGACATGGTGCTGGGAACTGAACCTAGGTCCTTTGGAAGAATAGTAGACTTTTTAAACTGCTGAGCCATCTTTCCAGCCCCATGTTTTATTTTGTTTGGATGGTTATTGTTGATGATTTAAATAATGGGAGTATTAATAGCACATATTTCATAGGGCTTTATAAGTATGGGAATTGCCTAGGAAATGCTTAGATTAGAATCTACTAAATAATAAGCACTTAATAAAAATTGTTTTCTTTTTTGCACCTCTTCCCCCCACCCTTGAGACAGGGTCTTCCTGTAGCCCCACCTGGCCTAGAACTCATTATGTAGACCAGTCTGGCCTTGAACTCAAAGAGGTCTGCCTGCCTCTGCCTCCTGAGTGCTGGAATTAAAGGTGTGTGCCCCCACACCTGGCTAAAGATTGATTTTTATGTCATTATTATTATGATTTTTATGTATCAACCTGGTCTTAGGTATTAGAGACTAGAAAATATTGGATAGAAGCCTTGAGTATTGCCCCAATTGCAAGCCTCCTCTAGAAATGGAATATACTGAAGCTGGGACTTTTGTGAGTGACTTTGATAGTATCATAAGACCTTCCTAAGTGGAACCTAGTAGTTACTGAGGTGTTAGATTTCTGAGAGAGCATCCAGTATCTTTAGGACTTGTGAAGAACAGAGAATTTGAAACAGGAAACTGGGAGGGCTAAGAAATTGAGCTTGTATTTGTTGAGGGAGAGTGAGTGGGTGTAACTACTGGGTAAGGGTGGATTTGTTTAGGTAATTAAGACAGGACAGTTGGCTCTCAAATACTTTTGACTTTGTCTTTTAGTAACAAATAGATTTATCTATTTAATATTATTATTTTTATTTTATGTGTCATGAGTGTATTGCCTGCATGCGTGTGAGTGCACCCATGTCGTGCAGTGCCGTGGAGGTCAGAAGAGGGCTTCAGATTCCCCTGGAACTGGAGTTAAAGGAAGGTTCGTAGCTGCCATGTGGGTGCTGGGAATCAAACCCAGGTCCTCTACAAGAGCAGTCAGCGTTCTTAACCGCTGAGCCATCTCTCCAGCCCTACAAATAGATTTGAAATTGCAACTCATCATACATGTTTATACGTATGTATTTACATGTATTTCAGTAATAGCTGTATCAAACTCACAAATTTCACAAAACAGTGTTTAATCTTAACTATGTATGAAATACCCTGACATACTTTATTCTGTTTGTTTTCCCCTTTTCAAAAATGTTGATCCTCACTTCCTCAATTGATTCATGACTTAACTAAACCTACAGTTGAAAAAGTACTAGTTGGAGTACAAATTAATCTTGTGACATTTCCTTGGAAAACAGTTGAACATACTTCCCCATGTGGATGAAGAGCCCATCATAGTTGGCTGGTGCTCTATAGCAAGGGATGAGATGTCTGCTTACTCTTTGGCTCCCTTAGCTGCCAGTGTTTAGCTTGGAGGTTCCTGGGATCTCTTAGCTTCCTACAGGTAAGGTTGTTTTTCCTCAGATGATTTCCTGTTGTTTAGATGCATATCCTTCTTTAGACTGGTAGAGGTAGCTCACAGAGGGCAAGATGTTTAATGGTAGCCAACATTTCCATACTGCTTTCTCTGTGCTAGGCACATTTCTGTTTCACATATATTGATCTTATATGTTGGGTACCTTAATTATCTTCATTTTATACATGGGGAACTATAACAGACACAACTTAAGTCACCTCAGTAGAATTCTTCTGCAACATACCTTAACATCTTGTAAACAAGTTTCATGTAAATGTTTTAAAAACATTTTTATTTATTATTTTGTGTATATGAGTGTATTGGCAGCATGTATATAAATATGTGTCATGCAGTGCCCTTGGAGGTCAGAAGAGAGCATCAGATTACCCTGGACTTGGAGTTATGATTGGTTGTGAACTTCCATGTGGGTGCTAGGAATTGAACCCGGGTCCTCTGCAAGAGCAGCCAGTGCTCTTAACTGCTGAGCCATCTCTCCAGCCCCATAAATGTTTTTTTTTTTAAATAATTATTGGATAAAATTAGTTCCTTATGGCTTTTCTTACCACTTCTAATTAACTTAGAGAAAAATAGAACTTGAATAAAATTGATGGCAAACTTTGAAGGAATATGGATTGCTTAAATTTTTCAGATTTAGAATTTGAATAAAGCCCTGTCATCTTCTACCAGGCCTGAGTTTGAGAATGAATAATGTTTCAGAGATGCCTACTTATTCTTAGCTCATGAATTTACCAATTTGAGATCTGCAAGAGGGCTTCATCCAATCCCCTGCCAGCTGCAACAGCTGTTGTATCCTGGCCTACACCTCCTGGGTTAATAGTATTTCTGACACAGTGTGAGTTTTCAAGTTGGTATGTATGATTTCTGCCAGAGCCTTCACTGCTGCCAAGTCTCAGTGTAAGAGGGTGCAGCTGATTTGTGGGGGAGGGTGTTTGTAACTATTAGGGAACAAGGTGCTCTCTGGGGTTCTGATTTCCTGCAGGCTAAGTGTGAATGATGTCAGACAGATCAGAGAACAGCCTATTCAGTTGGGATCTGGAACTCCTCACTCTCTTGGGCTCTTAGTTCTTTTGAGGGGATTCTGAACACAGTGTTTTTTGAGACAAATACCTTAATGTTCCCAATAAGTTCAGGGAACTTTTACAAGTTTCCTCTAGCTGCAATACCCCTTGTATGAGAGAACTGTCTGCCAAGGCTCCAGTGTGAAAAGGCAGGTCCTGAATAGCCAGGAGAATGATGAAACGGAGAAGAGAGAGACTGGGAGCACCACGCCTGCGGATTCAGTAAGGAGGCTGGGGTCTCTGACTGGAAACTGGCAGATGTCAGGAAAAGAACTAATGCCAACTAACTGCTTCAATTGCTTGGATGAAGACTCCGCCTTGGAGATGCCTGTCAGGAAGAGGGCTGAGCTGACTTCCGTAATTTAAGGTCAAAAGAGTGGTCTCTGGCAGGGGCCTATGAAGTTTCCAATTCTGAAAACCAAGTTAGATATAAATTTAGGGGTTTCTAGGTGCTTGAGGAAGCTGGGTTAATAATGTACATAGTTTTTCCCTTGCCTTGAAACCAAGTTTGTAAAGTTTGTATCAAAGCTGCAAATATAAGCCCCAGGAATATGAAGAAAAAAGATAATGAGAAGTATTTCCTTCTTTGATCCAGGGCATGGAGGGGTACATTTCTGCCCTTGGCCTGTCAGCTCAGAACCTCAGGCCTCCCTTGCAGATCCAAGCAGGGGTCCTCTAGCATGTGCCTTAAAATTTCTCTTTTGACTAAAACAGAAACTGTTAGGTGATGATTCTAAAACTGGGAAATGAGGGGAAAAAAACTTCTGTTTGCAGAGTAGCTTTTCCAAAAGCTGCTCAGGCTTATTTAGTGAAGTTCTGAGAGAACTGATCAGTGAATTAGGGACCAAGGAAAGAGTCCTAGCATTCATGTCTCCTCAGTATGCCTTGAGTTCCCTTCAACTTAAATCCTAGACTGGAAGAAGCACACTTTCTTCCTGGGTATTAGTGCTCACTGAGTATTCAGAACTTCTGTTGTGGCTTCCTGTGTGTTGAGGGCCTTCAATATCCATGGATGGTCATTAACGGAATTACTAATTCTACCAGACCCTGGAAAAAAACAGCACTTATTTATATAATTAGCATATTGGCGTACTTTTTAAAAATATTCTAAAACTAAGACTCAATAAGTAAAAAGACCATAATCAATTGAAGTAACATTTAAAGCAAAGATGACTTGTTAGCTGAGTTAAAATGACTTGTTAGCTGAGTTAAAATTTTTAAGTGGAGTTTGTAAACTTAAAAAAATGTAAGTGGTCAACAGTCATGATCTTTGAATATTGCTGTATTGTATCAGGAGCCTTGTGTCTATTTTAGAAAACAAGTTTGGAAAATTATTCCTAATAAATAGTTTATTAATTACCTTTCCTTTTTCAAACAATCTTTTTTTAGACTGTAGCTCATTGTATAACTTGCTTGCAGATTGGTAATTAGAAACAAAAGAAAATGAGGTTTGACTTTCACAGATTTTTATAATATTGATAACAGTCATCAGAATGATTCTCTATGTATTAAGGTTTAATACTGCCATGTGTGGTAGGTAATGTGTACCCCTAGTCCTAGCTCTATTGGAGGCTAAGGTAAGAACACCAGGAGTTGGAGGCTAGCCCACATGAAAAATTTAAACAGTATTATCCAGAATAACAAACATAAAATAGCTTATTATATGTTCTAGTTAGCCGTAACTTATATGTAGGAGGGAAAATACTTTGCATTTGTGAAAATTTAGGTGTGCTTATTTTATTTTCTTTGTTCTTTCTGAGACAGGGACTCAAACTCATGATCCTCCTGCTGAAATTACAGGCATGTACCACCATGCCTAGCTATAAGTTTGAACCACTTCTTTAATTTCTAAACTGTTTATCCAACCAAGAAATAAACTGAATCCAATTAGGTGATAATGAGAAGCAAGGTGACAATTTCCTTTGGAGATTATATATCTCTATATCTATCCATCTATGAATGAGAGAAATTTAAACACAAATAGAATGTCATCATATCTGAACAGTAATAATAATATAGGAAAGTAACATTTTGAAATCAGGTAGGTGCTTATGTGAGCCTTAAGTAATTTTTTTACTTTGGACTTAAAATATTGTACTTCAGGGACTAGAGAGATGGCTCAGCAATTAAGAGCACTGACTGTTCTTGCAGAAGACCCAGGTTCAATTCCCAGCACCTACATTGTGGCTAACAACTGTCCATAATTCCAGTTTTAGGGAACCTGATTCCCTCTGTGGGCACTGTACAACACGCGTGTACTTACATACATGTAGGCATAACACTTAAAAATATAAAAAGAAATAAAATATTTTTAAATAAAAAGTACTGTACTGTGTGTACATAGTATACAGTGTGTATATAGAAAGCCATGCCAATTGTATAGAAAATTAAATATTAGTAAACTGTCAACTATTTTTAATTATCTTTTGCCACTTATACTACTGACAGCAAATTAAAATCTATACCACTTATTTTCAGTCTTATTTAATAGTTTTCAATATGATCTAAGATATCGAGATTGCTAGATTGTTCACTAGATTGCTAGGGAAAAACAGAACTGAGAAACTAAAATTTAAGTAGAAATGTGGTAAGCATTAAGAGACATTATTTGGGGACTACAAAGATGGCTCAGCAGTTAAGTGCACTTTCTGCTCTTGTACCAGCCCCAGGTTTTGGTTCCCAGCACCTACATGGCAGCTCACAATTGTCTGTAATTCCAGTTCCAGGGGTTCCAATGCCTTCTGGCCTTTGTGGGCACCAGGCATACACATAGTATACATACATACATGCAAGAAAAACACACATACACATACAATAAAAGAGACATTATGTGATGAACTTACTAGAGGAGTGTTAGCTAAATATGTTAGGGTCATGGTAGATACTGGAATTTGTAAATTTTTGAGAACATTTTACCTTTGGTAGAAATACATATTTCTTTATAGGAAGTTTGGTTATTGAACATGAAATATTACCTGTTCTTTGCTGATTGATAAGTTGTAGTAAAATAATAGTGGTGTACCTGAACCCAATTCCAAATGCATCAAATAGTTAAAAATTTTTAAATTACAATTTTTGGGGTTGTTTTGGTCTCTATTTTGCCAATATTGATACCAATGTGTAGAATATTTGAGAATGATTTTTGACCACTTTTCTTGAGCATCTTACTTAAACTAATTCACTTTGACTATACTTCTTTTTAGTTGAGAAATTAACAATGATCCTGTTTTTTTCTACTACGATACCTTGTCAGAATCTCTACTCTTTGCCGAGGAGCCGACATAAACCAGCACATATTCTCACCCTCATCAGCTCCAGCCCTCTCCCTGGCTAAAGTCCCATTTAGTGCTGATTGTGTGCTGGCTTCTTCTCCTCTTGTCTTTTTCTTGAACCCACAAGCTCACAGCAGTCCTGGCAGTCCTTGTTCCAGCCGCACACTGCAGTGGAGGTAAGGAAAACTGCTGTGAATTGATTGTGGGTATTGGTGATTGCTTCTGGACTCATCCCTAAAGTCCATACCTCACTCCTTAATAATTTGTAGAAGAGGGGTTGGGGATTTAACTCAGTCCTGGGTTTGGTCCTCAACTCCGAAAAAAAAAAAAAAGACAAAATAATAATTTGTAGAAGCTGAGTAAGAGGCATGGCCCTTTGTAGAGAAGTATAAAATCACTTCACAGACCCTTGCTATATTCAAGATTTCCAGAGAAAGTAGGGTAGCACACTAGTACTAAGATAGTTATGTGGCCATCCTAGCTTCTGGACTGTGACTATCCCAAAGCCTTGCAGTGCTAGAGATCTTTAGGAAAAAAAAAAAAAGCCAAAGCCCACATTTTACTCAGCAGTATTATCTGAGTCTAAATTTGTTCTGACTGATGAAAATAACCCTTCTATTTCTTTCTTCATTCCTTTTCATGTATCTAGCACTGTTTGAGTAGGTACTCTTAGATACTATATTAGGCATAGAAGACAAAGCAGTGACCACAAAGTGATGATGTTCCTGTCCTCAACAAATTTAGATGCTAGTGGAAAAGAGACAAAGTTGATGAGTAATACAATAGGTGGCCAGTGCTACTAAGAAAAATACAGTAGGATAAGAAGAGTAGGAAATGTGAGGATCAGAGGTTGGTCTTTGATCCTCCGTGGTAAGTTGACATGTGAAAAAAGACTGAAGGAAGTCACCTAGTCAGAATGTAGCTATCTGGAGGAACTGTTCCAAGCTGAGGCAATAGTAATGATGAAGGACCTGGTATAAGGGCTCCCTTTTTTGTGTGGTCTGTGCAACAGAGTCCCTTGAAGCAGGCTTGGCATAAGTTAGGTGGGGATTGAAATGATGTCTGAGGAGTTTTGAGCTACATTAAGTGGAACTTCAAAGGCCATGGTAAGGGTATTTGTTTTTATGATGAATGAGGTAAATAGCCATTAAAGTGTTTAAAGCCAAAGATTATATGGACCAAAAGGTTGCTCTGAGCCAGGCATGGGCAAAGTCTTGTAATCCCAGGAGGAAGGTTACGAGTTTAAACACAATTTGTATATATAGTGAATTAGAGGCTGGTCTAGGCTATATGAGACCCTGTCTCAAAATAAATAAAATAATCACTGACTATAGTTAGAAGGCTGCTGGCATTGTCTGAATAGGAGACAATAATTGTTTAAACCTATGATGATACAGGTATAAGAAGTGATATATTATTAGGGATATATTATTATTTGTATATGTGTGTGTATATGTACTTACTTGTGTGGCTATGTGCAGGTATGTGTATGTGTGTGTGTGTGTGTGTGTGTGTGTGTGTGTGTGCGTGCATGTGGAGGCCAGTGATTGATAAGCATCTTCCTCAGTCACTTTCCACCTTACGTTTGAAATACAAACTGAACCCGGAGCTGGCTGACTAATGAGCTTCAGGGATCCTTCTGTCTCCACCTCCCCAGCATTGGAATTACAAGTGCATGCTGCTGCACCTGGCTTTTACATGGGTGTTGGTGATCTGAACTTAGTTCTTCATGGTTGCATTGCAAGTACTTTACTAAGTGAGCCATCTCCTTAGCCCCAATATTATTTTGAAAGTAGAATGGATAGGATTTATTAATAGATTTGATTTAGAATTTGAGACTAATTTTTTCTTTTGTTAGGCAGTACTTTAAGAATATTCTACTTGATGTCTATGTGTGAGTTTTTCCACTCAGGCTAATGGAAACATGAAATTCTCCTGGCCCTGTAAGAGCTGGAGGTTTATGCTTGCTTTCTTGGACAGTTTCCTTATCCTCCTGCAGTGATTGGTACTTATCTAAAAGCTTGAGAGCCCCCTTACCCTTTGTAGATTTCTGTAGTTCTTTCTGTAGCTCTCTTCTTTCTAGTACTATGCCTCACAAATTGTAGCCAATTTAGCCTCTCCAAGTTCTCAATTCTATCTCCTCAACTGAGAGATTTTTGGGTTCTATGCATGTCCCCTTCTTATATTGCTTTTTAGACATATTCTCTAGGTAGTTAGAGTGATTCTTGGGTCTTATCTGTTTGTTTCCCTTCTGTTCGATGTCTGTTTCACATATTTTCTCTAATTTTATTTTCAATGAGGTCCTGCTATGTTGCCCTGCCTGACCTCAAACTCATGGGGATAAGTGATCCTTCAGCCTCAGCCTCAGCTTCTCAAGTAGCTGGGACTGTATGTGCCTATTACCATACCTGGCTAATTTTTTTTTTTTTGAAGGTGGCATTTAAAGGCACAAAAGTAAATCTGGACTCTTGTTTCCTTTTTATCACAAGGAGCAAAAGTCTTTTTTATTTATTTTAGTTTTACTTCACGTGTATGAGTGTATTGCCTGCATGTAGGTAAGTGCACCTGTGTTGTGCAATACCTGCGGAGGTCAGAAGAGTCTGTCAGATCTCCTGGGACTGGAATTACAGACAGTTGTTAGCTGCCATGTGGGTGCTGGGATTCAAACCCAGGTCTTCTGCAAGAACAACCAGTGTTCTTAACCGCTGAGCCATCTCTCCAGCCCCCACAAAAGTCTTAGTAGTCCTAATATTTGAGTTTGTTTCTGTTTTCAGAGACTATTAGTTGACAGATTCATATTGGGTAAACCTAGTAGAAATAGAACAGATTCTTATTTTATCAGGCATAGTCAAAAAAGTTGAGCAGCTGGGACTGGTAGTACATGCCTACCTAATTCCAGCACTTGAGAGGTGAAGTAAGAGGAGCAGAGCTCAAAGCCAGACTGGGTTACAAAACAAACTGTTTCTCAAAACAAACAACAACATAAAAAAAAAAAAAAAAACCAGAATTGAAGGCTGGGTGTGGTGGCGGCCCCCTTTAATCCCAGCACTTGGGAGGCAGAGGTAGGTGGATCTTTGTGAGTTCGAGGCCAGCCTGGTCTACATAATGAGTTCCAGGACAGCTGAGGCTACAGAGAAACCCTGTCTCAAAACAAAACAAACAAACAATCAAATAATGAAATCAGAAGAAAATAGTCTTACATTAGTTTCAAAAACAAAACAAGACAAAGCACTCCAGGAATAAATCAAACCAAGGAGATAAAAGACCTATAATAAAAACTCTAAAACATTGTAGAAGATGGAAGGAAGGCCCTCCCGTATTCATAGATTGAGCACCCAGGAGGCAGAGGCAGAGGCAGGTGGATCTCTGTAAGATTGAGACCAGTCTGGTCTACATAGCAAGTTCCAGACCAGCTGGGGCTACAGGGAGACCCTGTCTTTAAAAGTGGGGGGAGAGATTTATGCTTTTAATCCCAGTACTTAGAAGGCAGAAGCAAGTGGATCTCTGAGATTGAGGCCAGCCTGGTCTACATAGAGAGTTCTGGGCCAAGTGAGGCTAAAGGGATACCCTGTCTCAAAAACAAAACAAAAACAAGGTGGAGGTGGGGGAAGCTAGGGAGATGTTCCTGTTGGCAAACATGAGGACCTGAGTTTAGAAACCCCAGTACCTACATAAAACCAAGGCTTGCAATGCTACACATGTATAACACTAGCATTTGGGCATGCGCTAGTCTGGTAGATCCCTGAACCTTACTGGCTAGCCAGCCAATCCAATTGTGGAGCACCAAGTTAAAGAAAGTGCCTGTTGGGCAGGAGAGAAGGCTCAGCGATTAAGAACACTGGTTGTTCTTACAGAAGACCTGGGTTCAAATCCCAGCATCCACATGGCAGCTAACAACGGTCTGTAACTCCAGTCCCAGAGGATCTGACAGCCTCTTCTGACCTCCACAGACATTGCACGACACGGGTGCACGTACCTACATGCAGGCAATACATGTATACACATAAAATAAAAATAATTTTTAAAAAAAGTGCCTGTCACCAAAAGACACCTAACATCAATCTTTGGCCTCCACATGCGTACATGTACACATGTAATTACCACACATGCACATAATTATAAAATAAAAGAATCGAAGGGGGCTGGTGAGATGGTTTATCAGGTAAAGGCGCTCAACACCAACCACCTCCATGCACACTGTGGCATGCACACATACACCTTCAATGAATGAATGAGTGGTAAATAAATCTCGTAAAAGAAGTAAAAAATGCTAGGAATATAGTTCAGTGGTACAGCATTTTCCTAGCACATGCAAGGTCCTGGGTTCAGTTCCTAAACCTCAAAACCAAGAAACAAGGATTTAAAAGTACTCAATTTCATGTAAAATAATTCAATGCAATATTACATTACTACCGCCAACACTGCTAAAATAATTACTAGCACGGTAGTATTAGAGGTAGTATTACACAGAATTTGAAACAGTGGGAAATATAAACATTGCTGGAAGGAATTTAAATTTATACGCCCACTTAGTGAAAATAAATAGCACCTCAAAAATATTCAATGATAAAACAAATCCACTCATATTTTACTCCAGAAGTGTATACACGTGTTTTCTAAAAGCCATGTGGAATCATGTTCATGAACATTTTCCCCTAATGGATAATTAACTTGAAACAGCCCAAGTGCCCATTAAGAATAAAGTGGAGAAATAAATTATAGTGTACTTAAGCCACAGAGTAGTATACAACAATGAAGATCAAAAAACCATGACTGTAATAAATATGATCAACCTCATAATGTTGAATGAAAGAAACCATATAGTAATACATATTGTTGGATTTCAAATATACAAAGTACAACACGAGGCAATAATTCATGGTGCTAGAAATCAGAATAGTGTTAAGATTGAGAAGGATGGTATAATGATTGAGTAGGATATAATAAAGAGCTTCTGGAAGCTGGAATTTCTGTTTCTTGGGTGGGGTTTATTTCATGATAGTTTGTCAAGCTATGCAGTTGTTTCTGTACTTTTATGTGAATATTGTATCTCAAAATCTTATTAATAAAGATTATTTTCTACCAAACAGATCTGGTTTCATTTTACCAATACCAATACCTGTTTTGTTTGTTTGTTTGTGTGGGGTTTTTTTGTCCTCCCTTCCTGTTTGATTTTTAAAATAATTCAAAAAAGAAACATCCCCAAGAATTTGTCCTTGTCCTGGCCCTGCTACATACTATTTGTAGGCATATAACTTGCTTTCATTCTACCTCAATTTCTACACCGTTAAACTGGGAGACAATGATACTTTCAGGATTGCACTGGGGAGTGAGATAATACATGTCAAATTCAGACTGTTATTTTACTAAAAATTTATAGATGATATTTCCATTGCATTTGAAAGCTACAATACTTATATGAAAAGTGATTTTCTTCCTTGCTACCCATTTGTGTACCCTAACCTTGGGCTATATAGTCTTATGATTGCATCATCACAGTTGGACTGTTTCCTAACCATTCTACTTAGGCCTTGAGTATTACCAGTTTCTTGATCAGTGTTTTATACCTACTGTGTTAAGCTTTATGATGAAGGTTATTTGAGAAAAATCTTGTAGAAAGAAAAGTGTCTGTAATAGTCTTTCTGGGGGTAGCTTTGTTGGAAACGCTGGTGTTCTAAGCAGTGAAACTGAATCCAAAAGGCAAATACCCCTTTAGTGTCTTTGGATTCTTCAGGAAAAAGGACTGCTAGTCAGTCCTCATTGCCTCATTTTGTAGACAGAATGGGTTCAGGACTGGAGAGTCTGATTTAAGGAACTAGCACTCCAGGGGTAGAACCAGAGACAAAATTTTCAGTGATACATACTTTGTATAGGAGAATTCTTTTTTTATGGCTTTACTTATTTTTTAATGTGTATATAGTCATGTTTTTGCATAATGACATTTTGGTGAAAAATCACAATTGTGGTCTCATAAGACTATAAGGGAGAGCTTGGGAGGTGGCTTGGTGGTTAAAGTGCTTGCCATGCAAGCACGAGAACCAGTTTGGATCCCCACAACCCACATAAATGCTTGGTGGGCAGAGAAACCTGCCTGTTATTTCAGCACTTGGAAGGTAAAGATGGGGGATCCTTGGAACAAGCTAGGTAACAAAACTAGCCCAATGAGAGAGCTTTGGGTTCAGTTGAGAAGACCTGCCTCAATGAATAAGATGGAAAGGGATCGAGGAAGATTGCTGATGTTGACCTTGAGCCTACACACACACACACACACACACACACACACAAGTGAATGCACTCATGCCCATCATACATACATATATATGCATACCATGCGTACATACACATGAAAAAGTAAAGATTTTTTTATAATGGAGCTGAGAAATTCCTAATGTGTAGTAATGATGTAACCAGTATAACATTGTAGCATCATGGCTATAATACTTTAATTAGCTATTTGTAGTGATGCTGGTATAAAGAAACCTACTGGGCTATCAGTCACATAAAAGTATAGTACATATGGAAGGGGTGGAGTGTCAATTGGAAGTCACCTCTGACCACTATGCCAGCAAGCTGTAGTCACACCTCCTTCCCATGCTCATCAAGGAGTCAGTGGGGGAGTCAGTTACCCCTCCCACCCAGTCAGTCGACCTTAGCTGCAGGTGGGGAGGGGCTAAGGATATATAAGCCAAGAATGCCATGAGGCACTTCTCTTTCCATTTCGTGCAGCTGTCAGGAAGTCATAGGATCCATATTTGAGTGTGGACTTTCCAGCACAGCTGTAAATGGGGTGGGGGGCACTCTCCAGTAAATGAATCCCCCCACCCTATGCTCTGTTAGCAAGCCCAATAGACTTGTTAGGATTGAAAAAAAAAAAAAAAAGAGCAGAGCTAATGAAAACCTTCATTAGTTTATCAAAGTTGACCCTATGTTGGCAAATCTTTTGGTGTATTTGATTTCTTATCCCTACTTTTTCACCCTTAAGTTCATTGCATATATATTTATATATAATCTGCTTCAAGTAATTTCTGAAAAAATGTGTTAAAAATTGCCTCTCTTTGGAATAATAAAAAAAGAAAATAAATACATAAATAGGATTGGTAACAAGAAAAAGTATAGTATATATAATACAATATGGGCCGAGTGTGGCGCACGTCTTTAATCCCAGCATGTGCTTATTTCCCATGCATATATTATCTTTAGGAAAGTATTTAAATATCTTACTCTTTTTATTTTTAAAATATTTTATTTATTGAGCTGGGTGTGGTGGCGCATGCCTGTAGTCCCAGCACTTGGGAGGCAGAGGCAGGCAGATCTCTGTGAGTTCAAGGCCAGCCTGGTCTACATAGTGAGTTCCAGGCCAGCTGGGGCTACAGGGAGACCCTGCTTCAAAAAGACAGAAATTTTTTTTATTTTATTATATATGTATGAGTGTATTGCCTGCCTGTATATAAGTGCACCTGTGTCCTGCAAAGCCCACAGAGTCAGAATAGGGTGTCAGATCCCCTGGCACTGGAGTTACGAATGATTGTTTATGTATATCAGTTTATGCCTGCATGTATGTAAAAACACCTGTGTTGTACCTTTAAAATTAGGACTGAAAACTGCTTTTCTTTTCTTTTCTTTTCTTTTCTTTTCTTTTCTTTTCTTTTATAGATATCCAGTGCCCTAAACTGTCAAGTGTTTCCAGTTTTCTTGAACACATCTCCCTACAGAAGCTCTCCCTGTTGAGTCCTGGAACTCACTATGTAGACCAGGTTGTCCTCGAACTCACAGAGATTCACCTGCCTCTGCCTCCCAAGTGCTGGGATTAAAGGCGTGTGCCACCACGCCCAGCTTGAAAACTGCTTTTCATCTGTTTATTAGGGGGAGAAATAATGGGTAACTTGGTAACTACTATAACTAAAACAGTGTCTCCTCTCACTGTTCAATTTGATGGATGTCTAGTCTTACCCTGTGGGAATTTAGGAGAACCAGAATGTTTTTTTCTGATTGGGTCCCGAGTTTTTCCACCATGGGTCATCTAAGGCGCCTTTAAAATTAATTCTGAAAGGAGCCTGATAATATATTATTACCTAAAGGACATAATGGATCCACTTTCTTTTTACTTTTGCTAAATGCATGCTTGTAATTTACTTGTAGTATAAAATCTTAAGAATAACACCTCATAATATAATATAAAAAAGAATAACTGTAGTCCAAAACCCAAAGGAAAAACTATTGAAACAGTCTTCCTGTTTTTTTGATGTTGATCCCTGGTTGACTCTATATTTAAATTTTTATTTATTTATTTTTATTGTATGCATATTAGTTTATGCCAGAGTCTGTTGTTCATGTTTAAGCTATACAGGAAGGCCCTCAGAACCTCTCACAAGATGGGGATGGATTCTCTTGCCCTATGGAGGATTATGAAGCCTAAACCCATACCCCAAGTGTTGCATTGAAGGGGCAAATAGCAATTATGCTGCACTTAAGGTCTCTGTCAGCCAGGGATACGTAGTGAGGCCTTGTCTTCAAAACAAATAAATAAATATAAATAAATAAATAAATAAATATTTTCAATATGGTGCTGGTGGTTTGGTTAAGTCTTACCCTGTAAATTTTGCTTTTAATTTTGATACTTCTTTGTGTAACAATAAGATTCATGCTTTCTATCAGCTGTCTTCAAGGTAGTTTCTTGTCATGCAGGGAAAACACTTAGTGAAACAGTGACTTTTTGGGGTTACTTACAGAAGCAGAAATGACCCAAAGACAGCTGCATCACCAAAGGCCCACCCCAGCATGGTAATGGCTCACCAAAGCTGGAACCCTGGAGCTCACTGCACAGCTGCTTACTGTTGAACTTGTACTCCGTTCAACAGATTGGAGAATGTCTCTTCAGGCAGCTCAGTTGCTCTGTGCCTCCAACAGCTTGGCTGGTTTGTCTTCAGGCGGCCGGACTGGTTTGAGTCTCTTGTTGTTAGCTTAGTTTGTCTGAGTGTATCTCTCAGTAGTCCTTACTGTTTATATAACCATGGAGAGGGAAGAGCCTAGTGCATCTGGTCAGTTTTAAGAACTTCCGGAAGCTTTGGAGTTCTTCACTTTCTGAGTCTTAGAGAACCTCCCAGGCTGGAAAGATGGCTCAGCAGTCAACAGCACTGGCTGCTCTTGCAGAAGACCTGGACTTGATTCCCAGCACCCACATGGTGGCTAACAACCATTCATAACTCTAGTTCAATGGACCTGACACCCTGTTCTGACTTCTGTGGGCATTGTACAACACGGGTGCACTTACATAGGAGCAGGCAATATACTATACACATAAAATAAAAATAATGATAAAAACATGTATAAAAATAAATAATCTCCCTTTAGAACTCCCTGAGTCTTAAGGAGGTTCCTTACAGAATCAAATGCTTCACCTCCCTTTACATCTTGAGTCTTAACAAGCCTCTCTCCAAAACAGATTGTTTTATCTTGAAGGAAATGAAAATACCACAAACTCACCTAAGATTAGGTATGGTGTTCTAATACCTAATATCATGCCCAGCATAGCTCACAACTTCTTATAACTCTAGTTCTGGCAGATCTGATGCTTTCTTCGGGCCTCTGCAGATCCCTGTACACAATGACATGCCACACATATGCATAAATAAAAATAAATATTTTAAAATGTTGTACTTACAAAAGTGATCTAAGCTGGGCATGGTGGCACATGCTTTTAATCCCAGCGCTATCGAGGCAGAGGCAGGCTGATCTCTATGAGATCAAGGCTAGCCTGATCTACATAGCAAGTTCCAGGCCATCTGGGGCTAGAGAGAGACCCTGTCTCAAAAAGACTGAAAAAAAGAAATCTAGAGTAGAGCAGTAGTGAAGGGAGGTGGGTGGGAAAAGAGGGAGATTTTTGTCAACAGGTACAAAATTACAGTTAATTAGGAGGAGTGAGTCTGTGTTTTAGTGACAGCATGGTGACTGTACTTAATGTAAATTTCAAAATAACTGAAATAGAGGATATCAAATATTCTCACTACAAGGAGGAATAAATCATTGAGGTAATGGGTATACCAGTTAGCCTGCTTGGATCATTTCACAGTTTATCAGGACACCACATTGCACCATATAAATACAATGTTTAAACATCTATTTCATACCTGGGCATCTGTACTGGGGAGACAGACAGGCAGATCTCTGTAAATTCAAGGCCAGCTACAGCTACATAGTAATACTTTGTAAAAAAAAAAAAAAAATTAAAAACCAACTGATTTAGGATCATTCTCTCTTCTCCTATCTGGAGCAGATTTGCTTTCCCAACTTTTATGACGTTGACACTTTTGAAAACTACAACCAGTCTTTTGATTGAACATGTGGGTTTGTCTGATACTTAATCAGCATTAGATTCAGATTTGTCTGTCCTTGGTGAGAATGTCACAAAAGATGTTGTGTTCTCATTTCATCCAATCAGTTGATATAGACCTGCTTTGTCCCATTACCATGAAGTTAACCTCAGTCATGGATTTACATGACATGTCTGTTTTTTTAGTGTAGTTACCTTTTCTTGAACTTTTTTTTTATTAAAATTACATTTATTTACTTATTGGGGGTTGCAAGTGCTACAACATGTGAAAGCCAGAGAACAACTTGAGGGAGTTGATTCTCTCCTTCTAACATGTGGGTTCCAGAAATGGATTTCAGGTCATTAGGGTTAACAACAAGTTCCTTTATCCACTGAACCATCTTGTCATCTCGTTTTAATGTAATTGACAAACACCTTGTGAAACATTATTGTTAAGTCCCTATTCTTCATCAAATTAAATTAGCCTCATCAAAATTTGATTGACTGGTCTGGGGATGTAGTTCAATAATAGAATTGGTAGCCTTATCATGCTCATGGTTTGGGTTTGAATGAATGAATGAATGAATGAATGCATAATTGACCAAATGATTGATAATGTTTAATAACATAATAAATTCGCCCACTAATTTTGATGTATTATACTAATCTAGTTGCCAGATACCACTTTTATAATTCCCTTATTCCTTCTATATTCATCAGGTAGCATTCCTCTGTAGAGAATGTTCTCTCTTAAAATTTGTACTTATGTATCACATCAACCCAATAGATTCCTACTTTACTCAATGTGTTATTCATTTATTATTTATTTATTTAATATGCCATGATGTTCATGGAGGTCAGAGGACAACTTTCAGGAGTTAGTTCTCTCCTTCTGTAGGTTCTGGGAATGGAATGTGTGTCCTCAGGCTTGGTGACAGAAACCTTTACCCACTGAGCCAGCTCACTGGCCCTTAAAAGATAAAAAAACATTTTTAGCCAGGCATGGTGGCACATGCCTTTAATCCCAGCACTTGGGAGGCAGAGGCAGGTGGATCTCTGTGAGTTCAAGACCAGCCTGGTCTACATAGCGAGTTCCAGGACAGCTGGGGCTACAGGGAGACCCTGCTTCAAAAAGACAAAAAAAAAAATGTAGACCAGGCTGGCCCCAAACTCACAGAGATCTGCCTGCCTCTGCCTCCAAAGTGCTGGTACTATAGGTGTGTGCCACCATGCCCGGCTGAATAAAAACATTTAAAAAAAATTTAATCTATGTATGTGTGTGTGTGCGTGCGTGCGTGCGTGCGTGTGTGTTAGTACAAGTGCCCATAGTGGCCAGAAGAGGGCATCAAATCCCCTAGAGTTGGAATTACAAGCATTTGTGGGTTCTGGGAACTGGACTTGGGTCTTCTACAAGAGCAGTACATGCTTTTAACTGCTGAACCATCTCTCCAGCTCGATGATCTATTAATATCATTATATGTTTTGGTGCTGAAATTATAATTTTTTCCCTCATTTTGAAGCAGGGTCTCCCTGTAGCCCCAGCTGTCCTGGAACTCACTATGTAGACCAGGCTGGCCTTGAACTCACAGAGCTCCGCCTGCCTCTGCCTCCCAAGTGCTGGGACTACAGGCGTGTGCCACCACGCCCAGCTTGAAATTACAATTTTGTCAAGAGGAGTTTCTTCATGTTGACCTTTTTGATGTCTATATCATTCATTTTGAAAACTTCCTTATTGACCCTGTAAGTTATTTCCACATGGTTTATCTTGTATCTTCCCTTCTTTAACCTTCAAAGTAGTCATTTCTATAGAGAGCATAGTTCTTTTGGGTGAGAATGGACATAAAATCAGTTGTTGATACTTGAATTCACAGCTCCTAGGTAATATGTACACATACCACACATTATTGCAAAACTCTGGCTTACATTGATGTTTTACTTTGAATTCTAGTTTATTCTGGTTTTCTCTATATATTTTTAATTCCCTTCTTTGCTAATAAGAACCCTGACTCCAGTTATCCTCTTTTCCTGTTTACAACTAATCTCCTTTTATAGCCACTGACCAGGTATATGCTTTCCTTACCTTGTTGGTTCTCCAACACTCCATGACACGCCGACACCATTGTTTCTTTAAATAGACAACCTCCTTACCTGACATCTCCCAACAAACACCTGAACCTGTAGGGCTGGTTAAGAGCACTGGCTGCTCTTGCAGAGGACCCAGGTTTGATTCCCAGCACCCACATGGCAGGTGAAAACTGTTGGTAACGCTAGTTCCCAGGAATCCCTTATTCTGACTCTCTTCTGACCTCCTAGGGCATTGTACCAACACAGGTGCACTTACACACATGCAAGCAATACACTCATATACATAAAATAAAAAAATTAAATATTAAAAACAAAAACAAAAACCACCTGAAGCAGTGGGAACCAGTGCACTCACGTGTGTATACCCACACACATACACATAATTTAAAAATAAAATAAATCTTTAAAAATTTAAATAGAACTTTTAATAGTCAAGAAAAAAAGTCTCTCTTTAAAAATAAAAAAAAGCCAGGCATGATGGTACACTCTTTTAATCCCAGCATTTATAAAGCAGAGACAGAAAATCTTTGAGTTCAAGACCAGCCTAGTCTAGTAGTGAGTTCCTGGTCAACCAGGATTACATATAGAGACTCTGTCTTGGAGGAGAGTGGGGGAAGGGGGGAGAGAGTTGGAAGAGAAAGTCTCTCAGAAGTTTAACTGTAAACCTTCATTTAACTGAAATTAAGAGCTGGGGCTTAAGCTATTTGTGTAGTCTAGGACCAGTTGTGGACTGGTAATAATCCCATGTCAGAAATACTCTGTGTGTGTGTGTGTGTGTGTGTGTGTGTGTGTGTGTGTGTGTGTGTGTGTGTGTGCCTGTCTACATACATGTACTTGGCCATGAGTGCCTGTGTGGAGGTGAGAGGTCAATGTTGTTGGGTGTCTTCCTGTATCACTCTCTACCTTATTTTTTGAGACAGGATCTTGTCATGAGACTGTTGCTCACAGTTTTGGCTAGACTGGCTGTCTAGTAAGCTCCTGAGATCACCGGTCTCCGTGCCTGTTCCCTGCTCAGCACTGAGATTGCAGCCATGTGCCACCATACTCAGCATATATGCTAGGGATCCTAACTCAAGTTCTCATGCATTTGTACAGCAAGCACTTTACCATAACATTAACCCATCTCCCTAGCATTCCACCTCCAACTTAAGTGACATATTTTAAAATCAAGTCATGTAGAATTCTTATAAATAAAGCTTCATGGAAGAGAAACCCACATTATAAAATTACAAATCATTCATTAAAACAGTCTATCACAGCCATGCTTGGTGGTGCACGCCTTTAATCCCAGCACTTGGGAGGTAGAGGCAGGCGGATCTTTGTGAGTTCGAGGCCAGCCTGGTCTACATAGTGAGTTCCAGGCCAGCTGGGGCTACAGGGAAACCCTGTCTCAAAAAGACAAAAACAAAACAACAACAAAAAGAAACAGTCTATAACAAATGATAGGTGAAAGAAATGACAAGATTTGATTCCAAAGAACTTTAGAAAGTAGCCTTATAAAGATTATGAAATACCTGGGCCTGGTAGCTCATGCCACCTTAATCCCAGCACTCCAAGAGAGCTCTGTGAATTCAAGGCCAATGTGGTCTACAAAATGAGTTCCTTTAAAGGTTAAAACCTCATTTAATTTTATGTCTTATAGGGTTTCTACTGAGTACAATATTGTGTAACTGTAATAATTCAACTGTAAACCTAAAAATTTACAGCCAATTTTGAAAGAGATGCATCTTAGCTCAGGAAATTGTTATTGAATATGTCAGTGCTGTTGTAATGAAGTGCTTCTTTTAAGTATGTGGTTATTAAATAAATAATTAAAAAAAAAATAAAATATTTTTTAAAAGTACAAAGAACACTCATCAGAATAAGACAAATAAATCCCAATTAGAAAATATGCAGAAAAACTGTGCCATCATTCAAACAAAGGGCAAGACTTAAAAGGAGTGAAAGCTGGGCATGGTGGCGCACACCTGTAGTCCCAGCACTTGGGAGGCAGAGGGAAGCAGGTCTACATAGTGAGTTCCAGGACAGCTGGGGCTACAGGGAGACCCTGCTTCAAACAACAACAACAAAAAAAAAAAAAAAAAAAAAAAAAAAAAGGAGTGAAAGAACTTTCAGTTGTCTGCAAAATCTTCCAGGCCTGCAATTGGGGCAAAAAGATCACAAGTTCAAGGCCTGCCTAAGCTATAAAGTGAGTTTAAGCCTAGCTAGGCAACTTAGTAAAATCCTGTCTCAAAGTAAATGATTAAGAAGTCTGGGGATGTATCTTTGTTGGTAGAGTGCTTGCCTAGTGTACATGAAGTCTTGGGATCAGCCCCTAACACTACATAAAATCAGATGTGGTACATGACTGTAATCTCAGCACTTGACAGGTAGAGGCAGGAATATCAGAAAGAAGCTCAAATTTACCTTTAGCTACCAAGAGAGCTTGAAGACAGCCTCGGCTACATGAGCCCATTTCTCAAACAAAACAAGAGGCTGGGGATGTAGTTTAGTGGCAGAGCACTTACAGAGTAGGCATGAGGCCCTCATTTAACCCTAATACTAAAATCAATCAATCAGTCCACAAGAGCTAATGTACTTTGATCATGAAGGTTGAGGAATGTAACTCAGGGGTAGAGTGTTTGCCTAACATTTGGAAGTCTAAGGTTCAGTGCTCATAACTGTTAAAAAGAAAGAAAATTAACCAGAAAGTTCATTCAGGAAAACTAGAAAGACGGGATGGAGGAGGGTAGTCAAGGGGGTGAATATGAGCACAATATAATACACACACACATGTGAACTGTCATAATAGGTGCTGGGAAATGTAGCTCAGTGGTGGTGCTGGCCTAGCATGTGCAAGGCCAGGGGTTCAGTTCCCAGTAACCCCCCCCCCAAAAAAATGAGGAAAATGACATAATTAGACTCATTATTTGTATGCTACCTAAAAAATACTAATTTTAAAAACCTTTGAAATGGGACTGGAGAGATGACTCAGCAGTTAAGAGCACTGGCTTGAAGAGGACCTGGGTTGAGTTCCTAGTGCCTCTTCTGACCTCTGTGGGCACTGCATGGCATGGGTGCACTTACACACATTCAGACAATACACTCAGACACATAAAATAAAAATAATAAACTTTTAAAAAAGAAATAAAGGGTAAATTAGAAAAAAAAACCTTTGAAATCAAATATACATTCACACAAATTCAGAAAAACTTGTGTATAAATGTTCTTAGCACCAATAATAACCAAAATGTATTAACCTAGATGTCCATCAGTTTATGAATGGAGAGTGAAATATGGTATTAATCCATTCAATGGAATTATTTATCCACCAAGAGGTATAAAGTTCTGACCAATATGCTACAACATGGATGAATCCTGAATACATGCTAAATGAAAGAGAGCAGCAAAAGGCCAATAATATATGATTAGACTTCTGCAAAATTCCCAGAATAGGTGAATCCTTTGAGGCAGAAAGTCCCTTAGAGGTTGTTTAGTATAGAAGGGGGACTAGAATGGTGATGGTTGCACAACATTGTGAATGTTCTAAAGATCACTGATTGAGTTGTATACTTTGTAATGGTGAATCAGTAGCAATAGCAGGAACCATAAGATGGTAGAATACTATTCTTAAAACACTGGGGGGTGGTGGGGGGAAGCCACCTCGGAGGGCAGTCACCTGAAAAAACAAAAACATCAACCAAAAAACAGGATTATATTTAAAATATTATTTTTATTTTATGTATATGTGTGTATTACCTGCATGTAAGTAAGTGCACCCATGTCGTGCAATGTCTGCAGAGGACAGAAGATGCTGTCAGATCCCCTGGAACTGGAGTTACGGACAGTTGTTAGCTGCCATGTGGGTGCTGGGATTCAAACCCGGGTCTTCTGCAAGAACAGCCAGTGCTCTTAACCACTGAGCCCTCGGAATTATTTTTATTATATAACAATATATCTCTTTGCATATAGTCAATTCTCTTAAGATTTTCTTATTATTTTTATTACCTTGCTCTTATGTTTAAAAAGTTCTCCTTAAACTTAAAATCAAATATTATTATTTTTACACTGATAAAAAATTTAAAGAAAGCATTGTAGGGGCTGGAGATGCTCAGTGGTTGAGAGCACTGGCTGCTCTTGCAGAGGACCTAAGTTTGGTTTCCAGCACCCATGTGGGGGCTAACAACTGTCCCCAACTCCACAGGATCCTATGCCCTTTGCTGGCCCCTACTGGCATTGCATGACACAGATGCACTGAATACATGCAAACAAAACACTCATATACATAAATTAAAAAAATCATAAATCTAAAAATTGCTTTTAGTTAAAAAAAACATTGTAACATTTTATGTATCTATTAAATTAGCATCAGAAATGAATAAAGACATTTTAAATTTAATTTTTAAGTTTAAGATAAAAACCAAAATTGAGCATGTTTATTACTATCAGATCCTTTCCGAAATAATTGCTATGGGAAATATAGAAAGTATAGAGATTATATTCAGAGAGGCTCAATCATAGAAATTAGAAAATGCCAGCAAATCTAAGGAAGTAGTTATTATATAAAATAATGATAATCATTATTAATTTTATAATATAGCAATAAGATAGACCTAAAATACTAGACCACTATTGAATGAAAGTTGATGTAAGGTCACAGGATTAGAGTTAAAGCCTTTTAAGGTTTTTTCTTTTGTTCAGAGTGAGAATGAAGAGGCCAGTTAGCCTCAGGCTTTGTTAAGACAAGAATGCCTTTAATTCCAGCACTCCCAGAGGCATGCTGATCTCTGTGAGATGGAGACCAGCCTGGTCTACCTAGTGTGTTCCTGACCAGCTGGGACTGCAGGGAGACGTGTCTCAGAAAGACCACAACAATAAAAAAAGAGTGCCTCTTAAAGCTTCCATACTAAGAACTAGATAATGTATAATTATTGACTATTTATAATTTCCGGATAAATAGGCAGAGGTTTAAAAAAAAAAAAAAAAACAACAATTCGGGGAGCGCTCCCACCTGCCTTGGAAGAAAGGAGTGTTTAGTTTATAGTAAAGTCCCCCCCCCCCAGTTTCTCTGATGCCTGGTTGGGGGTAGTAGAATTCTGGGTTACCTGCCCCATAGAAGTATGTTCATTTGTTTAAGGTTAGATGAATTGACTGCACTAAAGGCACTATTTCTGAGTATCGTGGAGAAGACGAAATAGACATTATTCATAAAGAACTCTCTAATTTGCATAATTTGTCAGATGATAAATGCTACTGGGAAGTAAAAGTAAAGCAAAGCAGGTTGCAGTATTATATAGAGTAATAAAGAAGGTAACATTTGGATAGTCTTGAAGGATTTTGCACCATTGTATACCTGGAAGAAAGAAATTCTAGATAGAGGGAACAATTAGTTAAGACGATGCTCCTGCTAGCCTTGTTTCTATGTGCAGTTAATAGCCTTTGGAAGGTTTTGAGCAGAGTAGTGAAACCACAGTTTATGCCTTAAAGAGGTCACTAACTGCTTGTTAGGAATAACATAGGAGAGGAGGGTAATAATCCAGGCAAGAGATAACTAATACATCAATATAATTACTATATAATAGGTACCTAATAATATCTCCCTTTGACAATAAGATTATTTCTTTCCCATGCTCACATCTTGGATTTAACAAGGGCAACCATTTTGGCTACTACCCTGAAATAAGATCTGGAAGTCCTTGACCTTAAATTGCTCCAGGTTCTTTGTCTTGTTTACACTTAATGAAACAAGTGGTCTTTTCCTTATTCTAAAAGACACAACCAGGGGGCTGGAGAGATAATGGCTCAGCAGTTAAAAGCTCTGGCTGCTCTTACAGAAGACCTGGGTTCAAATCCCAGTACCCACATGGTGGCTAACAACTGCCATAACTCTAGTTCCAGGGGATCCGACACCTTCTTGTGCCCTTTGGGCACTGCACAACATGGGTGCACTTATATAGGTATAGGCATAACACTCATACACATAAAACAAAACTAGAAAATAAAAAAAAAGAAATAACCAAGTCGGAGCAGCTGGACCTCTGGGACTGGGAAGTGGAAAAGGCCTAAGGAACCTGTAGCTGGGCATCCTGCACTACACTGTTACCTCAAACTGGGAAACAGGCTTCCTAAGTATTTTTTTTAATTGATTTTATATAAAATGAAATGGAGATCTTTTTTAAAGGTTAAAAATACTCATTAAATTTTATGTCTTACAGGGCTTATACTGAGTTCAATATTGTATAACTGTATTAACTCAACTGTGAACCTAGAAACTTGCACCCACTTGTGAAACAGTGGGTACTCTTGCTCTGGAGTGTGTTACTGAATATGTTAAATCTGTAGTGAAATGCTTCTTCTAATCATGTAATAATTAAAATTTTTAAAAATAATGATAAAAAATAATAATAATAATTAGTAGATATGAAAAACATTACCATTGAAATCTACTTGATGACTTTATATCCATGCTCAGATGCCAAGGAGCTCAGAAAGTAACTGACTGTGACTAGTAATAATCAGATATATAGAGACTAGAAATG
>NW_008333791.1:430127-512208 GCF_000622305.1 Nannospalax galili
GAGTACAATATTGTATAACTGTAATAATTCAACTGTAAACCTAAAAATTTATAGCCAATTCTGAAAAAGATGCATCTTAGCTCAGAAAATTGTTATTGAATATGTCAATGCTGTTGTAATGAAATGCTTCTTCTAAGTATGTGGTTATTAAATAAATAATTAACTGGGAAAAAATTTATTTTATATATATGAATGTTATGCCTGCATGTGTGTAAGTGCACTCATGTCATGCAGTGCCCAAGGAGGATAGAAGAGGGCACTGGATCCCCAGTAACTGGAGTTAAGGACAGTTGTTAGCCACCATGTGAGTGCTAGAATTCGAACCCAGCTCATCTACAAGAATAATCAGTGCTCTTAACCACTAAGCCATCTCTCTAGCCCTTCCTAAGTAAATTTAAGGCAGGTTTTGCAAGGGTCAGGTTTCTGAGTGCCTATTGGTTACCGGAAGGAGGGATATTCAAAGGCCAAGAACCAGCTGTCCTCCAAAAACAGCCACATTTCACCAGTGTTTCAGAGATTGCACAGTGTACCTGAGACCCTGCGCCACTGTCCACTGAAATCACCATACTAAGACATGTAGGATGAAATGCCAGGCCTCATTCTGACTGACCCAATTCTTGTAGTTAGCATCAGAGCATCAACTCAGAGCCTTCAGAGTACTTCCCATCATCTGAATTGCTATTTCTGACTCTCCTGTACCATTTTCTCATTGAGATGAAAAGAATGAAGTCTTTATCATCCTCCTATAATTCCAGAGAATTAACTAGAGCCTGTTGAAAGAGAAACAGTTCCTTGTTCTGGATCTCAGCTGATCTGAGTCATGGCATGTGTACCAGAGTGTCTGACCTTCCTTCTCCTCCTGGCAGCTGTTATGGATTTGCCAAGTGAGATTATGTGTACCTTTATATAAAGGCATGTGGTTTTGAAATATGATCTTTAGTGTTTTGTATTTTATTTTAAATGTTAAAGAAGCTAATGAAGTTAGAATCAGTTACTGATAACTTAAGTTTTGAGGGATTTTTTGCTTTCATACAAAGGTTTGTTGTTTGAAACAGGGTCTCACTATGTAGCCCTGGCTAGCTGGAACTCTGTGTAGACCAGGGCCATCTTCAATGCATAGAGATTCACCTTCTCTGCCTCCCGAGTGCTGGAATTAAAGGTGTGCGCTACCATGCGTGGCCATACACAGTAAGTTTAAATATAATAGTTTGATTTACATGTACCAGGTATACATATATTTTCTTTATTTTAATTTTATGCCAAATCACACACATTTAACAAACATTTATTGAGAGCCTACCATACCAGGCCATGTTCTAGGCCTTAAGGAACATTCAGTAAGCAAAGCAAAGCAGAGTCACGGTCCATTTCAAGCTCAGATTCTAATGAGAAGACAACAAAATGGTTGTATAAAATATTTAATACAATAGATAATATCAGGAGAGGGAGTAGAAAGCTTGAAAAGAGTACAATTTTAAATGAAATGCTCAGGGAGAAATTCACTGAGAATATATTGAGCCAAGACCTGAAGTGGGTAAAGTAGCAAGCTCTTATGCTCGCTGGGTAAAACACTGTAGACATTGCAAAGTCAGTTGCAAAGACCTTGATGTAGTGATGTTAGTTTTCAGATTTATCCATTGTGTGAATCAACAATAATTACTTGCTATTGCCAAGTAATCTTCCACTGGTTGGGAATGGTTTGTGTAATGTGATTTATCACTCACTGTTAGTGGATATTATAGTATCCACTAGTATTTATCACTCACTGTTAGTGTTAATTTATAGTATAATAAAACTACAACTTGTCACAGCTTTCCCCCATACCATGTCACATTTAATATAAGAGCTTTGAAACAGCGTATCTCCATTCCTTCCCTCTAGCCTTGATGCAATGAACCCTAAGATAAACTGTATTTCCTTTAAAAACCAGTTGTCCTTTAAAAGGATTCTAAGAATAAGAATGAGATTTATATTTACGCACATGTCTATTGGCTTCTCTTTGTAGTCATCCAGATTTGCATGTGGTATCACTTACCTTTGTCCGAAGAGTCTCATTTAACTGTGTGTGTGGGGGTGGTGTATTTTTGAGGAAGGGACTTTTTTATTCTTATTTATTTATTTATTTATTTATTTGTATGTGTATGAGTATGTGTATAATGCTACCAGTGTGCAGAGGCCAGAAGAAGGCATTTGATCTCCTTGGAGCTTCAGTTACAGATGGTTTGCAAGCCACTCTGTGTGGGTGCTGGGAACCGAATTTGGGTCCTCTGCAAGAATAGCAAGCACTCTTAACTTCTGAGCCATCTTTCCAGCCCCAGGAAGGGTCTTGCTATATAGTCCAGTCTGGATTAGATGTTGCTGTGAGCCCATTCTGGCCTCTAACTTGTAATCTTCTTGCTTCTGGCTGTTAATAATTTTTTAGATACCACACCAAAAGCTCCACTACCTCAGAAACAAAAGAAATGGAAATACCTCAAACTTGAAAGCTTTGGCACAGCAAAAGAGATAGTTAACACATGCTGAGTTGTTCTGCTAATTGTATCATTTGTTCAATAAAAAGCAGAAGTAGCAAAATAATGGAAAATGTGATTGGTTTAAGGAAGGAGAATATGTGAATTATTTTCTTGACAAGAATCTGAGCATATTAGGTAAATCTGGTCAGGTCTGCACATGGTAGCAAGGATCAAACTAATTCTTGTCAATTTAAATATAAAGAGATATCTACCCACGGGATTCTTGGTTTTTCATCAGCCACTCTCAGTCCCTGGGTAGTTATGAAATAAGTAGAAAGTTTGGAGTTTGTGTTTTGTTTTCTTGGGTTTTTACAGTTACTGGGGATTTGAAGCAAGAGCTCTACTACACTGAGGTACAATTCAGCTTTGGAAAACCGAGTTTCAGGGGGTTGGGATTTTACCAGGTACTTACTTTCTTTCTTTCTTTCTTTCTTTCTTTCTTTCTTTCTTTCTTTCTTTCTTTCTTTCCTTTTCTTTTCTTTTCTTTTCTTTTCTTTCTCCTATCTGTCTGTCTGTCTGTCTGAAATCCAGCAATAAATAAAATAGCTGTGTTCTTAGGAAAAGAAGGAAAATTTTAACTTACAACTAGAATTCAAAACATTTTCAAAAAATATTGAAACTTAGGGTATTTGCTGATAACACCGTTCAAGGATTTACAGCGTTAGCCCATCTGAAAGTTTCAAGAGTGGTGAGACTATCTCAAGTTATTGGGAGGCTTGCACATTTGATGATAACTAAGACAGAGATGTGGTCCTCCTGGTAGCTTCTTAGGGAAAGGATAAGATAATGATTCTAATCAAAATCTCTTTAATTCTTCTGGTAGCTTACTACGTTTCTATACTTCCTATTGGTAGTCTACCAGCCCTACAAGATCTGGCTGTGACCTACACCCTAGTTTTTATGACCTACATCTTTTTTATATCATTTTCTCTTGTCACTCGCTATTGACTTCTTTGACCTTATTTTCTCCCTTCTCTCTGTATTTTCTTCCTCCTCCTCTCCTTCTCTCTCTTCCTTCCTTCCTCCCTCCCTGTATAGCTCAGGCTGGCTTTAAACTCAGGTTTCTCCTGACTTAACCTCCCAAGTTAGCCTCTGGGGTTATATGCATGAGCTACCACACCATCTCCGTACCTTTACCTTTCTCTGGGATCTTCTTATATCTTTGTCTTTAATAACATTCAGACTGCTGATCAGATGTCTTCTCCGGAGTTGAGCGTTGCTGGGTTGAGCTGCTTCTACTCCCAGTACACCCTCACTTTCCTTTCTCTTTCTCCTCTTTTCTCCGTTTCCTGCCCCTCTTCCTCTGTTCTATCTTTTTCTGTACCACTAGTGGCTCACTCCAATTTCAAAGACAGACTTTTTCTTACTTCCTCCTGCCTCCCTGGAACCTGGAACAGTGCCTAGTATGTAAGAGGCATTCTGTTCAGTAAACATTTATTTGGATTGCTATAAATGGCAAACTTCCATAATGTCTTTTTCTTTGTTTGCTTGGTTTTTTTCCCCCAATGTCTTTATAAATCTTCTTTCTGGTATCTTCAATTGATAGGCCCACTTCAGATAAACTTAGACCTTCTTTTTAGTAACAGATGTGGTCTGAATTAGTTTTTCATAATCTGGTTTTCTCTGACTACAGGAAAAAAGCCTGTCATTAACTTAAAAAGAAAGTGAGTTTTACAGAAGACATTCCAAAGTGAGAATGTTACTTAAATTAAATAGCTCTAAAAATAATAGATGACATTAATAAGCTTCATTTTTATGACAAAAGGTTGATTTTGTGAAATAAAAGTGTGTGGGGTTTTTTTGTTAATTTTTGGTCTGTTTTGTTTATGCTGAGAGTTAAACTCAGATACTCTACCACCAGCCTAGGTAACATAATATTTTGACTTGTGTTTAGTTTCCAAATTAAGTTTGTAATTTTGAACATGGTTGTTGCCTTTAGAGATCTTCCCATATTTCTTCAGGTTAAACACTGGGAAAATACAAATCAAGACAAAATCAGGGCAGCATCAAAAGTTATTCCTGGGTAAATCATACTGAGTTATGAAATCTAAGTGGTTCACGTAATAATTGCTGATCAATTCGGTTTAAAGCAGTCAGCCCAGGGAATGGTGTCACTCTATGGTTCCTCTACTCAAGGTCTCTGGACCAGTTATAACTGACATTTTGTTTTCATTGCAGTTGTCGGACAAGTAACCGAAAAAGCTTGATTGTGGCCTCTAGCACATCACCTACACTACCACGGCCACACTCCCCACTCCATGGCCACACAGGTAAGTGCAGATTTTAAAAACTTGAATAAAAACATGCCTTCAGACACCAGGTTTCTTTCCTACTTCTCACTTTGTGGCTTCAGCATATCTCTGTGTCTTGATTGACAGATGCATACAGGGTTCCTAGACTTGCTTTCTCCCTGTGTACAGTGTGCTTTTGACTCCTTATTGTCTCTTCCCTTGTGCTTATAACACTACTTTTAGTCCTGTGTACCTTTTGAAGCCACATGTGTCTTCTGGTCTATGATCTCTGTTCTGCTGTGTTCTAAAGTGTATGGCTCTAGTCATCTTGGGCGATGTGATGAACATCCAGTAATGTTTTGTCTCCTGCCATGCCCAAGAATTAGGACTCACAGAGAGAATTATCTACATTGTGAGACTGCTGCTAACTTTCTCTGTTGAGAATCAGAAAACAAAAATGTGGGGAATGTTAATGTTAGTTTTATATTGACGTTGATTTCATTTATTGGAATTGAAACCCATGATTTGATATAGTTAGTCTCAACTCCGTCTAGAATATGGGCTTTTCTGGGTCTTGTAAGAACTGATTTACTTGCTTCTGACTAAGGAATATATTTTTTAAAAATACATGGGGTTTGCATTGACTCAAGCCTATACTACTTCCCAAGAAAGGGTCAGAAGACCTCATTTGACTTAGCCATTGTTTTTGTCTAGACTCATATCCTTGTATCCAATGAAAATCAGACCCAGCTTTGCTGAAAGGACTGCTGTAGCAGTACCATGTAATTCATTCCTGCAGTGTTTATAGTATAGCTGCTGCTACTTTTTGTTGCTGTTGTTAAAGACAGGGTCTCTCTGTAGCACCAGGTAGCCTGGAACTCACTTTGTAGACCAGGCTGGCCCTGACCTCACAGAAATCCGCCTGCTTCTGCCTCCCAGGTACGGAATTAAAGGCATATGCCACCATGCCTAGGCTTAATGGAAATGGAGCAGGCTTAGAACCATAGGAAGTCCTTCAGAACCTGCTGCCTAATCCATAGGTACTGTTATCCTAAGCCTGAGATTTGTTTGTCTTTGAGCAATAAAAGGGGATATCAAAGTTGTGAAGTAGATGGGTATCCATTCAGGTAGTTAAGACAGTTCTAGTTCTGGTGGGTTTGTCCTCTTGCTCACAGTTTGCCAAGTCTTTGAAAGGAGGGAGAGAGTAGAAGTATGTATGGAGTAGCTGTCAGTGCCCTGAGAATCCCAGGATTCTGACTAAACTTTGTCTTGGGAGAAGGGTCTCATCTGAAACACTGGATATTAGTTTAGAAGACACCCACCAAGAATACAGGTTTTCTGGGAAATGGAGACACACTTGACATTTAAAGCAAAGCTCTAATTTTTATTACATACTTCCCTCTTAAAAATTGACTGAGGGCTGGAGAGATGGCTCAGCGGTTAAGAGCACTGACTGCTCTTAGAGAGGGCCTGAGTTCAATTCTTAGCACCCACAAGCGAATAAGAGCCGTCCTTAACTCCAGTTCCAGGGGAATCTGGTGCCCTCTTCTGACCTCCCCGGCATTGCACAACATGAGTGCACTCATACATGCAGGCAGTGCACTCGTACACATAAAATAAAAATAATAAATTTTTTAAAAAAAATTTAATTGACTGGGTTCTGGCTTCATTGAAATAGCACCTTTATCCTAGACCTTTGTAAAATCTCAACATATGCCTGACCTGGATTTTCATCATACAGAAATAAATATAGCTTATCTAGATTTTATATATAGCTTTGCAACTGTGAGTACTGGGCAGTAATTACTACTGGCTGCTCCTCTCTGAAATCATTATCTCTATTCAGATTTCTGACAGTTTATGACTAAGTCTTCCTTATTCTAGTGGCTTTGATTGGGAACACCCACTTGGTCTTTTCAGCCTGACTGAGTCTGTGGGCTATGACTCTTTGAGTTAATATGTATTACATCATAATGTAATACATATTACATCATAAATGATAGCATCGTCCTTTAGCAATTACTACAGAAAATCTGAAGGGGAAGAACTGATATAAAAGCCCAATCCAGGCTGGAGAGGTGACTCGGTGGTTAGGAGCACTGACTCTTCTTACAGAAGACCTGGGTTCAATTCCTAGCACCCACATGGAGGCTAACAACTGTCCCTAACTCCAGTTCCAGGGGATCTGACGTCTTCTTCTGACTTTGTGGGCATTGCATGACAAGGGTGCACTTACATGCAGGCAATACACTTACACACATAAAATAAAAATAATAAATTAAAAAAATAATAATAAAATCCCAGTCCATGGTGGAATATAGATTGTACTTTACCTGCTGTTTTTTCCATATGGCTAAAACTTGACATCAATTATAATATAACAAATCATCCCCATCCTAAAATTTCACTTTTAAGTCTTGAATCTGTTGAATAGTATGAGACCTGTTAACATGAAAGTAATTTCATTTATTCCCTACAGTTCTATTTGCTACTAAATGTCTTTATTATTTTCAATTATGTGCATGTGTGTGTTGAGGGGATGTTTGTATACATGAGTACAGGTGCCTGTGGAGGCCAGAACCATGTGCTGCACCAGACTGTGAATGCTTGGAACCAAACTTAGGTTTCTCTGGAAGAGCAGTACACACTCTTAACCCCTGAGCTATCTCCCCAGCCCATAGTATTAATTATTTTATAAGCAGGTTACAGCTTCAGTAAGATTGAATAGGCACTTACTCAGCCATTCTGGAAATGGAAATTTCTGAGTTCTGTTGTGTATGTGTGGTGGGGAGACGGGTTCAAACACAGGATTTTCTTCATACTATACCCCCTAGCCTTATTTTTAAGATTAGTTTTAGGTTAATAGCAAAATTGAACAATATATATGCTTCCTATATGTTTTGTCCATCCCATGATGCTGTTCACCCCCATCCCACCATGTATAGGCTTTCTGTTATCAGTTTCCATACAAGAGTGGTACAGTTGTTACAGTTGATGAACCTATCTATATTGATCCATCATTACCACTGAATTAGTAGTTTACATTAGGGTTCACTACTGATGGGATACATTAGACAGCTGTGTAATTATGTTCCCCATCATACAGGGCATTTTCACTGCTGTAGGTATCTTGTAGATTTTTTTTATAAAGTCTCAAATGTTTGATTAGCTTCCATACCATAGAGAAATCCCACTTGATCATGCTTTATAGTTCTTTTTAGGCATTGCTGAATTCAACTTCTAATGACTTACTGGTAATTTTTACTCCTATATTCATGAAAGATATTAGTCTGTAGTTTTCCTTTGTTGTGTTTGTCTTGTTTGGTATTGGGGTTAAACGCTGGCCTCATAGAATAAGCTGAGAAGTATTCTTCTGGAAGAGATTGTGAAGAACTGATAAATTTTTTTTCATGAAATGTCTGGTAGAATTCACCAAGTGAACTTGTCTAGAATTGGTGCTTTCTGTCTTGTAAGTTTATTAATAATTGATTCAATCTCTTTACTAGGTTGAGATCTGTTTAGATTACTAAGTGTGAGTTGTGTCAAAGTATGCCTTTTTCAGAATTAGCTCATTTGACTAGATTACCAAATTTGTGAACATAGAATTATTCATAGCATTTCTTTAGTAATTTCTGTCTTCTCTTTTTTCCTTACCCTTACTTTGACTAGAGAGTAATTGGTTTATCTTTTCAAAAAACCAACTTTAGATTTTGTTGATTTCTCTCTCTCTCTCTCTCTCTCTCTCTCTCTCTCTCTCTCTCTTCTCTCTCTCTCTCTCTCTCTCTCTCTCTCTTTTGATACAGCGTTTCCCTGTAGCCCCAGCTGGCCTGGAACTTGCTATGTAGATCAGGCTGGCCTAGAGCTCACAGAGATCCACCTGCTTCTGCCTCGCAAGTGCTGGGATTAAAGGCATGTGCCATCATATCTGACTCTCTGTTAATTTTTATTTATTGCTGTTCTAATTTTTATTATTTCTCTTAATAATTTAATTTCCTTTTTATAGTTTCTGAAAGTACAAATTTAGAATATGAGTATAAATCATGTATTCTAACATGCAGCAGTGCTTTGAAGTCTTCACTGCATCCCTAATTTCTGTTTGGGGGTTTGTTGTTTTTTTGGTTTTTTTTTGAAACAGATCTTCCTGTAGCTCTAGCCAGCCTGGAAGTCACTATGCAGACAGGCTGACCTCTATTACATAGCGATCCACCTGCCTGTATATCCTGGTGCTGGAATTAAAGGCATGTGCCACCATACCTGGCATGCACCCACAAATATTGATAAACTGTACTTTCATTTTTATGTAGATCAAAGTATTTTTAAATTATTTTATTTTTTATGTGTCTAAGTATTTCATCTGCTTGTAAGTACATCCATATATGCAATGCCTGCATAGTCCAGAAGAGGGTGTCAGAGCCCCTGGAACTGGAGTTAAGGATGATTGTTAGCCACCATGTGGATTCTGGGAACCAAACCCGGGTCCTCTGAAAGAACAGTCAGTGATCTTAACTGCTGGGCCCTCTCTCCAACTCCAGTTCAAAGTATATTTAAACATTTCTTTTCAGTTTTTAAAGTTTTATTCATGTTAATTAGAAGTATATCAATATTCAAATATTTGATAATTTTCCAGTTACCTTTCTGTTAATCTTAATTATGAATTATTCTTTATATAACTTAATTTGTTGTGGTCTGAGCAGATAATAATTTCTTTTAAACTTGGTGAGGTATATTTTATGACTCAGAATGTGCTCTGTTTTGATGAATGTTTCAGATGAATGTGAGAAAGGTACGTAGATTTAATAGACTGTAGATGTCCATTATAAATCCATTTGATTTACTGTGTTGAGCTCAACTAAGTCCTCATTCATTTTCTGCCTCCAGGATCTACCCATTTCTGATAAAAAAGCATTAAAATCTCCCAACTATTATAGTGTCATCATGTATTACTCCTGTAGTTTCTGTTAGTTTTTGCCTTATATGTTTTGATATTATGTTGTTTGACCCATGCATTTTAAGTGGATGCCTGCGGAGGTCAGAAAAGGCCGTCTTATCCCCTGGAACTAGAGTTACAGGTGTTTGTTAGCTGTTGTGTGTGCTGGGAATCAAACCTGGATACTCTGCAAGAGCAGCCAGTGCTCTTAACTGCTGAGCCATCTCTCCAGCCCAGTAATCTTTAATTTTTATTACTGTTGCAGTAGTATGTCTTTCTTCACTTTTTTTTCCTTTTAGCCTGTATGTGTCTTCATATTTTTTTAAATTTTTATTTATTATTTTTATTTTATGTGTATGTGTGTATTGCGTGCATGTAGGTAAGTGCACCCGTGTCATGCACTGCCCATGGAGGACAGAAGAGGCTCTTGGGTCCCCTGGAACTGGAGTTATGGACAGTTGTTAGCTGCCGTGTGGGTGCTGGGATTTGAACCCGGGTTTTCTGCAAGAACAACCAGTGTTCTTAACTGCTGAGCCATCTCTCCAGCCCCATGTGTCTTCATATTTAAAGTGAGTTTGTTGTAGACAACATAGTTGGGTTCTATCTGCATTCAGGAAGCAGAAATTGATAATGCTTGTGCTCAGCTTGCTTTCTCCTTTTTATGCAATCTAGGACCCCAGCTCCAAGAATGGGGCTGTCTGTGTTCAGGGTGGGTCTTTCCACATCAGTTTTCCTAATCTAGGTAATCCCTCCCAGACATTCATAGAGGCTAGCCTCATCTAGATAATCCCTCAAAGGCATGCCCAGAGGCCTTGTTTCCTAGATAATTCTATATCATGTCAGATTAACAATGGCTATTAATTATCTGTTGTCATAAACCATCTACAATTATTTTGAACATACTGTTATCCATTAAATGAATCAAAAAATTTTTTGAAAATTTAAATTTATTTTTTGTCTTTTTCTTTTTTTTGTCTTTTTGAGACAGGATCTCCTTGTAGCCCCAGCTGTCCTAGAAATCACTATGTAGACCAGGCTGGCCTCGAACTCACAAAGATCTGCCTGCCTCTGCCTCCCAAGTGTATTTTTTATTTTATTCTAATGAGTGTTATGCCTGTATATCTAAGTGCACCTGTGTTAGTGCCTAAGGAAGCCAGAAGAGGGCATCAGATTATTTGGAACTGGAGTTATGGACAGTTGTTAGCCACCATGTAGGTGCTGGGATTCAAACCTGGGTTTTTCACAAGAACAACCAGTGCTCTTAACCACTGAGCTATCTCTCCAGCCCCAAGAATAAGAAAAATAGAATATTTTTATCTTTACTTAATATATTTTATATAGAGCTCAGTTTCCAAGTTGTATAATTTTTCTTGTTTCTAAAATATTTTTTAACATTTCTTGTAATACGGATTTGCTGGCATCAAATTGCTTATCTTTATTTCTCCCTCTGAAAAATAATTTTTTTAATGTTTTTGAGACAGGGTCTCCCTGTAGCCCCAGCTGACCTGGAACTCACTATGTAGACAAGGCTGGCCTCAAACTCACAGAAATCCGCCTGCCTCTGCCTCCTGAGTGTTGGAATAAAAGTCTTGGGCCACCACAACCAGCTTATTCAATTTTTAGCTTCCTGACACAAAAGAGCCATCCTATTTTAAATTTACTTCACAAAATGGAATATAAAAATTTCTTTGTCAATGAGCCATGAGTAGTCCTTCCCCCCCCTCCCGTTCTTTCTGTGCTCATCTTTAAGTAAGCTGTAACCACCCCCCACCACCAGCTTCTTTCAATATTTTTTTCCTGTCTTTGATTTTCTGTAGTTTGCATATAATATGCCTAAATATAGTTTAGGGGGAAATTTATCCTGTCTGTGTTTTGTGAGCTTCCTGACCTGTGGCTTATATGACATTAATTGGGATGTTTTTTATTCCTTATTGCTTCAGATGTTCTTCTGTTCTTGTATCTGTTTTTTCACCTGTTTCTATCACACATATGCTACAACTATTTGTAGTTGTCCCACAATTCTTGAACATTCTCCTTCTCCCTCTCTTTCTCCTCCTCACTCCTTTACTTTTCAGTTTTGGGAAATTTCTGTTGTGATGTCCTCAAGCTTAGAGATGCTTCCCTGAGACATGTCCTGTCTGTTAAGGTATTCTTGAATTTTGTTACAGTGTTTTTCTATCTTTGGCATTTACTTTCTATTCTTTCTTTCATTTATTTATTTATTTATTTATTTATTATTTATTTATTTTGGTCTTTTTGAGACAGGGTCTCCCTGTAGCCCCAGCTGTCCTGGAACTCACTATGTAGACCAGGCTGGCCTTGAACTCACAGAGATCTGCCTGCCTCTGCCTCCTGAGTGCTGGGATTAAAGGCATGTGCCAACTACACCTGGCTTTCCATTCTTTCTTAGTATTCATCTGCCTACTTAATTGTTCATCTGTTTTTACATGATGTCTACTTTCTATTCATGTGCATAGAATATTAGTCATCATTTTAAAATTTACTAATTTGATAATTCCAACATTCTTTCAGTGTCTTGACTCTGGCTCTGATGCTTGTTTTGACTTTAAATTCTTTTCCCCCTTTTAGTATGCTTTGTATTTTTTTGTTGTTGTTTTTGTTCATAGATGGAGATGATGTACTACATAAATTAACCACAGTAGATAAACCTTTAGTAATGCATTACCAGGGTGGAGAGAGAAGTGTTAGTATTAGTATTAATTAGTATAATTGGTTCTCAGTCTTTTCATGGTCTATGCTGCTGGGATATGAATTAGTGCATCTTGATTTTTCTCCTCTACCTTATGTGGGCAGGAGGATGCTAAGCAATGGGAGTTGGTTTTTTCCCTTCCCAATACATGAAGTGCCAGTATAGTAGCTTCTTTCTTCTGAGGCAGGCTTTGTTGAGAATAGGATGCCCTTACATCTCATAATGGTTCCTTCTCCTACTGGAATCAGGTCAAATTTTTCTTTATTCATTGTGAGGACTTGGTAAATCTCTATGGATAATTTTTTTTTTAGTGATGCATCTCACAGATACATTTATGGATGCCACATAATAAATGGTACTTAGGCAAGTATATAGTGAAGTTCCATGTTCCCAACTAACACAGCTTGCTTAAATTTACAGGCTGACTGAGGATTCATCTTGAGTGTACTCAGGGAGCGGGCTAATGATGACCATGACCATGAGCAGGTGTAGCACCTTTCAAAGCTTTACTTTTTTTATTAGCACTCCTGATTTTAGAAACAGTGAAAGACATCAACCCCACTCCTACCCAAATTTCCTGGTAAACCTGGGTATAGTAGGGCTTCAAGGGGATCCAGGCATTCTTATTTAAGCTTTGAAGCATCTCCGCTAAATCAAGGCCTCAGGCCACATCGAACCCCAACAACCGAATTTTTTTTTTAAAGTTAGGTTATGTTGCAGTTTTTAACTCTTACCATAGTCTATACTAAGCCTCCAACAAGTCATCAATTACAGTTTAGACCTTTCTACTCTGGCACTACTTCCCTGGAGGTTTCTGTGTAGGTATTTCTGATCTGTAAATTCACATTTCCTGCATCTTCTTCTTTGTCTTCATTGAGGAACACTGGCTTGTTTTATAGCCTCACTTCTCTGGTGGATCTGAAATTGTCTTTTCAGTTCATAAAAAAAAAAGTGTCGTCCTTGATTGATTATTCTCTTCAGTTCTACTCCTTTGTTATTGATGGTATCAGTAACTCATACATTCTGAACTGTTCAGTTTAGGTCCTTTCAGGTTCTTTCTGCTCTTCACTTGCAGCAAGTTACCCTTCTTTTGTACCTTAGACCTTTTATTTTAGACTTTGCCTCTATAGTTTGAATTTTCTTTATGCTCTCTAGGCACCACCTCCAATTTTTCTAGCCCTTGTCTTGTTTGTTCTGATTTCATGGAAGTAAGGGCAGAAGACATAAACACTGGACTTTCAGCATATAAAAAGTTTTAAAGCTGTGTATCTAGATACCTGGGGAATGAGCATAAACAGAAAGGATTAAAGGCACAGTGACTGAACTATGGAACATTCCTGTCAAGGGAACAGGGAGAAAGCAAAAAGAAAAGAAGAAAACTGAGAAAGGCTGGTGTCCTGGAGCCAACATTAAAAAGAAGCAAACATTTCAGGTAACAATGATTTCCTGGGCCAAATGCTATAGACATAGCTGTCAAGTGAAGCCTGAGAACTGTTGTCAGGATATAGCATTATTGTGTCAGTGTTAATAATGTTCATTAGTTATTTTGATGAAAAATATTAGGGGCTAAGCTTGGCAAGGGAGTCAAGAAGTAAAAAAGAAAATAGATCATTCCTTTAGGAGCAGGAATGAAAGCAAGGGGGTAGAGCTCAGGTAGAGCCCAGCCCAGTATGTGTAAGACCCTGAGTTAGCATCCTTGGGTCCTCAAAAGAAAAAAAAGCAGAAATGAAATTCAGGGTATGTGATTCAATGTAGAGAGAAATTTTGGTTGTTAAAAAAGAAAGAAAGAAAGAAAGGGCTACCAGTGTCCTGTGACTAAGAGGAGATGGGATCTAGTAAATAAGTAGAAGATTGGCCCTAGCCAGGAACTCAGTTCTTCCATAGTAATAGACAGGAAATGGGGGATGTGCACAGATATTACAGGGTATTGAGAGCTTATTGAAGGTATTTTCTAATTACTTCTGTTTCCTCATTAAAATAAAAAGTAAGAGCCAAGTATGGTGGTGCACGCCTGTAGTCCCAGCACTTTGGAGGCAGAGGCAGGCAGATCTCTGTGAGTTAAAGGACTGCCTGGTCTACATAGTGAGTTCCAGGCCAGCTGGGGCTACAGGGAGACCCTGTCTCAAAAAGACCAATAATAATAATAATAATAATAATAATAATGATGATGATGTGATTTAACTGACAACCTGAAATCTTTTCTTTAAAAAATATTTATTTTTATTTTATGTGTATGTGTGTATTGCCTGCATGTAGGTAAGTACACCCGTGTTGTGCAATGCCCACGGAGGACAGAAGAGGCTATTGGATCCCCTGGAACTGGATTTACAGACAGTTGTTAGTGTCATGTGGGTGCTGGGATTCAAACGCAGGTCTTCTGCAAGAACAGCCAGTGTTCTTAACCACTGAACCATCTCTCCAGCCCCAGCAACCTGAAATTTTAAGGGCTATATCAAGTATATGCTCAGGATGCCTGGGTGTTACCTTCTAAGCTAGTAATGTAAGTAAGATTTTGTTTTCAGAGTTAGCCCATTAAATGATACTAGAAAGGTCCTTCATTTCAAGCAGGGAGAAACAACTCTGTAAGAGTCAAATAGAATGATATGTTTAGGAAATCAAAAGTACAGGTCTTTATAATCTTTATTTTTAAATTATCAAGTGCTAATTGAATTTGGATAGGGGGATTAAACAAGTCATGGGAGAGCTATAAGTTGTATACTGACTTAAGATATTAATATACCCTGGCTTGGATTTTTTTTTAACCTAAGATGTATGTACTGGTTGTGATTTTTGGCCTGTAAGTCTCCTAATGTTATAGTGCCAATTTTACATATATATTGTGCTTCAGTTGTCAACTTAAATCTGGAAAGAAGGAACCTTAGTTGGGGAATTACCACTTTTGGATTGTTGAGTAAGAGGACCTAGGTTTGATTTCTACTACCCACATGGCAGCTAACAACCATTCATAACTCCAGTTCCAGGGGATCCAATGCCCTCATCTGACCTCCACTGGCATTGTACGACACATGTGCATTTATATACATGCAGGCAATACACTCATACACATAACATTTTAAAAATAAAATAAATATTTTAAAATAAATAGTAGCTTTTCAGTTGCAAGGTTAAATAAAAGTCATTAGTTCAGATTCTGTCCACTTTGTAGAAGTCATTCCTACAAAAAAGAAAGGTAAAAGAAAGCTTTCTGAGGTTTGGAGAGATGGCTCAGTGGTTAAAAGCAGTTGGTTCAAGGCTGGAGAGGTGGCTCAGTGGTTAAGAACACTGGTTGTTCTTGCAGAAGACCCGGGTTTGAATCCCAGCAGCCACATGGCAGCTAACAACTCTATAATTCCAGGTCCAGGGGATCCTCTTCTGTTCTCTGTGGGCATTGCACCACACGGGTGCACTTACCTATGCACAGGCAATACACGCATACACATAAAAAATTTTAAAAAAATAAATAAAGCAGTTGGTTCCCAGTCATAAGGACCAGAGTTCAGATCCCAGCACCAACATTGAGAGGCTTACAAAGGCCTGTAACTCTGTCTTCAAAGGATGCAACCCCTACACACACACACACACAGCAAAATAAATCTTGAGAAAGAACAAAAAAGCTTTTGCTTCTTTTCAACTTGCCACTTTTTTGCCATGAAAATATAATTATCTGATTAAAAATATTAAAAATTGGGGCTGGAGAAATGGCTCAACCATTAAGAGCACTGCTGTTTCTGCAGAAGACCTGAGTTTGGTTCCCAGGACCATGCCAGGGGCTCACAACTCCCTGTCATTCCAGCTCTGTGTGATCCAGTGGTGTCATTGGGTTCCCCCCACTCATGATATACCCTCATACCAACATGAGAATAAAAGTAAATCTTTTTTAAAAAATCAAAAGTTGTTAAAAGATGGCACTGTTGGCAGTTGAAAGACCAGTTAAGTGGTTTTTTTCCATTATCCAGATGTAGGAGATTATTAGAAGTAGAGAAAATATATGAATGTGAGAAAAATGTAAGTCACTGAATCAACTGGGTATTCAGTTGTCTCCAGATTTCCTGCCTGAGTGATTAATGGGTAAAGGATGCCCTTAATTGAGCAAGGAACACTGAGACCAAGATAGACTTAGTGGAAGGAAAAAGAGCACTAAAAGAAATTGATAGAACTTGATTTATGGACAATATTGCACTGTAGAGCAAAAAAAAAATTCTTCTCATTAAGTAGTCCTCGATAGGGAAGATGTACAGAATAAGATTACTAATTTGGCTGCTTTCCCCGCCCCTTTGGTCTTTTGAGGCAGGGTCTCCCTGTAGCCCCAGCTGGCCTGGAACTTGCTATGTAGAGCAGGCTGGCCTGGAACTCATAGAAATCCAGCTGCCTCTGCCTCCCAAGTGCTGGGACTAAAAAGATGTGCACCACCACACCCAGTATAATTTAACTACTTTAAAAATTTTCTACACTGAGTTTGATGGCACCTGCCTTTAATGCCAATACTTGGGAGGTAGGGGCAGGTATATCTCTCTGTTTGAGGCCAGCCTTGTCTACATAGCAAGTTCCAGGCCAGCTATATAGTGAGACCCTGCCTCACAAAACAACAACAACAAATTAAGAATTTCTAGTCATCAGAAGACATGCAACAAAGGGTGAAAAAGCAAGCCATGAAATACAAGATGATTGTGGCACACAAGACAAAGGGCTCTGGATTCAGAACATTTAAGGAAAACTTGTAAATAAATAAATACAATAAAAATGTAGTGTGATGGAAAAATAGCTAGAGGCAATTTCTCTTTCTAAGATTTATTTTTATTTTATGTGTATGAGTGTTTTGTCTGTATGTAAGTACAGGTATGTTGTACTATGCCTGGGGAGGCCAGAAGAGGGTGTTAGAACCCCCCTGGAACTGGAATTATGGGTGATTGTTATCTGCTATGTGGAGGCAGGGAAACGAACCCAGGTTCTGTGCAAGAGCAGCCACGGCTCTTAACTGCTGAACCATCTCTCCAGCAGTTTTTTTTTTGGGGGGGTGGTCTTTTTGAAACAGGATTTCCTTGTAGCCCCAGCTGTCCTGGAACTCACTATGTAGTCTCCAGCAGTTTTAAGAGGCAATTCACAAAAGAAGAAATCCAAATAGCCAATAAATGCAAGAAAAGATACATAGTTATTAATTTCATTAGTAATTATGAAGTGCAAAGTAAAATTACAAGATGATCCTGTTATATAACCACTGAAAATGGCTTAAAGAGTGAGTAAATATAAGTAAATATGTGAAACAATGAAAACTTTAAAAAAATATTGTTTTATTTATGTGTATGAATGTATTGCCTGCATGTAAATGTCCCGTGTCATGCAAAGCCTGTGGAGGCCAGAAGAGGCCGTCAGAACCCCTGGAACTGGAGTTATAGGCAGTTGTTAGGTGCCGTGTGGTGCTGGGAATCCAACCTGGGTCCTCTGGAAGAATAGCAAGTGTTCTTAACTGCTGAGCCATCTTTGGAGCTAGGGTTATAGGTGGTTGTGAGCTGCTTGATGTGGGTACTAGGAATTGAACTCAGGTCCTCTGTAAGAGGAGCAGCCACTGTTAACAACCAGCCCCTACAATGGAACTTTCTTTTTTTTTTTTCGTCTTTTTGTCTTTTTAGACAGGGTCTCCCTGTAGCCCCAGCTGGCCTGGAACTCACTATGTAGACCAGGCTGGCCTGGAACTCACAGCAATCAGATCCGCCTTCCTCTGCCTCCCAAGTGCTAGGATTAAAGGTGGTGCCACCAAGCCCAGAAATAGTGGGACTTTTTAAAACCCTGCTGGTGGGAGTATAAGATGGTAGAACTATTTTGCCAAAAGGTTGGCATTTTCTTACATCAAGTTGAAAAAAATAGGCAAACTAGAACACAAAAGGCCACATTTTACATAATTCCCTTCCCATGGCATGTCTAAGTTAGGCAGTTCTGTAAAGAAAGAAGATAGCATAGTGATTACCAGTGGTAGAAGGTTAGAGAATGACTGCTGCAGCCAGTGCAGAGTTTGAAGAGTGAATTGTATGAGGCTTATAACTCATTTTTTAAAATTTTGTGAGCGAAAAAAATCTAAATTCAAGTGTTTAAAGGTGTATACCAGGTGGGGCTTGGTGGCTCACAACTTTAATCCCAGCAAAAGGCAGGCAGATCTCCGAGTTCCAGGCCAGCTGGGGCTACAGGGAGACCCTGTCTCAAAAAACCTGGTTAATACTTCTGAAATAAGGAAATAGTTATCCTCAAAGTCAGGATAATATTGACCTTTAGTGAGGAGGGGACAGGGTTTTTATGGGAGCAATTATGTTTGTTGTTTTATTATAACTTACCCTGATTACTTGTCTTTGAACTGTCTTTTCTACACACTAAATCACTTGCTAAAGTCCAAAAAGTGGTTTTTCTATCAAAGAGATGGGGGAGGGAAATGAACCATTTCTGGCTATCTTTAAGGAAAAGAGTCACAATGTGATTTTTCTGGAGCTAGAACTGGAACTCTAAGTCACTAATAAGAATTATTTGCTTTAAAATATTAATATTCTAACATGTTAATCTTCCCTTCCCCAAGATAAATCTAATTAATGATGGTTTGGGCTGGAGAGATGATTTAGTCATTAAAGACTCAGGCTCACAACTTAAACATCAAATTATTGATGTTTTTATTCTGTTGTAACCTTCAAAATAGTACCAACATTTTTTATCTTTTTAAGTAAGATAAAGTGAGTATTTGAAAAATAGAGAAGTAAAATAATGGTAGGTACACAAATACTCTATTAGACTTTGGCATCTGTAATTCACTAAAAGTTTCTTTGGTCTTTGTCCTGACACCAGAAAACTTGTTTTGCTAATATGGTGACTCATGTTGAGTTTCAGTCTGATGGCTGGTCATCAGAGAGACCAGCTAACTATATGGTTTTAACTTCAGGACTTTGAACCAGCCTATCATCCAGGAAAGGGATTGGGGTCCAAGATTGAGTTCAGCTATGTAATGAAATCCCAATAAAAACTCTGAACACAAAGCTCAGTAGAGCTTCCTGGTCGGTAAATACCTTTAGGTCCTGGAAGGGTGATACTCCCAGATTTCCACAAAGAACGCACAGTAGCTCTGATTTCTCTCTTAGACCTTACCCTCCCTGGGTGTATCCTTCATAAAACAAGTAGAATGCATGTATTCTTTATTGAACTGTTTGAGTTGTTCTAGTAATCAAAACCTAGGACAGTATAGGAGCTCACAGATTTATAGCTAGTCAGTTAGAAATACAGGTAGTCTGAGTAACCTCTCCCCTAGTTGTTACTGCTGGTTTTAGTCTTGTTGAAGACTTTGCTCTTAATCTGTGGGACCTACAGTACATGTAGCTAGAGGGGGTATTAGAATAGTTTCTGGGAAGACTATTGGAACCTGGCCCATTGGAGGGAATGTTTGTCATCTCTGCTGCCAGGCTGTAGGAATCCATCATTATTTCTTGTTGCCTTACAGAGGGTTTATTTGCATTTGTTTGTTTGTGGGGTTTTGGGGGGGGTTGTTGGGTTTTTCTGTGGGTTTTTTTGTTTGTTTGTTTTTGGTCTTTTTGAGACAGTGTTTCCCTGTAGCCCCAGCTGTCCTGGAACTCGCTCTGTAGACCAGGCTGGCCTTGAACTCACAGAGATCCACCTGCCTCTGCCTCCCAAGTGCTGGGATTAAAGGTATGCACCACCGTTCCTGGCAGAGGGTTTTTTGTTTTTGTTTTTGTTTTTGTTTGGGGGGGTAGTTTTTATTTTTTGCCAAAAAAAAAATTCAGTCACATAGTCATCTGTTTTTCCCTGTGTCTTCACAACTGTATATCTTAGAAGCCATTTCTTTTCTCCAATATCAATCATATTTTGTATATAAGTTGAATTGTGGGGGCTGGAGAGATGGCTCAGCAGTTAAGAGCACTGACTGCTCTTGCAGAGGACCTGGGTTCAAATCTTAGCACCCACATGGCAGCTAACAACTGTCCGTAACTCCAGTTCTAGGGGAATCCAGTGCTACCTTCTGATTCCGTGGGCATTACATGATATGGGTGCACTTAACACACATGCAGGCAGTACACACATACACATAAAAAAATTAAAATAGGGACTGGAGAGAAGGCTCAGCGGTTAAGAACACTGGCTGTTCTTGCAGAAGACCTGGGTTTGAATCCCTGCACCTACATGGCCGCTAACAACTGTCCGTGACTCCAGTTCCAAGGGATCCAACAGCCTCTTCTGTCCTCCATGGACATTGCACGACATGGGTGCATTTACCTACATGGAGGCATAACACTCATACACATAAAATAAAAATAATAAGTAAAATACTTAAAAAAAAAAAAGCAAAAACCCAGGACTAGGGAGATGGCCTGGTAGCTAAGAGTATTTGCTGTGAAAGAAAGAGGACCTGAATTCAAATTCCCAGTACTTAAAACCCAGGCATGGCAGGACATGCTTCGGAGCTTGCTGGCCAGAAAAACCTGTATTAGTCAGGGTTCACTAAAGGAACAGAAATGATCGGGGTGGGGGGAAATATATATAGATAGATAGATAGATAGATAGATAGATAGATAGATAGATAGATAGATAGATAGAGATAGAGAGAGGGGGGGAGGGAGGGAGGGAGGGAGGGAGGGAGAGAGGAAGAGAGGGAGGGAGAGGGGCATTTATTAGATTGACTTACAGAATACAGTTCAAGGAGTCCAACAATGGCTGCACCACATTGGAGAGCCTGAGAATCTGGTAGTTGCTCAGTGCACAAGGCTAGATGTCTCAGCAGTCCTAATCTGGTGCTGAAGGCCTGAGGGATTCCTGGAGGTCTACTAGTCTTCAGTATACATTGGAATATGAAGAAGTTGGTTCTACTATCAGTGGAGGAATGCCACAGCAACAAGGTAAACCCACCAGTGAGAGAGAAGGCAAACGGGCAAAAAGCAAAAGCTTCCTTCTGCCATGACCTTATGGGCTGCCATCAGAAGGTAACGCCCATGTTATTGTGGGCCTTCCAGCTTCAAATAATCTGATCCAGAAAGTCTCATTTCAGTTAATCCCAGAAATAGTCAAATTAACAATGAAGATTAGCCAACACAATCTCTGTTCTAGTTTCTTTCTATTGCTATGATAAAACACCAACCAAGGACCAGCATTCTGCACACTCTTAATCTCTATGCCTTGGCCACTTGTGACCCTTTGTGTTCCTGGCCCTCTGGTGCATTAGGGAGCTCCATTAATGAGAATTTAGAGATTCATTAGTCTCCTCCTCTTCCTCCTCCCCTCTCCCTCTCCCTCCCCCTCCCCTTTCCCCCCTTCTCCTCCTCCTGCGCCACCATGCCAAGCTTGATTGGTTGATTTTGTTGTTGTTAAGGAAGGTTTTCACTATGTATAGCTCAGACAGGTAATTTTTTTCACTTGCCTCAACCTCTCAAATGCAGGGATTACAGACATGAGCCACCAATCTTGGTGTGATTGTGTTTTTTTTTTTTAATTAATACGGTAAGTTATACTCTGGTTTTTAGATTTTAAACTTGTATTCCATAGGTAAATACTACTTGATCATGATATATTCTAGCTTTTTGATATATGGTATTTGATTTATTGGGAAAAAAAGAAAATCTTTTGAGGGGTTTATTTCATTTTACTTTTTGGTCTTTTTGAGACAGCTCCAGCTAGCCTGGAATTCACAGAGATGTAGACCAGGCTGGCCTAGATCTCACAGAAATGTGCCTGCCTCTGCCTCTCTGCCTCTGCCAAGTTCTGGGACTAAAGGCATACACCACCATGCCTAGCAATTTACTGAAATTTTAAGAATATATTCCCCTGTATTTGGGATATTAATTAACCTATAGGTGTTTTTAAAAATAATGTCTTTGTATTTTAAGGGTGTGAAGATAATGTTAATGATCATCAAATATATGGCAAAATTCTCCATTGAAACCCTGAGCATGGACATTTTGGGGGAAGGTTTTGAATAAAGTTAATTTGTTTAGTAAATATGAGACTATGTAAGTTATCTATTTCTTCCTGGATAAGCTTTAGTAATTTGTGTCTTAAATTTATTTAACTTGCTAATTAATTCATGGTTATTCTTAATGTTGCCTCTTCTGATGTCTGTAAAATCCAGAAGGATGTTACATCTCTCATTCCTGATAGATAATTTTTTCTCTTTTTTTCCGATTAATATTGTCTATGGTTTTAGTTTTATTGATTACAAAAACCTATCTAAGCGTTTGTCAGTTTCCTCTAATTGTGTAGTAGGATTTCTTAATTTTTTCACAAATTATTTATTTATATAGAAGATGTTTGCATGTAGAAGTCCAAGGACAACTTGCAGGAATCAGGCTTTCCTTCTATCATGTGTGTCCCAGATATCTAACTCGGGTTTTTAGGTTTGGCAGCAAGCGCCTTTACCTACTGAGCCATCTCACTGCCCCTGTAGTGAGTTTTGGTTTTTTGTTTTTTTTTTTTTTTTTTTTTTTTTTTTTAAAGTGATTTCTGCTATGGTTTTTACAGTTTCTTTTCTTTGGGGTTTCATTTCTCGTATTTTTCTAATTTTTTGGTACAGAAACTGAGCTCATTGATCTAAGTTCTTTTCAGTATAGGCATGGGTGTAATTTTTGTGGTGTTGGAGATGTAATCTGTGGTCTTGATCTGCTGGGCCAAGTGCTCTATCAGTAAGCTACATTTCCAGCCCTTAGAGTTTTGAACACAAGGTTTCGTTATGTAGCCCAGGGTGGCCTCAAACTCACAGTCTTCTTGCCTCCACCTCCCTGGGTGCTGAGTTACAGGGGTATACCATCACAACCATGTGTTTTAATTTTTATTTAGTCCCAAAGACTTTATTAATTTTCTCTCTCTCTCTCTCTCTCTCTCTCTCTCTCTCTCTCTCTCTATATCTGATAAATAGTGTTTTATTGAAATTTATCATGCACTTGGAAGCCAGAGGTTGATGTTGAGTGTCTTTCTCAATCACTTTCCACCTTACTTTTTGAGACAGGGTCTCTCTCTGAACCTGGAACTCTGGTTTGGCTAGGCTGGCTGGCCCATGAGCAGGGGTGTCCAGTATCTACTTGTCTCTGCCTCACTGGAATTACAAGCGCATGCCACTGTGCTCAGCTTTTTTTCTTTTCTGTTTTCCTTTTCTTTAAAGGAGGAATTTAGTAGACCCTCTATTAATTTTTGAAAAAAAATTATGTGAATAAGAGACTGCAGAATGTGTGTCCCTGGATAGGACTCCTATATCAGACCTCTCCCACCCACAGCTCAGGGACCATTGTGGAAGAGGGGAGGAAAGATTGTCAGAGCCAGGGTTGGTCCATGAACATAGGGAGGCAGAGGCTTTCAGGCCACTGGAAGCTTGCACATGTGAACTTGTGGCAGTGGTGGTATTGAGCACAGGACCCATGCCAACTCAATCAGACAAGGGCCCAGAGTGGAGCAAGGGAAATGGGTGGCAGGTTGGCCCTAGTCTGGGAACTATTGGAGACTGATTACTACTGGGTGAAGGAGAATAAGCCTTACCAACAATCCCTAGACAGACTAGACTCCAGTGGATGAATTTGCACTGAAAGATAGATCTGGGCACAAATGCTTGACTGGATAAGACTTAATATATATGGCAGAATACATGAGGTTCTTGGTGGTTGAGGAACATGGATGGGGGAGGGAGTCTGAACTTGATTAAAAACTTTTGTATGAAATGTACAAAAGGTCAATTGAAAAAAATTTTAAATTTACATGTGTGCGTTTGTGTGTGGATATGTGCTTGTTAGTGCAGGTGCTCCCAGAGGCCAGAGGCATGAAATCCCCTTGGAGCTGGAGTTACAGGCAATTCTGAGTTGCCTGAGCTGCCTGATGTGGGTGCTAGGACTTGGGTTCTCCTGTTTGCACAGTAGGCAGTTGCCTGACTGAACTGTTTCTCCGGCCACATGATTTCTTTCTTATGCCACAAGTAATTCAGAAATGTATTGTTTTGTTTCCAGATATTTGATGATTTTTCCCCCTATATATTTCTCTTACTGTTTTGGTTATTGATTTCTCATTCAATTTCATCATGGTTGAAAATATTTTAAATATTTTTTTAAATATTTTTATATAGGAGGGGTGGGGTCATGAGTGGAGGAAGGGGTCTGAATTTGATTAAGAACTGTTGTATGAAATGTACAAAAGCTCAGTAAAAAATTTTTTTAATTTTTATTATTTCTATTTTATGTGTATATGTGTATTGCCTTCATGTAGGTAGGTGCACCCATGTTGTGCAGTGCCCACAGAGGTCAGAAGAGGGTGTTAGATCCCCTGGAACTGGAGCTACAGATGGTTGTTAGCTACCGTGTGGGTGCTAGGAATCAAACCCCAGTTCTCTGCAAGAGCAGCCAGTGCTCTTAACCACTGAGCTATCTCTCCAGCCCCTGAAAATATTTTAATATGACTTAAAATCTTTAAAATTTATTGAGTTTTATTATGGTCCTGAATATTGTCTTTCTTAGTAAATTCTTCCTGTTCATTGAAAAAAATGTATATTCTGCCCTTGTACTGTAGTGTTTGTTCTATGTCAGTTAGGTGAAGTTGGTTGCTAGTGTTCAAATTTTCTCTATATTTATTTATAAATCTCTATATTTATTTTATATGTTTCCTTCCCCATTTGTTATTTTATTTAATCAGTATGAGCTAATAGATATTTATCTTCTAGTTTGAATCTATGTATTTTCTGGTTTAAAATGTTCCAGCTTTTGGCCATTGAAAGGGAAGTCCTTTCATTTTGTTCCTGTTCCTCTGTAATATTCCCATCAATGCTATGTTTTGATTTGTTCTCTGATTTTGCTTTATGGTTGTTTTGTGACTTCCTTACCTTCTGGCACTAAGAAATGCTCCCAACACCAGATTTGGTGGCACAGGCTTTTAATAGGTGGAGTTTGAGGCCAGCCAAGGCTATATAGCGAGACCCTGTCTCAAAAAACCAAACAAAAATCCCCCCCAAAAGAACAACAAAAGAAATGTTCCCAGCTTATTTTAATATTTCTTATCTCAGTCTAGAATCAGCTATTCCTCCAGGGAGCCTAAATTCTTTTTTGGAGAATAATATTACAAACCATGAGGGGCTGGAGAGATGGCTCAATGGTTAAGAACACTGATTGGTTTTGCAGAAGACCAGAGTTCAAACCCCAGCACCCACATGGCAGCTAACAACTGTCCATAACTCTAGTCCCAGGGGATCTGACAGCCTCTTCTGTCCTCTTCCAGCACTGCATGACACAGGTGCACTTACCTACGTGCCGGCAATACACACATACACATAAAATAAACATAATAAATAAAATTTTTAAAAAATGAAAAAAGAAACCAAGACCTGAGTGACAAATATGCTTTGCTTTTGGAGTATCTCCTTTCTTTTAGGCACTTTTAACTGACAGATGAAGTATAGTATTAGTGCGTACACTAACCTATGTGTGCACATATCTATAAGTAGCTCTAAGCAAGCATGGGGGGTTTGGTGTTTCCAATTCCAGTCCACTGTCACATGGATCATTCTTGTTTCTTCCTTTTGCTGATCTGTAAATTTCTACTTCAACAATGTGAAACCTAGCTCCTGTCATCTATCATCTTCGTGTTTAATTATTCATTTACAGTACACATGCATGGTAATATCAGAATTGCTAACCTGTATCTATAGGAAATAACTTTATTGTCTTAGATTCAGAACTTTGTAGTTCCTTTTGCTTTTAGTCTTATACTATTTCTGAAGTTTCCTTTTCTTTCTCTCTTTTTTTTGTTGTTGTGTTTGGGGTTTTTGTTTGGCTGGATTTTCGGGGGGGGGTTGTTTTTTGAAACAGGCTCTCACCATGTAACCCTGGCTGACTTTGAACTTTCCATGTAGACCAGGCTGGCTTTGAACTCAGAGATCCTCCTGCCTCTGCCTTCCCCCAAAGTGCTGGTATTAAAGGCATGTACCACCACATCCAGCCATTTCTAAAGTTTCTTATATCAGTATTTTCCCCTTTACCCTTCAGTAAAGTAAAGTTGCTTCATACATTTATAATACAGTTAGATTCGCTTGCCAGTCTACATTCTTTCCTGGTACCCCATGACCCCATAAAAAGTGATTTGTTTAAAATTTGCCTATATCACTTAGCTAGGTCCCTGTAGTCCCAACTGCTTGGAAGGCTGAGACAGGAGGATCATTTAAACTTAAGCGTTTTAGGCTACCTTAGGCAACTTAGTAAAACCCTCCTTTCAACAAACAAACAGTAGAGTATGAGTGATTCCTAGCATTCAGGAGACTGAGGCAGGAGGACTTCGAGTTCAAGTACAAGGTATTTTATGGTATAGTGATATCCTGAATTTCTGTCTGAGAAATTTTGTTTGCCCTTAAAGTAGGCACATTTCTGTTTTAGCCCCTTAAATGCAGTGTGCAAAGATACGTGCACAAGTAACTTTCGGTCTAGGTGTCCTGTTTTCCTTAGAAAAATCTTTAAACCTTTGGAAAGTTGTAACTTGACAAGACATATTGCAACCTATGTCCCTGGAAGGGCAGGAAGTAGGTAAGTTGCTACTATATCTGGAATGGCTGTCTGGGACTGGAGAGATGGCTCAGCAGTTAAGACTCTGGCTGCTCTTGCAGAGGATCCAGATTCAGTTCCCAGCACCTGAGCGGTGGCTGACAGTAATCTGTAACTCCAGTTCCAGGGGATCTGACACCCTTTTCTGACCTCCATGGGTTTGCACTCACATGGTGCACTTACATACATTTAGGCAAACCAATCATAAACAAAATTTTAAAAATAATGAATTTAGAATAGATGTCTGAGAGATAGAGGCACCATGGAAACAAGAGACAAAAACCTCTGGGCTGTCAAACTTTTACAAATAGTCATAAACTGATGGTTGGCCTGAGAAATTAATCAAATATACTAAATTAATAATGCTAAAGGAAGGTTTCTTACCTGAAAATCACATCAGCCCCCTCAAAAGCAAACCTCACTAAGAGATTCTTTCCTTTCTTCATCACAGGTAACAGTCCCTTGGACAGCCCCCGGAATTTCTCTCCAAATGCACCTGCTCACTTTTCCTTTGTTCCTGCCCGTAGGTAAGTTGCTCTGTGACTAGTATATGTGTTAAATGGCATGGTCCCCCTTCAAGTCAGTGCCTTGGACCGTCAGCAATCAAAATTCCTTCCTTTCTTTCCTCTTCCAGATTTAGAACCATCTTGTTCAAGTTTTAGAGTTATTGTTGTTTTGTTTAAATTTTGCTTTCTAAGTGTCCTATGTATATGTAGCTGAATGTTTGAACAGATGAGTAGGTATAGAAAGTAGATCCATTTTTTATAATTCTAAACACAAGTAAGTCCCTGGTGCCCTAATATGTTCCAAAGCACTGTACTTCAACTGTCAACTTAGAGTGATAGCTAAGAAAAAGGGCTCTCCTCCCAATAGGATCCAAAATAACCCTTTTACCATCTAATTTATCTAGTTCCCAGAAACTGAAAGGACCTGACATACCTCTCTCCTCAGCTTTTGTGGGGTTTTGTTGTTTTTGTTGTTTATTTGACTTTGTTTTATTTTATGTGTATGAGCGTTGCCTGCATGTATGTAAGTACACCTGTGTTGTGCAGTGCCCACAGAGGCCAGAAGAGGCTGCTGGATCCACTGGGTCTGGAGTTACAGACAGTTGTAGGGGTTTGTTTGTTTGTTTGTTGTTTGTTTGGTCTTTTTGTTGAGACAGGGGTCTTCTTGTAGCCCCAGCTGGCCTGAACTCACAGTGTAGACCAGGCTGGCCTTGAATTCATAGAGATCTGCCTGCCTCTTCCTCTTGAGTGCTGGGGTTAAAGGCGAGTGCTGGGATTAAAGGCGTGCACCACCACGCCCAGGCAGTATTTGTCCTTTTAAGATGAGGGCTCTTACTATGTTGCTATGAGTGTTACTATGAGTGGCCAGAAGCTCATTGTGTAGACCAAGCTGGCCTCGAATTCATAGATGTCTGCTTTGTCTCTGTCTCCCAAATGCTAGTATTACAAATCTCCCTGGCTTTAAGCTGTGGGCCTGAGTGTGGGTACAGAAAGACTACCCAGTCTTTATTTTTCAGGCTTCCTGAACTTAAAAAGATTTAGTGATTCCCATGTCTCTCCTTTCTGAAAGTGATACAAGGTTGTTTCTAGCCCGTTCTAGCAAACTGCTGGCTCTCACCATGGCTAAGGCATTTTGTGAAGCCCATATTGACAGAATCTGTTCAAATCTTTTGCTAAGGTTCTCTCTACATACATCGCTTCTTCTTAGAACTTATTCTAAGATTCTTTCTTGGCCAAAGTTCAGGTTTGTGTTTTGCTTTTTGTTTCGTTTTGTTTTTTTGTCTTTTTGAAGCAGGGTCTCCCTGTAGCCCCAGCTGGCCTTGAACTGATATGATACATAGTGCTATGTAGACCAGGCTGGCCTTGAACTCACAGAGATCCGCCTGCCTCTGCCTCCCAAGTGCTGGGACTACAGGTGTGCGCCACCACACCCGACTCCTTGCTTTTGTTTTTTAATTTTGGGGTTTATTTGTTTAGTTTGAAGGTTTTATTGTTGTTGCTAGAGTTAGTTCTTAGTTCTAAGAAAAAAGTCTTTAATTCCAGAAAAATATGACTCCAGCTTTGTAACTGTTAATGGGTAAAAAATGTAATACACCTTGACATAAGAGCAGTTCTAATATTAAGGCTACTTTAAAAAGATATCACAGAGGGCTGGGGATGTAGCACAGTAGGTAGGGTGCTTGTCTGCAATGCATAAAGCACAGCATAAACTGGGTATAATGACACAGACATGTAATCTCAGCATTCAGGATGTAGAAGCAACATCAGCCATTCACAATCATCTTCAGCTACGTATTGAATTTGAAGACAGCTTGGGCTTCATTTTCTGCTATCTCTTAAATTTATATATTTTATTTTAATTTTTGGAGGAAGGATCTCATGAAGAGATTCGTGGAAATAGTACTTATTAATCAAGTTACAACCTAGAAGAAATGTGTCCTAGTCCTTTCTAGAACTCTGTGTAACTGAAAAGGATTTAGAAGGGTAAGGAGAGGCTAGCATCGGTGCCCCTCCTCATTCAGGTACTCAAAAGACATCTCATGCAGGTTTGTTCTGTGAACTCTCTATCTCATACAACTTCCATCTTGTTAATTAAAGATTCAGGTAGGATCACAGTGTTAAGAATATGCTGAATACTTGTGCTTCTAGCCCAGCTAGAAAAACTTACCCTAGACTCTCTGCCTGGTTTGTGTATGAACAGTAGTATCAGAATTAAGTGTGAGTTGGGATAGCAGGACCAGATCCACATAGGATGGTGTTGGGCATTTCTTGTTCATTCTGTTAGTACTTACTGAGAACTAACTTTGAGCCAGGCTCTATGTTAGGTGCTTAGTTAGGTCATGGTAACACAGTAGACATAAATCCAACTTTCTTGAAATTTCCAGTCTTTCTAGAGTCTATGTGCTTGTCCTGGTGTAAGGAAAGTTGTTCTCTCAGACTTTAACTTAGTTGACTCATTTTTGTCATGCATAGCTCATCTTAAATGTTATCTACTTAGACTTTTAACCACACAATGTGGACATCATCAAATCATGTCTTACATGTTTTCTATCTCACTGAAATTAGAATCAAATCATCTTTATTTTTATTTATTTACTTATTTATTTTTTGGTCTTTTTGAGACAGGGTTTCTCTGTAGTCCCAGCTGGACTGGAACTCACTATGTAAACCAGTGGCCTGGAACTCACAGAAATCCACCTGCCTCTGTCTCTGGAGTGCTGGGATAAAAGGCGTGCACCACCACACCTGACTTCAAGCCACCTTTAATAGAGCTACTTTAATGTGTTGAAAACTGTGTCTCCTGGTCTATAATAAGCACCTAGTGCTTGTTGGTTAGATGAATGTTGAGACTGAGACAATAAATGAATAAACAAACAAATGCATAGTTATAAACTAATAAATACCTTGAAAGGAAAGAACATGATGCTGCTTGAAAGAGAAGGAAGGGGCCAGAGCGTTCCCTCTAGGTGGTCACATAAAGCCCTCCTGAGAGATAGCTGTTCCATCGGGCATGAGGATACAGGCATGAAGACTAGTCTAGGCAGTGGGGAATGGCAGGTTTCATTTTCCCTGTAACTGCTTCATTTAGGTTTTAAGAATTGGACCAACTAAAGGGCTATGAGGCCTGTTATTTTTTTATTGATATTATTTTTTTATTTTATGTGTATGAGGGTATTGTCTGCATGTGTATAAATGCACCCTTGTCATGCAATGCCCATGAAGGTCAGAAGAGGGCATCAAATTCCTCTGGAACTGGAGTTACAGATGATTGTTGGCTACCATGTGGATGCTGGAAATCGAACCTGGGCCCTCTGCATTAGTAACAAGTGCTCTTAACCACTGAGCCATCTCTCCAGGCCTGTTATTAACCAGTGAGAACCAAACAGATCTGGGCTTTTAGAAGTGTGGCATTTGAGTTGTAGTCATAGAAGATGGGTCCCCAGACTGTCCACAGAACATATAGAAAAACAGCTAGGTGTATATGCTAAGAAGAAGAGCCCTAGAGATGTATATATCACATAAAAGACAGATTTAATTAAATGGTAATGATAGATCCATCTGTTATGTTGAAGTTTCACTTCAAACTGCCAAACATTTTGAAGAAAAGGTTTACCTCTACCAAGCTAGACAAAAATGTTAAAAGTTGGGTTGTTCTTGCTGGTTCTTCTGGTTCTCATTATAGTGTACATCTTTTTATTACAGCTATGGCCACAGATCAGACAGGTAATAATGGATGTGATGGGGAGGTGGGGTGGGCAACTCTTCTGCATGGTCAGTCAGTGTGGCTTGTGATTTTGTTTCTGATGAGAGAACTGGTTGTGATGATTCTTTTCTGAGTGTGGTTGTAGACACTGGGCCTTTCCAGCAAAGAGACCCTATAGGATCCCACACTGTCTGCTAGAACCCAGGCTCTGAGAGTTCAGGTTAGAAGCAATATATCTTGAATATTGATATACTTGTGCTTCTGGCCCAGCTGAAAAACTTAGCTTAAACTCCCTTCCTGGTCTATATGAACTGTAGTTCCCAGGAACAAGTCACCCTCATTCTCACATCTTGCCTCAGTCTCCCTGTAAAGTGAGCAAACAGAGAAAATAGACGTCCTATGGTGGCATTTCATAATGACTTTGGTGGTCCCTGCTCTTCAGAGTACGCAGAAAAGTGGTTGTCCTGTAATTGGTTTTCTTTTTGTATAAAGGATTGAAAATCGCCTATGAAAAACAAGGGCTTAGGAAATCTATCCCTGAGTTACCTTGTCTAATCTTTGCTGAACTCTGGAATTGACTGGCTTTTCCTGGAATTGACTGGCTTTCTTTATACAGACCACCCAGCAAAGTGATAAGAACATCGTATTTAGCACCCTCCTGAACATTGTTTTGCCTTGGAGACTGGGTTCCAGTGGAGTTTTCACTTACATGTGCTGGCTATCTGGGTGGCATGAAGTTTGAATCTTGAGCATGTAGCATGGAACCCCCAACTATTTCCTTTATAATCATAGTAGAAAAACTACTTAGTATTGGTAAAGGTGAAGTGGGGCTACATCAAAAGGAAAAGCTCAGCCAAGATTGTTTCCTGCTTTCCTTTTTTCTTCTGCCCCCCTGCTATAGTTGTGAGACATCGGATAAATATCCAGGTTTCTGGGTTTTAAAGTTTTTTCTACAAATTATAATTAGAACTTAATTGCTGATGTTTTAAGAGTCTGTGAGTAGTAGCAAAGATATTTTTATTGGGTTTCAACATGAGCAGATTATGCCACCAAGCTCCAAAGATAGAATACTTTAGGGCAGAGCTAGGCGTGGTGGCACACGCCTTTAATCCCAGCACTTGGGAGGCAGAGGCAGGTGGATCTCTGTGAGTTCAAGGCCAGCCTGGTCTACATGGTGAGTTCCAGGACAGCTGGGGCTACAGAGAGAACCTGTCAAAAAGACCAAGAAATAAAATAAAATAAAAAAACTTTAGGGCCAGCAAAATGGCTCAGCAGGTAATGGGGCTTACTGCCAAGTCTGGTAACATGAGTTCAATCCCCAGAACCCACATGGTGGAAGGAATGGACTAACTCCTACAGGTTGTTTTCTGACCTCCACATGTGCTCTGTGCAGACACCCCATCTAAAGGATCTTAGATTATCCCTAGGCCACTTGGTTGACAATCAAGAAGAAGTGGACCTGAACTGAACTGAACATTAACCACTGGCAAATAGTTATGGGTGCCTAGGAGCCATTAGGACCCATAAACTTGACATCAAGAACATTTGCCAAAGAGTGACAGTGGCTTTATGAAAGAGGAGAGAAGTGACATATCTTTGGCTGTTTTTGAGACTTTTGGAGTGGCTTCCTACTGTTCTCAAAAGGATGCCCCCCAAATTCTCAACACAAAGAACCACAGTTCTTTGCTTTACTGAAGTGGAGAAAGATTAAGCAAGTATCTGAGTATGGATATATAATTCTTTGCCTAGACCATGGGATGTGGCATAAAGAAGTCATTGTTTTTTAAATATTTATTTAGACACTGTGCGTGTATGTGTCTATGTGCGCATGCCATGGTGCATGTGTAGAGGTCAGAGAACAACCTGTTGGAGTCAGTTCTCTCCTTCTACTGTTTAAGTCCCAGGAATCAAACTTAGTTCTTCAGGCTTGGAAACAAGAACCTTCCCCACTGAGCCATCTCAAGTGAGGAGGTCAGAAGACAGCTTATAGGAGTTCACAGTGTTCAGGGTGACTGCTTGGATCCTGGGTTCAAACTTGGGGTATCAGATTTGGCAGCAAGTGCCTTTGACCCACTGAGCCATGCTGCCAATCAATAACATGTTCTTATTCAAAGTCATAGACTCCTCGTAGTCTGTGGTAGCTATCTCTGAAATAAAAATCATACAGTAGGCCCCTTGTAAGAGAGGTGTGAGAGCTTATGCTAGACAGAGTGTTTTGAGACAGTGAATTAACTACCTAAAAATATTGGTGGACACAGGTAGGCAGGTCCTGGAGCATAGATTAGAGACCTGTAAGAATTGCTTAATCTTCTTTCTCTTTCTGTAGGACTGATGGGCGACGCTGGTCTTTGGCCTCTTTGCCTTCTTCAGGCTATGGAACCAACACTCCTAGCTCCACTGTCTCAGTAAGTAGCCAAATCTGTGACCACACCTTCTTCACTCTGAGAAAGTATTTTCTCACAGGTAATTTGCTCTCCATCCAGTCCTGCAGAGTGATACTCAACTTTTCTTCCAAAGTCAAGATTTCTTGGAGATAAGGCTTGAATAGGGAAGAGGGTTGGTAACTCTTTACAGCCATGATTATATTTATAAGGTATAAGGCCTTTAGAAGGATTAGCAGTTCCTTCCCCAGTTCTTACTAATGGATTAAAAGAAGAGATCTTGAAAATGGACTTTGTCTTTACCAGTGAGGTTTTTGTTTTGTTTTGTTTTGTTTTTAACTTTTCAAAAATTAAGAGCAAGGGCTGGAGAGATGGCCCAGCGGTTAAGAGCATTGGGTGCTCCTGCAGAGGACCCAGGTTCAGTTTCCAATACCGACACAGCAGTTTACAACCATCTGTAGCTCCAGCTCCAGAGGACCCAGCACTTTCTTTTGGCCTCCACAGGCATTATACAACATGGGTTCACTTACATACATGTAGGGAAAACACTCATATACATAAAATAAAAATAAGTCATGTTATTTTTTTAAGTAAGAGTGATTTGTTATCTCAGTTTGTTATATCAACAAAAAGCTGAACCTGTCTCTAAAACTTGTATGCCTTTTTTTTTTTATCTTTTTGAGTCAGGGTCTCTCTTTTAGCCCCAGTTGGCCTGAACTTGCTATGTAGACCAGGCTAGCCTTGAACTCAGATCTACCTGCCTGAGTGCTGGGATTAAAGGTGTGTGCCACCACACCCAGCTTTTATATGCCTTTTAGAGAGGATTTCAGCCTAAAGTACAATAGATATGTACCTTCCTAGGATGCACAATTGATCTTAAAATGAGTCCTCCTCTTAGAGTAACTTTTCACTAAAGCCAGGATGATAGAGTTGACAAACTTTCTGTAAAGGATCAAGTAGTGTTTTAAGATTCATAGACCATGAACTAGATGACCCTACCCATTTCTTTTGACATCTTTAGGTCTTCTCTGATCAGTTTATCTATAGTCATGAATCACAAGCAAGGAAAAGTACTTCTATTTCCATTGTCCTGGACATTACTGTTAAATTAATCCAAAGCTCTCATTGGACTTTTGCAGTTAAGCCTAAAATTTTTCTCTAATAAACATACCCTTCTCTCATAATCTTTAAGTGGTATTTTATAAACCTCAAGGAAGAGTTACATATTTGTATTATGTATGTATGTATAACACACCATATTTCTGCTCAGTAAATTTCAATAGACTTAATCCATGACTCCAACTTGTTGAGATACATTTTTTCTTTTTGAGACAGCATCTCAATCTCACCATGCCAGCTAGGCTGGCCTCATTTTTTCAACCTCATGCCTCACCCTCCTGAGTGCTATGATTACAGGCATATACCACCACACCTGGCTATTGAAATACTTCAACATACCAGTTTTGTACACCATAACTTATATTGCCTCATCAGTTTCATTTTAGCTGCAGTTGAGTGAGTATTCTCTTTGCAGTTTTGATATAACCAGAGCCCTGTAAACACCTCACACTGTTTACGACTCTATGCATTACAACATTCCTTGAGAGACACATAAACAGAGTTCATTTCTCATTCAACTCTGTGACAGCAGAGTTCACTCAGCGTGGTGCTCATGTTTTGACATGAAATGGATTTAGGTGGTTGAACTCCAAGCCCTTGATTGGTTGGTAAATGGAAAGTTGGGCCAGTCCTGTTAAACTTGGCCTACTCTCTGGGCTAGTCTTATCAGGTAAAGGGAGAGCTCTGGAGTTCTAGGACTTCATGGATTTCCACCATAGAACCAGCTTGATCCCTCAAATGGGTTGCTATGAATGATAGGCTCTGTCAGAAATCCTCAGGTACTGAGACAAATAAAGAACTTGATACTGTTTTTCATATCAGGTCTAATCTTTTTTTTTTTCCTCTTTGTCTTTTTGAGACAGGCAGGCTGGCCTCGAACTCAGAGATCCGCCTGCCTCTGCCTTCCAAGTGCTGGGATTAAAGGAGTGCACCACCCTGCCTGGTCAGGTCTAATCTTTTAAAGATCTAAAAGCAATTTTTTTTCTCCTGCTGGATTTTTTTGCTTTGTAGTATCCCTGGCATCCTGCCACAGTCTTCCCTAACCTCAACAAAGCAATTTTCTCCTTTGAATAACAACCAAACACCTGAAAGGAAGCATTGCTGAGCCTCCCCAGGGTAGTGTTCTCAGGATTGTGAAAGGGAAAACAAGGGATGGCGTTTGCACTTAGCATGCCTGGAATACTTATGGAGCCAGGAAGAACTTACCATTCCAGCTAGCCAGAAGGTTTATTGAGGGCACAGAGTTCATGTCAAGGAATCTGCATTTTCTATTTTACCACCTCAAGTGGCTCCTAGGTGATATGGAATTCTCACATCTCATGAAGGTTTGAGTCCACCTTCCAGCACTCCTAAAGGACTCCAGTGTCTTGGCTTCCTCGGTGCTGAGAATTCTGCTGAGGGAACACCAGTCCCGGCTGGAGGGAGCCAGGAAAGGGGGCCTACATTCAGTTTACACTGACTGAGAAATTCTTGAGCAGTTTCAGACGTTTTCCATTCTCTGATGGCCCTTGCATGTGTCTTGTTCATTTTGTTTTATTACATTGGCGGTGGAGGGGTGTACATGCCTGTGTGTGTCAGGAGGCCAGAAGAAAGGATTAGGTATCCTCTATCACTCATCACCTATTCTTTTGAAGCAGGGTCTCTCCCTGAACCTGGGGCTCCTGTTTACTTGGCTAGGCTGTTACGAGAAAGCCCCAATGATCCTCCTGGCTCCACTATCCTTGAAGCTGGAGTTACAGTCTTCTGTGGGTACTGGGATCCAAACACCAGACCTCATGGTAGTGCAAAAAACACTCTTAACCACCAAGCTGTCTCTCCAGACCCCTTGCATGTATATGTCTTTAATGCTGGTTTTTGTGTATGTTTTTCAGTCTTCCTGTTCCTCACAAGAAAAGCTCCATCAGTTGCCTTTTCAACCTACAGCTGATGAACTACACTTTCTGACAAAGCATTTCAGCACAGAGAGTGTGCCAGATGAAGAAGGACGGCAGTCCCCAGCCATGCGGCCCCGTTCGCGTAGCCTCAGGTGAAGAGTCTCCTGCCTACTCCCTGGTACCTATGGGCCACAACTTATATGCATAGTGCAGAGGTGATCACATATGTCCTGCAAAGGGCCAAGATAGTAAATATTTTAGGCTTTGCATCCAGCTATCTTTGTCACAGCTACTTAACTTTACTGTTGTAGTACAGTTAACTTCCTTGGGTAACTTAGAAGCTTTATTTATAAAAAGGGGATTGAGCCAGATTTGATCTACAAGGCCATTAACCCCTGGTCAAGCACAACCAACTTGAGTGAGTCAAATCTGATAAGACTCAAGCCCCTTTTGGCTTTAAGTTCTGCTCAGCATATCACTTTGAAAAACTGTCTTGATGATACTCTCTGATAGCTTTTTTCAGTTCTGAAAATGATCATGGCATGACTTAAGTTCAACTTTTCTTGGTTGAATTGGCTGATACATGTGTGTTGAGGTCCCAAAGGAGTTGTGTCCCAAGGAAGAATCCTATCATGTAATGCTGGCACTAGGCATGACAAGGAGTCACTGGCCAGTCACTGACCAGGCCATAAAAACTGATTCAGATTCACAAATTATAAAAATGATAAGTGGGACTTAAGTGTGTAGGATCAAGAATACAATAAGAATGTGGATCCCAGAGCCTATCTTGATCTTATAATGGAGTGACTAAATATTGGTGGCCTTACAACTCACATGGAGTAAGGCTTCCTTTCAGGACAATTGAGATTGAGAGAACTGTAGTGACACTCAGGGAAATTCCTGAAGGGAGAAAGGCTTATTCCAGGGTAACGGACAGAGGGACAGTTTTCAACCTAACCCAACTGAGATCATGTGTCTGGGCACTAAACTAGGTATTCAACTATATGACTCAAAATTTGAATTGTTGAGATATAATCACACATGTATGAGAGGAGAATATACAGGTTACTATGGAAAGTAATAAAAAGGCTAAAAAATTATTGGCTCCTTTCAAAGAAAGACCTAGGCTTAGAACTCACTACCAGCTCTTGCATCTTTCAGGTGACAGTCAAAGTAACCCATTGGCTGTAGCTTGCTTGAGAGAGAAAATAAGTATATATAGTCTTTCTTTGCTTGCTCTGGAAACCTCCAGAGCTTGATTTGATTCCTAGAACGTGCTTGGATACATGAAATTCCACTAGCCAAAGCTATCAGGACAAAGGAGTCCTATTCTGGGGTGGTCATCCAAGAAAAGCCACTGGTGAGCTGGCAAGTAGCCTCCTCCTTTCTTAGCCATGGCACAGAGCTTCATGAAAGCCAGCCTTCTTGCTGGAAGGTAGCCTAGCTCTAGATAGCACTATTTTTGAACTAAATAAATGTGCTAGAAGCTCTAAGAATAAGGAAAGCCTAGACCTTAGCTCTTGTGAGTGTGGGGATGTGTGATACTGAAGATAATAAGGGACTTGAGAGATGGCCATCTTTCACCGTGATAATTTCCCAGCATTATAATAGTATAATTGTTTCTTTCTTATTCAGTCCTGGACGGTCCCCAGTTTCCTTTGACAGCGAAATAATAATGATGAACCATGTGTACAAAGAAAGATTCCCCAAGGTAAGGATTGGTTTCAAAGGAGACAGTAATGTCTTAAGGATAGCTGCCTGTAACCAACCCAGTGGGAGGATTCCAGAGTGAGGGGGTGAAGTGCTGCTTGCAGAGATAACCCAAAAGATCAGTTTTGAAGGCACAGGGAGGAGTGGGAGAGAAGAACACAAGCATGAAGGATTCCAGACCACTGTAGCAGCAGGAGGCAGCAGGGAGCTTTGTTTGCAGAGCCTTTGTTTCTCTACTCCCCAAAGGGAGAGGTGACTGGAGGAATGTCACATTGTATGTTAAAGACCTGGAGGCCTGCTTTCTCATCATGCATGCCAAGATTTGTGACTAAGCCCCCTGCCCCACAAGGACAGAATTTACTCTCTAGTCACAGCCTCATTTGATATAAATTTCTTAGAAAGTACATAGCCAGAGGGATGCTGAGCTAGCAGGAAGAAGGCCAGGAGAACAGCGTTGTCAAGAGACAGAAGTCCCAGCCTTGCTTGCTAATATTTGTATTTGCATTCTCAAGCTGGAAAATGCTAAGAAAGAAGATAGGTGATCCGGAGATAGCTGGGAAATAGCACTCACATTTCCACAATTAACCTCCTTGTCTTGGAACCAGTACATTAATTTTTATCCCCGCCCCCTCCTCATCCCTAAACTCCCTCCTTTTTTTCCTTTTTTTAAAAAATTTGCTTGTTCCAGTTGAGGGGTTTTGTTTTGTTTTATGTTTGTTTGTTTTGTTTTGTTGAATCAGAGTCTCACTTTGTAGCTCTGTTCTGGAACTGATATAACCCAGGCTAGTCTCAAACTCTCAGTCTTGTCCCAGCCTTGTGAGTGCTAGTATTGCAAGCCTGCTACCACAGGCAAGCAGCTGCATTTCTGATTAAGAACCATATACTGTCTTTGACCTGGCCTTCCACAAGATAGCCCTGCTTCTACAAAAAGCAATCAGCACTGTCTACTATCCCTGACAGCAGGAACTTGGGGTGCTCAGGTCTCCCTGGGTCAATTAGTCTATGTATCTCTATCTGGGCTGTGTGGTTCCTGCTGCTCTGAGTGTCCCTTCCCCTAAACTGTTCAGTCAGTCTCCTGCATACCCATTACAGCTGTGGAAGATGACTGAATGCCCTGTGCTTTTCTTTCTTGACATATACCAGTGAAGCCTAGTAACAAGGACCCCAGCCACCTGCATTCAGATCTGCTCCATACTAGCTATAAGACTCTGGACATATTTAACTTCTTTGAGCTTCATTTGCCTCATCTACATTTCAGAATAACAGGATTATCTGTCTTATAGGAGTTTATAAGGATCAGTGAACACTATGATTTTGTAAGAGTATGCAAGACATAGGAAGTACTCAGTAAGTATTAGCTGTTAACTTTTGTTTAATCTGTGCCCTGTGATGTCCACTTTCTAACTTTGGAGTGGACCTAAAAATAAGAGCAAAGAAAGAAAGGTCAGGAAAAACAGTTAGAAATTCATTTTGCTGCACTTCATAACGAACTTCCAGAGTGTATAATGTTGAGAAATGTATCATGTATGTCTCCTTCTTGTATGTAGGTGTTGTATTGACATCCTAGCACCATACATTGGTATTTATAGTTATGCCTTTGGCCTTCATCTCTGATGGATGGTAGAGAAAATAAGTTGATTTCTTCCCTTTTTTCTCTCCCTCTTGGTGCTTTTGCTCTCTTTCTCCCTCCTTATACACCCACACACAAACATAGAAATTTGTGTCAGCACACTGGGGATCAGAAATCGCCACCCAGTGCAAAAGAAAAGAAGTCAGAGTCTAAGAGATGCAATTGTTAACTTGTTCACTGATGTGTGTTTATCATTTTGACATGACTCTGCAGTTAGGTCTCTAAGAAAGCTCTAATCCACACCTCCATTCTGCTCTGCTGGGGATCTAGGTCAAGGTCACGTTCCTATTCACAACCCCATTCATCCCAACTTGGCTTCTGAGATCAGGCAGGTTCATACCTTCAATAAATGTTCTCTGAGCACCTGTTATGTTCAACAGAAACTCTGATAAGCATGAATTCAGGTTAAGGAGGAGGGAACCTATGATAATGAAACTCTGACTTTGTAGAATTGCATACAGAGAACAGTTTAGAAACCAGCATCATCTGTACTCCAGATGTATCCAGTCAGGAGACACATGGAGTACAGAGGGAAAGGAAACCTTTGTTATCCAGGGAGCGAAAGACTTCTCTGAGGAGAGATGATGCTTGAGTGAGATAAGAAGAAATAACAAGGGACTGGAGAGATGGCTTGGTGGTTAAGAGCACTGGCTGCTCTTGTAGAAGACCTGGGTTCGAATCCCAGCACCCACAGGGCAGTTAACAACCATCTGTAACTCCAGTTCCAGTGGACCCAAGAGCCCTCTTCTGTTCTCCACAGGCACTACATGACACAGGTGTACTTACACGCATGCAAGCAATACACTCATACACAAAAATAATAAAATTTTTTTTAAAAAAATAACAGTACCTTGTGAGGAAGAGATGGCACAGTAAGAAGGCTGCTGCTGTTGGGGGAAAGTGTAAACAGAAGGTAGTGGCATGAAATATGGTGTGAGAGACCAGCAAACCTTGTTTATCTGCAGAGCTAAAGTACTTGCAATATAGGATGTTGTAGGAGACACAAATCTGGGCAACAGAGGACCCTGAATCTAATGCTGAGACACTGTGAGTTGACAGAGGTGATCTCTTCATGTCTTCAGTCATTAGGTTTCCCAATACAACATTTGGAAGCAAGTATACAGGGAGCCCATCCTTGAGGATTTGCTGCAGCTAAGCTGGGACTGGAAAGGAAGTGTCAACTTTTCTTTTATTCTCAGGCTACTGCACAAATGGAAGAGCGACTAGCAGAGTTCATTTCCTGCAACACTCCAGATAGTGTGTTGCCCTTGGCGGACGGAGCCCTGAGTTTTATTCATCATCAGGTTATTGAGATGGCTCGAGACTGCCTGGATAAATCTCGCAGTGGCCTTATTACATCACGCTACTTTTATGAACTTCAAGAGAATTTGGAAAAACTTCTGCAAGATGTGAGTGTCTTGATGTGGGGACTGTGGTGAAATTTCTTCCAGGTAACCTTGGGCCAAGATCAGGAGTCATCAGCACTCCCAGTCTCCTCAGCTGCTGACCAGGTCTCCATGCCAGCATGTGGGAACCTCCAAATTTGGTTCTGATGGGCATAGATCCCTCCCCAGGCATCTACATCACTGAGAGAAACCTGCTTGGTTTCAGAGAAACTCAGTTCTGGAGTCCTTTTCTAAATCCAAAACTGTATTACTCTGCCTGAGACTCCATTTGTTGTATTTAATTCCAATATTGGTAGTACTCGTAGGTATCTGACTTGTTACCAAAGTCAAAAAGTGCACCAGTGGATTTAAGCAGAGCCTTCCAACTGTCTCCTTGCCCCAGAGGAAGCAGGGCTAGGGCTTATCCTGTGGGTGTGATCATTTAACTGATGTTTCATTTACTGATGCTTCATTGTCCTGCTGAAATGCTCTATAAGGGCTTCTGTGTTTAAAGATGTGACCCTCCTCTGTGAGTTCAAGGCCAGCTTGGTCTACATAGTAAGTTCCAGGCCAGCTGGGGCTACAGGGAAACCCTGTCTCAAAAAGACTAAAAAAAAAAAAGACATGGTATCCTATACCCCAGGCTGTGCAACTAAGGATGATCTAGTGGTAGTATACACCTTTAGTCCCAGTACTTGTGGGAGGCAGAAATGGGCAGATCTCTGTGAATTCAAGGCCAGCCTGGTCTACATAGAGAGTTTCTGGGCAGTCAGGGCTATACTGAGGCCCTGTCTCAAAAAACAAACAAAAAGAGGTCATCTCCCCTAGTGTAAAAAGTCTCTAGGAGAGCTGGAAAGATGGTTTGGTGGCTAAGAGCATGTAGTGCTTTTGCAGTGGACCCATATTCCTTTCCCAACACCCACAATGGGTGACTTACAACCATTTGTAACTTTAGCTCAAAATGATCTGACACCCTCTACTGGACTCTGTGGGCACCTGCACTCACATGCACATACTCTCATACAGACACACATATATACATAAACACAGTTAAATAAATCTTTAAAAACAAATGTCTCTGGGAGACTAAAGGTAAAGGAATCCAGGAATAGCCAAGACCAAAGCATGCACTGAGTTCTTATGTAACCACTGCCTTGCACTCCATTGCTTATCTCAGATCTGGTCAGATGCCTTTCCAGTCAGCTTATGCCATTGGCACTATTTGAAGAAAGGGGAGCACCTGTTTCTCCAGGGCTCTTCATATCACTAATATGTATCTTAGTCAAGAACCCTTTGTCTCCTCTATACCCCGACCTTTCTGTAGAAAGATTAGTGAGGGCCCAGAGCTAAGGATCAAACAGGACTTTGATGTGAATCTAGAAATTGGAAGGAACAGAGAATTTTAGGGAACAGTTGAATCTAGAAACAGATAACTAAAGCTGGTCATCTTTAGATGATTATTACTGTCAAATGCTATATTTTTCACATGACAAAGATAAAAGATTAGTCTCTATACCCTTGAAGATATAATACCTACCAGTAGGCAGGTATTAACAGTGACAAAGTTTTGATTAAATAGCTTAAGAAGTCCTTCTGTCTACAAAAACAAAAAACCTTCCTCTAGTTTCAAAGTTAATACTTAAATTCATACATTGTATAAGAATGAACAACTTGAAAAAGTCAAATTCCTATGAAAAGCAGCTGTTTGTTCCTAGTAAAGAATAACTTTCTGGGGCTGGTGAGATGGCACAGCATGTTGAAGGCCTGACAACTGAGTTCTATGCCCAGGTGGAAGAGAAACCCAGCTCCTAAGAGTTGTCCTCTGGCTGCCACAGGCATACTGTGGTATGTGAATGCCCATATACACACACACACTCTCACACAAAATAAATACATAAAAATTTAATTTTTTTAAAATTTTATTTATTTATTTATTTATTTTGGTCTTTTTTGCGGAGGTGTTAAGAGTACTAGCTGCTCTTGCGGAGATCCCGGGTTTGATTCCCAGTACCCACATGGCAGCTAACAACCATCCTAAATTCCAGTTTCAGGGGATCTGATGTCCTCTTCCGACCTCCATGGGCATTGTACAACACAGGTACATTTATGTATATACAGGCAATAAAATTTAAAAATAATAATAATAAAATATTTTTTTAAAAGAATTACTTTCTGGCCTGGGCATATAGCTTGATGGAATAGCATCTACCTAATATATATGAGGCCCTAGGTTTAAACCCAGTGCTGAGGGTGGGGGAGGACAGGTTTCCAGACAAGAAACAACAGCAGAACTCTGGAGACTAAAGCAAGAGGATCTCAAGTTTGAGGCCAGCCTGGGCCACATAGTGAAGCTCTGTCTAGAAAAAGACAAGGGACTAGGGAGATGGCTCAGTTAGTAAAGTGACTGCCACATAAGAATGAAGACCTGAGTTTGGATCCCCAGCTCCCATGTAATAAGTCAAGCATGACAGCATGCTTTTGTCACCTTGGGGGATGTGGGGGGAGAGATTCCTAGAGCTCATTGGCAGCCGGTCTAACCAATCAATAAACAACAGTTTCAGTAAGAGACCCTGTCTTAAAAAAATAAGATTGAATACAATAGAGGACCTCTGAACATATTTGCACATACACAAACACCACACATACACACACACACACACACACACACAGAAAATAAAAGGAAAAGAAAATCGAAACAAAGAATAGTCTTGTTCTGACAGTTTTCTTACAGTGATTGGTTTGTCTTAACAATATTTAGAAATCAGGAGACTGATCAATGTCTCACACAAAGAATTAACATTGAGTGACTCCTGAGATCAGTTGTTTTCTTTGATAGATTCTCTGTATCGCCCAGGCCTGTCTTGAACTAGTGGGCTCCAGTGATCCTCCCACCAGCACCTCCCAATTAGCTTGGACTATAGGCATGTACTCCTAAGCCTGGCTCCACAGTCCCTCCTATATCTAAGATTGATCTAAAATGCTAACGCCTGATGACCTGTGTTCAGTCCTTGGAACCCACATGTTTAGAAGGAAAGAACCAATTCCCACAAGTTGTCCTCTGACCTCCACATGTGCACTGCTGCCGATGTACACATACACACATGCATGTGCATGTGTACATACACACAAAATATATAGGGAGGGGGGAGGGAGGGAGGGAGGGAAGGAAGAAAGAAAGAAAGAAAAGAAAGGGAAGAAATATTGTAAAAGTCAGCATCTTATTCTATATGGCAGCAGAGTAATTCAGGAGGCTCAGGAAGTATTTTAAACAGCCTCTCAGAGGGACTGAAGCATAAAAGTATATCCAGAAACTGCAGAGTCATTTGACATGATCACACTAGGAAAACATTGGTAAATTTGAAGAGTTATACTGAAGGCTTTAGGAGAAGCTTAAATTGTATTTAATTTTGTGGCCAGGCAGTGGTGATGCACACTTTAATCCCAGCAGTCAGGAGGCAGAGGCAGGCAGAGCTCTGTGAGATTGTGGCCTGGTCTACATACTGAGTTCTAGGCTACCTGGTGCTTCAGGGAGACCCTGTCTCAAAAAAAACAGAAAAGAAAAAAATTAAATTTGTGCTTAAAATAATAAATATCACTAACACAGAGCACTTAATACATGCTATCACTTTATCTTAATTATTTAATTTTTATAACAGTCCTGTAAAGAAAGTATTATTAATGTTATCTAAATTTATTGATTTTTTTAAAAGGAGCTTACAAGGACTATGACAAGGTAATAACTCATCTCTTAAGTACCAGAGCTAGAGCCCAATCTCCAGTTGTCTTATTCCAGAGCTTAACAGCATCCAGCAAACATATACTAGTTTTTTCTGATTTTTTCTTCTGGTTATAGGCTAGGTATTATGCTAGGCTTAGCATGTGCTAGAAGAAAGGGGAAACATAGCCTCTCTCTCTGTGAAGCCCTCCAGTGTAGTGTAACTGGGGATGGTAAATCATAAAACATCCTGATGCTTGTATTCTCTGAGCAGATAGCTAAGAAAGCAGTTCTCATTCCTGGCTCCATGTATGTCGTGTGTGTGTGTGTGTGTGTGTGTGTGTGTGTGTGTGTGTGTACATGTGTGGGGGTGCCCACAGAGGGCAGAAGAGGGCTTCAGATCCCCTAGAGCTGGGTTACAGTTGTTTGTGAACCACCTGATATGAATGATGGAAACTAAAGTCCAATTCTAAAAGAGCAGCTCTTAATCCCTGAGCCATCTCTCTAGCCCAAAACTGTTTATCTTCTCATAGTTACCTTTGCATTTACAGGTTTTCAATTCTATTTCTCTAAAAATGAAGTAGCAGCTCCCTTCTCTTCTTGCTCCTGCTGCTCCCATATACCTTAGAAACAGCACACAGTTGTGGCCTTAACTCTGTCCTTCCTGCCTTTACTTATCATTTTCATCTGGATTGGTATGCTTGCCTGTATGGGTTTTACTCCTTTTAGGATTTCTCTCTTCAGTGCACTCTGTAGCCAGAGTGATCTTTCTGTAATACCTCCTGGTCATACCACTCCCTGGCTTTGAGTTTTTTTATTCTAGTCTGTTTGGGGTACAAAGTAATCCTCACTGAAACCTTTGAGAATTTTTCCATTAATCTGGGGTCTGAATGGTAAGTAAAATTTGTTGGATAGAGGAGTAAATGAAGCTGTCTGTGTCTGTGTAAATTCCACAGTGTTTAAAAGTACAGTGGTTCCTGATGAACAGCTTGCTCTCTCACAGCAGATTAGACTTTTCTGAATTCTCTGCTTTTCAGAACTCTCTGTACAACCAATTATTTCTTCCTGTAGTTCTGTGCCGTCTAGTCCTGCTTAACCCAACCACATTGGAATAACATACTGTTTTAAGCAACCTTTCTCTTCTCCATAGGCTCATGAGCGCTCAGAGAGCTCAGATGTAGCCTTTGTGATACAGCTGGTAAAAAAGTTGATGATTGTCATTGCCCGTCCAGCTCGTCTCCTTGAATGCCTGGTGAGTCAACTCAGGAAGGTTGGGTGGGCAGATAGGAGGTTAGGGAATGTGGAAGAAGTAATCTTGCCAACAACAAAACCAGCAGTACTGCTAACATTTCTGAGTTCCTTATTTAAGTATGATTTGCAAGCACTTGGGGGACTAAGATTATTCAGTGTGCTGGGTAACTTTAGTGTCAACTTGACACACCTGGGTGGGGAATTGCCTCTCTTGTCTGAGGGGCATCTTCTTGATGAGTGATGTGGGAGGGCCCAGCCCACTGTGGGTGGTACCACCCATAGGCAGGTGGGCTTGTGTTGTGTAAGAAAGCAGGCTGAGCAGGGACCAGGAGAGCAAGCCAGTAAGCAGCATTCCTCCATGGCCTGTGCTCTAGCTCTTGCCTGTAGTTTCCTGCCCTGAGTTTCTACCTTGTGCTCCTGGATGAACTGTGACCCGGGATATGTAAGCTAAATAAACTCTTTCCTCCCCAAGTTGGTAGCGGTCAGAGTGTTTTGTCACATCAATGAAGAAACAAACTAAGACAGTCAGTCAACAGTCTTGAGCTATATAACAGTAAGAAGTATTAGTCTGGCCTCCCCTCATGCTAAGCCAGCCTAGAGGGCCAAGAACATAAAGGAGCCTAGGCCAGTTTAGCTTGCCTAAGTGGAGTCCTTTGTTTAATCATTCAGTTGCACACTACTGAGTACCTACTTCATTGGACACTCAGGGTCCACCATAAGGGCAGATTCTCCAATCTCAAAATACTTTTTGTGCCACAAACAAATATAAGGCATGTAGATGTGTAAATGATTATATTATAGGAAGAGTCATAACTGGTCAGTACAGTGTGCAGTGGAAACCTAGTAAAGGAGGTGTTTCCATTCTCCTTAGAATGAACATAAGTAAAAGCTCCCTGAGGAACATGAAATCCATTCAGTGACTAGGAGATTGAGTGCAAGTTGTCCAGGTGAGGGGTATGGGACAGGACATTCAGGGGAGCACAGCAGTGTGTTTGAAGAGCTGGTGAGGGCCGAAGCTAGAAGAGAAGCTCTTTGGGGTCGTGGCACATGTTGGGTTCTTGGCCTGATCCTTATAAGGCCATTTGAAGCTGCCAGAAAATTTAGGTTCAAATGTGTCACAGTCAGATATATTTTGTTGTTTTTTTGAAACAAGATCTCATGTAGCCCAAGCTGGCCTCAAATTTACTATATTCCTAAGGCTGGCTTTGAACTCCTGATCCTCCTGTCTCTACCTCCCATGAACTGGGATTATAGGCATGTACCATTATACCCAGCTTTCTTACCTGTCTTTATCAATTAACATAAAATATATTTCTTTGAAATATGAAGTCCATTGAATTTTCACATTAATATATACCTGTGTAATCACTGCCATAGTTGAACTAGGAACTATTTCTGTTGTCTCAAAAGGTTCTCTTGTGTCCCTTTGTGGACACTCTTTTCCTCTTCCTACTGTGAGGCAATGCTTACTGCTTTCACTATTGACACATTACTTTGTACAGTTTCATGTGCCAAGACCAATGTTGTAGTATGTTCTGGCTTCTTTTACTCAGTAGAATAGGTTGGATTTTTGGGGTTTGGTTTTTGTTGTTGTTTTTAAGATATATATATAACATATACCAGTATGTGGCTCCTATATATTTCTGAGCAAATACTCTATCAAATTTGGTTTTAGGAAAGATTACTTTAGCCAGGTGTTGTGGCGCACACCTTAAATCCCAGCACTCAGGAGGCAGAGGCAGGCGGATCTCTGTGAGTTCAAGGCCAGCCTGGTCTACATAGTGAGTTCCAGGCCAGCTGGGGCTACAGGGAGACCCTGTCTCAAAAAAAAAAAAAAAAAAAAAAAAAAAAAGAGTCTGGGAATTAAAGCCTCAGTGGTCAAGCACTTGCCTAGCATGTATGAGGCCCTAAGTTCAATTCCCAGCACCAAGGGGAGAGGTAGGGGAAGGGAACCACTCTGGCCTCTATAAATGGTGAGTGAAAACGAGTGCAGAATGAACCAGGGACTTGAAGAGCAGGACGGTCAGACTCAGAGCCATGGTAGGAGAAAAGCCCTTCAGAGAGGTATTTATGAGGTAGATAATCCAATTAGATGGGCTGAGAAAAAAGGACTTTTAGTCTATACCCTGATAGTTGATAGTGTAGTCCTCTAAAATACTAGATTGAACAATAGGTGTAAAGAGAGGCTAGAGATCCAGTCCCTTTTGTCAAAAGTGAAGTTTGTAGTGAGGCAAGGGCTTGGAGCCAGGAGGGTTTGTGTGTTCCATTTCCACTTCTTCCTACCTCTATGACTATGGACAGGTCATGGAGGCTATGAGCCTTAATTTCCTCTCTGAGGTCAAAGCATTGTTAGATAGGTGTAGCCCAGAGTGTGGCATGTTGTAGGCACTCAGAAGTAAGGCCGTCATTACAGAGGACAGAGATTGTGCAGAGATTGTGCTCTGTCAGCTTTGCAGCTCCAGGCCTTGCACACAGAAATGTTCAGTAAATATTTGAAGGTACATATGCACCAATAGAACTGTGAACCAAAGCTCTTATGAGCTACAATTATGTGCCAGTACCGCTCCAGATTGGCCACCTGAACATACTTGAGAGTGCCGCTTGACTAAAGGAGTCATACTTAGGAACAGGTGAATAGGCTAAGCTTTCCTGAAACCAAATAAGGACTCTTACCCTTATTTCTATGAGGATGGCTAGGAAGACTCTGTTGGCTTAGGAGGTGACCTATAAGCCAGCTTTGTTCCATGATTCCTAAATCACGTTTCTGGGTATTTGGGGACCAGAGTGTCCTAACAAAAGAGAAGGTTTCATTCATTTCCTTCTGATATATGCTGTAAAGCCAAAGAAGCCAGTAGAATTCACTTGAATCTCTTACCACTGACCACCTGTCTCCCCCGGTGCAGGAGTTTGACCCTGAAGAGTTCTACCACCTGTTGGAAGCAGCTGAGGGTCATGCCAAAGAAGGACATGGAATTAAATGTGACATTCCCCGCTATATTGTCAGCCAGCTGGGCCTCACACGGGATCCTCTAGAGGGTGAGCATGCTGTCTAGTGGCTATAAAGAAGAGATTTAGACTGGACATGAACATGACATGGCCTCAAGGAGTCTCAGGACTATGAAAGGTGCCTTTTAATCTCTGTAATTAAACAGTCTTCCCTTTGGAGTCACTGTTCATTTCTGCCTGCTATGTCCCAATCTGGATTGCCTTGGGCCCAGCTGGGTTGGATTTGTAGCCTAGTCTGTAGTTGTTCTGCCCCCTCTTGCCTGCTTCCCTGCCCCATCAAACAAGGCAGTCTTGGCCAGCAGGATGTGTACTAGAAGCCTACCCTTAGCCCATGTTGCCCCAAAAATGTCCCAAGTTTGAGAGAAGCTTTTTTAGACTCTGCCAGGCCTTGTGAATGGCACTTGGCTTATTTATGATCTAAATCTATGCTACAGAGAGGATAGAGCCACAGGACTGGGTTTGCATTCCAGGCTGGTACAGAAAGTATTAATGCTAACCCCACATGTATTTGTTGTGTCACTTGAGGGTATTGCTGAAATGTCTGACACTGCCATGCAGTTTTCTCTGGTACCTTTTCTATGTTTCCAGAAATGGCCCAGTTGAGCAGCTATGACAGTCCTGATACTCCAGAGACAGATGATTCAATTGAGGTAAAGATCCTGAGCTCCTGTCCTAATCCTGGAAACAGTTCTGTGTTCTGTTGAAACCCTAAAAAATTGCTTTTAGAGAATATCTAAAGGAGGGGTGGGGAATTTTCGGTGGCTGCAGACACTGAGGAGTTGTGTGGTTCCTGGGGAAGAATGGGCAGGAGCTGCAGCAGGACTGAGCTGGTACTGGGGCACACCAAGCATATGTGCTCTGAGAAGCATACCTATTTCCTTCCTTTTCCTTTGTCTCCAAGGGTCGTGGGGCATCTCTGCCATCTAAAAAGACACCCTCAGAAGAGGATTTTGAAACCATTAAGCTCATCAGCAACGGCGCCTATGGGTAAAGGCTTGGGTCAGATTGTGGCCAGGACTAGAGCTAAATCAGCCCTTGGTCTCTTCCTCCTAGAAGTGTGTAATACCCAACCTTCTGGGCAAAAGATGCTGTAAGGTTTACCCTCTCCCTCCTTGAAGTCTCCTGGAAAGTCAGGAGTTTAGTTTCTTCTGGCATTTGAACATTGATCCTTTGCCCGGGCAAGATTCCTACCTGTCTTGATAGCACTCTTCCATTGAGCTCTGGAAACATTGAGCTGGGTCCTTAGGACCTGGTCCGCCAGGAAATTAAAGAGTTAATTGGGCCAGACAGCTTTATTCTTCTTACTAGGCACACCTCCAGTCCCTTGTTCTTTGCACTTATGTGGGGTTAGCAATCAGTTTGGGTGATTGAATATACAATTCAGGTACTGAGAGCCCATGGGTGTTGGGCTGGGCTGGCTGTCTTTCCCAGGGCTGTATTTCTGGTGCGACACAAGTCCACCCGGCAGCGCTTTGCTATGAAGAAGATCAACAAGCAGAACCTGATCCTACGGAACCAGATCCAGCAGGCATTTGTGGAGCGTGACATACTGACTTTTGCTGAGAACCCCTTTGTGGTCAGCATGTTCTGCTCCTTTGAGACCAAGCGTCACTTATGCATGGTGATGGAATATGTTGAAGGTACTGGGGAAGATGACCTGGTGTGGAAGTCAGAGTACAGTCTAAGACTTAGGCCTAAATGGGACCAGCAGCTTTATACAGGAGTGAACTTTTAGGACCCACCTTCCAAGACCTTTTTGTCATTGATTTCTACTTAGGATCTGAGACTATTTGGCCACATTGAACACAAAGCTGCACAGTGAGCACAGTGCTTCACCATGAGGCTGCCCATGTCAGGTTCAGTGAGAGGTACTCTGGGACAGGATGTTGCAGCCAGCAGCTGTATAGTCTCTTCCCCCAAAGTCTGCACACTCTCTGTTGCTGTTATCAGACAGGAGTAAAGGCTTAGGTAGCGGCCACAAAAGCCCAAGGTGGAGGACTGGGAAGACTACATGTGGGTCCTCAGAAGACAGGGAATTCATTGCTCTGGCTGATGACTTATGACTAGGCCATCCCTAAAGCCACTCAAAGTGCTCTAGGAATGGACTAAAGAACAACATGGGGTAGAGCTCGAGAGAGGGGCAGCAGCTTAGCAGTAGTTATCCTCTGACCTCCTCACTGTATATACAGCTCCCAAAGATATTTTCTCTAAGGCTTAAAGTTGAAGCTGAACAAAACCATGCTTTTAATTTAGTGAATATTTGCTGGGAGTTTGCATGTTATTTTACTCAGAAATGAACAAAAAAAGAAAGTAAACAAATATTAGTTTTAGCCAGATATGTTTGCTGTATATAGTATTCCCATCCTAAAACAACTTAGTCTCATCCCAAGTCATCATGTAGGCATGAAGGTCAGGATTCCTTCTTTCTATGATCTAAATGATGGTCTTGGTAGCCACTGGCAAATTCATCTCCTGCTCCTGTCATCCATCTCTCACCTATACTAGCAGTACAAGGGCTGGAATCAAGGGTACTCTATGAGGCTGTCCTCTTTAGGACTACAAAACCTGAGAACTGGCTAGAGAGGGTGTTCAATCCTTCTCTCATAGTAACCTGGGCTTATTACAGGGGGAGACTGTGCCACTCTGCTGAAGAACATTGGGGCCCTGCCTGTGGACATGGTTCGGCTGTATTTTGCAGAAACCGTACTGGCCTTGGAATACTTACACAACTATGGCATCGTGCACCGTGACCTCAAGCCTGACAAGTATGCCCATTTTGTAGATCCACTGTCCAGGTCTCTCTGTTGAGTCTCTTAATAAGTGGAACAAATGCAATGTGTTTGGATTCATCTGAGAATGGCCGCTAGGAAACAGAAACAAAGCACAACAAAAGAATGAGCACATTTAATAAATGGCTGAAGAGTGTCCTGACATTTACTGACACCTAATTTACTGACACCTACTCTATGGCAAACACTATATTTTGTGTTTTAAATATAGCTTTCAGTGTGTTGAGCTATATGAACAGGGTACTTCTCCAAGGGCACTAGTCTGATGGAAAAAGGTGGGAGGGGCTTTCTAAAGCAGGGAGCAGGATATGCAAAGATATGTAGATGAGGAACTACACACAGTACTGGATGGCTGCAGCTTAAGTGATAGTTGGCCAAGATAGCAAGAGGAGAAGCAGGGATAGCTCATTGAAAGGGCCATTTAAGTTTGGACTTTCTTTAAAGGAGCCTCAAGAGTATTTATAAAGGGCCTATACACAAAGAAAGGATAGAATGATATTATACCCTGATCTTAAGTCTTAGAAAGATCACTCCACAGAGTACCAGAAGAAAGAGACCATGAGACCACTTCAGGAGACCAGGCCAACGACAGTGCCTGCTCTAAACCAGAGGGACAGGGTGAAGAAAAGAAGGAATATTTATAGAGAAATAAAAATAAATAAAAGCAGCCAGGTGTGGTGGCACACACCTTTAATCCCAGCACTTAGGAGGCAGAGGCAGGTGGGTCTTTATGAGTTCAAGGCCATCTGGGGCTACAGAGAGGCCCTGTCTCAAAAAGATTTAAAAAAAAAAAAAGGAAGGAAGGCAGGCAGGCATTCTTTCTCATGTTCCTCCTCTAAAATGAGAATAATAACACATGTGTTTTCTGTGTGCATTACTTTTGAAGACCTTTCAGAAAGCTGGGGTTTTTTTGTTTGTTTTTTTCTTTTTTTAAACAAGTTTAAATCTTGGGTGTGGGAGAGATGACTCAGCAGTTAAAATCACTGGCTGCTCTTGGCAGGGGAACTGAGTTGGTTCCCACCACTCACATGGCAGCTAACAACTGTTTGTAACTCCAGTTCCAGGGGATCTGACACCCTCTCTGGTCTCCACAGACATTGCATGCATTAGTGCACTTGTGTACATACAGGCAAAACACGTAATACATACACACAAACAAACATAAACTAAGTAAACAAGTTCTGGCAAGTTTTATTGAAAATCTTTTATGGTTTACTTTTCACTGGTCTCTTTTGACATGCTTCTAATAATACCCAAATCATCTGGATCAATAAGAGTCAGCTTGCACACTCTGTAGTATTTTCTGCGCACTGTGCCCTGTTCAATATTACTGCCACTGTAGTGATGGACACCAGTTTTGTCTAACACAACACAGTGTATTCTATTTCCTATTGTCTCAGAGCTGGGCAGTCATTAGCAAGGATGACCAATTTGGCTTTGCCCTGTCTGCTTATCTTCAGAGTCTGCCTGTACCCCAGCACGTACTTTCCTCTTTATTTATTATTTTTATTTTATGTGTATATGTATAACCTGCATGTAGGTAGGTACACCCGTGTCATGCAATGCCTGCAGAGGTCAGAAGAGGACATCAAGTCCCCTGGAACTGGAGTTACATACAGTTGTTAGCCACTATGTGGGTGCTGGAAATCAAACCCAGGTCATCAGCAAGAGCAGCCAGTGCTCTAACTGCTGAGCCATATCTCCAGCTCCATACTTTCCTCTTTTATAAAAAATACGTTTTATTATTTTTATTGTATGTGTATGAGTATATTGTCTGTATGCATGTAAGTGTACCCATATCATGCATTGCCCACAGAGGTCAGAAGAGGGCATTGGGTCCTCTGGAACTGGAGTTACAGATAGTTGTTAGCCACCATGTGGGTGCTGGGAATCGAACCTGGGTCCTCTGAGAGAGCAGCCAGTGCTCTTGACCACCGAGCCATCTCTCCAGCCCCTACTTTCTTCTTTTCAAAACAAGTTGGAGCCTATAATTCATCGTTACCTTCAGAAATTTTTCATATTTTCAGCCACCATTTTCCTGCCTTGGGTGTAGGCAGCCCCCAACCAAGAGCAACCACCCAACAAGAAAGGGGAACAAGAAAGAAGCTCCCACAATGCAAAATTCTTCAAGGCAGAGACTTAGTTTTGGTTTGGGGAGAAACTAGGGCCAAGGTCTCACATATGCTAGTGATAGCTTGGGACTGGTATAGGGCGATCAGCTTCTAGTAGAAACTAGCTTTGCTATTAGGCAGACCTGAGTTCAGAATGCCACTCATGACTCATCTGAATCAGTTTGCTAATTAAATTTCTCTGAGTCTCATATTCCTCCTTTCTGAAGTGAAAATAACACATTTGCTGTATTAGGTTCTCTAGAAACTAGCCCCATTTTTTGTTTTCTGTGTTTTCCCCTTTGCTGTGTATCAAACCCAAAGCTTTATGCATGCTAGGGAGGTGAGGTGATTTACTAGTTCCAGAATAGTTTTAAAGCATTTATCACATAACTCAGTGAGTGGTAAAGACTTGTTTCTTGCTGAGATGATGAACCAGTTCATTTAGGAAACTTCACTGTTTTGGACAGTTTTGGTTTATGATCCCTGGGCAATTGAAGAAGTCAGAGCCAGAGATAATGATTTAATAATCATTAGAATAAAAGAATAAAGCCTTTGGCATAAAATCAAATAGCTTAGGCAAAATATATAAAGGGATCTGATTTCTAGTTTCTGCCTCCAACCTTCCTAAGACATCTAAGGACATGGGAAAAGATATGTGTCTGTTTCCCCTTCCCTGAATTGGGTATTGTAACCCACCCAGGTGAGACAACAACCCTAGGTAGGACAAGCTGACCATAACTCTAGAAGAAAGACTTCCTCTACAATTACCTGCCCCAAGTACAGAATACAGACGAAACAACCAAGAGAAGTGGAGTTGCAAGCATGGGTAGAAGGCTGTACTCACAGAACTGGATCTGCTTTACTCACAGCTGTGTGCTCCCTGTATGTGTCCCATGGTACCATGTAAAGGCCTGTAGGAAAATTTGGTAAATACTAAAATAAGTACTTGTGGAAACCAGGAAATAACTCCATGATTTTATTTCTATGGTCTTCTAGCCTCCTGATTACATCCATGGGGCACATTAAACTCACTGATTTTGGACTTTCTAAGATTGGCCTCATGAGTTTGACAACCAACCTATATGAGGGCCACATTGAAAAGGATGCCCGGGAGTTCCTAGATAAGCAGGTAAGAAAACATGAGGAAGACCTTGGAGTTGAATTCCAGGCCTCAGAATAAGGCCTTGAAGCCATATGCATATTAAGGCTGAGTGTTAAGACAGGAACTTACCTTTTTTACCTTTTAGTTCCAGGGAGGCATTAAAACAGCACATTTGAAAAATAGGATGAACCATGAGAATCATGTGGATACAAAATCTTTCTCAGAGTTGGGATAAAATAGGTTGTGTAACTATTGATGCAGAATTTCATGTGAGATCAGTCCTGAACCTTCATCCTGAGTCAAGGGAAAGGCTCTTGTGGGGCCTGTTATTCTCGGAGCACAGCTCCAAGCTCCACTGGGCTGTGTCCCAGTTTCTGGAGAGTAGCCCCTACATGTTCCCTGACTTGATATTTCAGGTTGTGATGTTCACATGTCCCTGTTATAGTGTTATAGTCAGATGACTGTTAGGTTCTGTTTCTTGGAAGACTAAAGGGTAGAGGCCAATTTTAGGACCAGATGCCAGAAGAGAGTATTGAGAATTCATGGAGTGGTGATTTTAGGCTAGAATTAGACATTTTGGTTAATTAGGAAATACAGAAAACTTGCTGAACAAAAATTCCAACTCTAGTTCCCTGGGATTCCTGTTTCTCTTGTTTATTAATTAAGGTAAGCTGCCTCTTCATTCAGAGATTTTTTCTGCTCTAGCAATAGGAACATTCCTCCAGCCATCATGCCAGTGAGCTGCCTCAGCATACTGAGCCAGCCTGGTTTCTCTGTGCTCAGGTATGCGGGACCCCGGAATATATAGCACCTGAGGTGATCCTGCGTCAGGGATATGGGAAACCAGTGGACTGGTGGGCCATGGGCATAATCCTGTATGAGTTCCTGGTGGGTTGCGTCCCTTTCTTTGGAGACACTCCGGAGGAGCTCTTTGGGCAAGTGATCAGTGGTAGGTACTATCACCCTGGACCAGCGTGGAGTCAGTGTTGATCCAAAAATACGCTATATGCATGCACCTGTGAGGCTCTTGAGCTCTTTTTTTCCAAATTTGAGTGTGTGTGCCTGGCAGACTTTCTTCTTTTGCCCACGTGCACTGTGTCCTCTGGGGCTTTCTCTGTGTTCATGTAGCACTTACATGTTCCTAATGTTCCTGTGTTGTGTATGTGTTTATCTGTGTGAGTTTTGTATTTAGAGTATAATGGCAGGAACGGGGAGTCACCATTTTCCAATGCCTACACAGGATCAAGGAGCAAGCCATGTTCTAGGGACAGTGAGAGACCCCTAGGAGGGGAGGAACTTCTATAGAACCTTAGAAACTGGGGTCCCAGACAAGGGTTTTAGGAGCTCCAGGCCTTTATTCTTCCTTGTACTATCCTAGTATCTTTTTCTGTGTCTTCCTGACTCTACCCACAAATTCTCTTCTCTCTTTCTCACCCATGATGACTTCAGATGAGATTGTATGGCCTGACGGTGACGATGCACTGCCCCCAGATGCCCAGGACCTCACCTCCAAACTGCTCCACCAGAACCCACTGGAGAGACTGGGCACAAGTAAGTTGGACCCTACCTACTGCTCCCTCACCACTCGGAAAGGGATTATGGAGGCTGAGTCTTGGTACATCAAGGTTTAGTGGGCAGTCCCCTCTGGATCCTAACTCTTCTGTTACTGTAGGCAAAAAAAAAGAGTGCTTGAGCTGAGACTTCCAGTCTACTTTCTCAGGGCCTAGCTTCTCACTTGACTTGCCGACTATACTCCATGTAGCTAATCCCCTTGCCCACTCCTTGCCTGCAGGTAGTGCCTATGAAGTGAAGCAGCACCCATTCTTCATGGGTCTGGACTGGACAGGACTTCTTCGCCAGAAGGCTGAATTTATTCCTCAACTGGAGTCAGAGGATGATACCAGCTACTTTGACAGTAAGGCCACTGATGGGGTGACTTGGGGCATGCACCCTTTTACCCAGAAATGCCTATGTATCCCTGGATTGGGAGCAACTTCTCAGGGCCCTGCTGAAGTCTGATGGAGTCTCAAAGATGCCACCAGCAGGGGCTCTGAAGAGAATTGTCCTGTGTGTCTGGTCCAGCCCGTTCAGAGCGATACCACCATGTGGACTCAGAGGATGAAGAGGAAGTGAGTGAAGATGGCTGCCTTGAGATCCGCCAATTTTCTTCCTGCTCTCCAAGGTTCAGCAAGGTGTGACTAAGGAGACCTAAGCTAGAGGATTGAGAGAAAAGGACCTGTCAAGGGATACACCTGGGGCAAGCTTAGGGAGTATTGATAGGATAGGCTCACTTCCAGAAAAGATAAAGAATTGGGGCTGCATACAGCAGCCACTTCTAGGATCATCCCACTCCTCACATAATAGATGCCAGGGTCAGAGCAATTGTTCTTCAAATACACAACTAGGATGTGGAAGGGCAAGGCAGAAGGACTCCTTCAAACCCCTGAGTGTCAAATACCAAGGATGCCCTTTGTCCCTTGGGAAGTATAGCTATCAGAACTGTCCCATTTGTCTCCCATGCCAATAGGTGTAGCTGTCCCATGTGTCCCCTGTGCCCATAGGTTTATAGTAGCATGGAGCGCCTTTCCCTGCTTGAGGAACGCCAGACACCACCCCCAACCAAGCGCAGCCTGAGCGAAGAGAAGGAAGATCGCTCAGATGGCCTGGCAGGGCTGAAAGGCCGAGCCTGCAGTTGGGTGATTGGCTCCCCTGAGATGTGAGCACCCAGGGCTCACCAGGGTGGGCAGCACAGCTATCTCTCAGTTATCACATCATGAAAGAAATTAAGATGGGAGCGGGGGGCTGGGGGTGGTGAAAGCTGAAAAGTTCTCTGGTCCTTGTAATTGTGGGTCCCTGAGGAAGCCTCAGCAGAAAGCAGGAGAGGCAGACTACATGGGTCATCTCACCCCAGTCTCTCTTCTCACAGATTACGGAAGCGGCTATCTGTGTCTGAGTCGTCTCACACAGAGAGTGACTCAAGCCCTCCAATGACTGTGCGACACCGTTGTTCAGGCCTCCTCGATGTGCCTCATCTTGAGGAGGCTGGTAGTACTCCTAGGAGGCAACAGCAGGAAGGTATATGGGTCCTGGCACCCCCATTTGGAGAAGGGGCATCTGGGCCTATCCCTGAACGGCCTGTGGAGCACCAGCTGAAGCTGGATGAGGAGCCTCTTGACCAAAGCAGTAGTTCCTGTCCAGGTGTGGCCCAGTGGATGGTGGAAGGCTTAGGTTGGAGAATACTGCAAGGAGGGAGGCTTAGATGTATTGCAGATCTTATTATTTACTTGTACCCACAGCCATGGAGACCCGAGGCCATGGGACCTCACAGCTGATTGAAGAAGCCACAGCCACAGCCAAAGCCATCAGCGACCTGGCTGTGCGTAGGGCCCGTCACCGCCTACTCTCTGGGGACTCTGTAGAGAAGCGTACCACTCGTCCTGTCAACAAAGTGATCAAGTCTGCCTCAGCTACAGCCCTTTCCCTCCTCATTCCTTCAGGTGAGGCCACTGGGGAACTAAGATCAAATTCATAGTAAGGACATTGGAGACTATGGGTCTGCAGAAGGAGTCTCTGTGTGGCAGGTGTGTATGTGTGTATGAGCAAGTATCTGAGAGACTTTCTCCTTACTATGCAAGTGGCGATCTCCGAAGATATGTGTTGATGTCTGTGTATGTACTTGTGCCTATGTGTGTACCAGAGGTAAGAATTATGGTGATAAAATAAGTGTAAGCTTTGAGGCAAGAGCTAATATTCAGATCTCTATTGCTAAAGGATATTGACCTTGAAAAACTTGTCTAGTTTTTTTAAGCCTTAAGTTCTTCAACAAAAACGTGGATTTGGGGGCTAGAGAGATGTCTCAGCAGTTAAGAGCACTATCTGCTCTTGCAGAGGATCTGGGATCAGTTCCTAGCACCTACATGGTGATTCACAACCATCCTTAACTCCAGTTCCAGGGGATCTGACACCCTCTTTTGACTTCCACATGCATTGCATATAGAAGTGCACCTACATATATGCAGACAAAACACTCATAGACATAAAAGTAAACTTGCTAGACCTTAACATATATGACAGCATACATGAAATCCAGCTGGCAGGCCTTGGGGGATTGCAGATAGGGAGGGGGTCTACATAAAATCAAAATGTATGAAATGCATAAAAATTCAATTAAAAATTTTAAAAATAATAAAAATAAATAAAATTATTTTAAAATAATGGATATTGGGGCTGGAGATATGGCTTGGTGGTTAAGAACATTTACTGCTCTTACTGAAGACCAGTTTCCGTTCCCAGCACTCACAATCAGGTGGCTCACAGCCAATTGTAACTCCAGTTCCATGGGATCTAGTACCTTCTGGACTTAGCAAGCACCTGCACAGACACGGTGCACATAAACTCATGCAGGCAAAACACTTATATATGTAAAAATAAATAAGGCCTCCAATAATTAGGAGGCAGAGGCAGGTAGAGCTCTGTGAGTTTGAGACCAACCTAATCTACATGGTTCCAGGTCAGCTAGGGCTACATAATGAGACCCTGTCTCAAAAGGATATCTGTTTTTTAAATGTGAATATTAATAGTGGCTAGCTCACAGGATAATCATGACATTTAAATGCATATGAAGTGTTAATATAGTCCCTGATACATAAGTGCTACCTACCATTCCCTGTCTCCTGTACTCCAATCTGGAACCTGAACAGCTCTGAGCAGATATGGGGGCTTTATGGATCAAGGTCTGTGGGAAAGCTGCACCTGAGTCCTATCCCTTCTGTGGCTATAGCTGGACTGGGATCAACAGACTAAATAGGACTTCGAGCATGGCCAAGCCAGGGCCTCTGATCTCTAAGTCCTCATTTCTCCTACAGAATACCACACCTGCTCACCATTGGCCAGCCCCATGTCCCCGCACTCCCAGTCATCTAATCCGTCATCCAGGGACTCTTCTCCAAGCAGGGACTTCTTGCCAGCCCTTGGCAGCCTGAGGCCTCCCATCATCATCCACCGAGCTGGCAAGAAGTATGGCTTCACCCTGAGGGCCATTCGAGTCTACTTGGGTGACTCAGATGTCTACACTGTGCACCACATGGTGTGGGTATGTCTGGCCAGCCAGAGCTGTTGTCCTCCAGTTTTGTCACATCCACCTTCCCCATACTAGAGCCTATCTGCCTTTCTTTCACTGCCTACACTACTCACAAAAGTCAAAGGGTGGTGGTAAGGGGTCACAGCTTAATGAATGGAACCAGGCTCCAAATTAAAGACTCTTCTCTTTCTGAGGCAGCATGTGGAGGATGGTGGTCCAGCCAGTGAGGCAGGGCTTCGTCAGGGTGACCTCATCACCCATGTCAACGGTGAACCTGTGCATGGGCTGGTACACACAGAGGTGGTGGAGCTGGTCCTGAAGGTTAGTACTGTGAGTGCTGCCTGCTGTGATATATCTATGGCCCTACACTTGTGAGGCTGGACTGGCCGTAGGGCAGTGGGAGAGTACATTTACATATGGGATTGAGGACAGATATAGGGACTTTCAGAAGATGAGTGTGGCATAAAAGATTTTCTTCAGAAGGTATTACCCTTGTTGGACAAAACCCAGGGACCCTGCTGAACTGTAAGTAGGACTGATGAGCAGGACAAGGGACGTGCTGCTCTGTTGTCCCACTCCTAAATCACTCTGAGGTACCACTTGGAAACAGTTTCTAACCTAAGAGGAAAATAGCACTTGTTAGACGTGTATGTTGGTACAAGAGTGAAGCTGGAGCTGTGGTGCAGCCATGCCAAAAAAGGGGTGGGGGATGGGTTATAGCCATCGCCAAGTTTTCATGCTTTGCTCTGCTGTGCTCCCCAGAGTGGAAACAAGGTGTCTATTTCAACAACTCCCTTGGAGAACACATCCATTAAAGTAGGGCCAGCTCGGAAAGGCAGCTACAAAGCCAAGATGGCCCGAAGGAGCAAGCGGAACCGGGGCAAAGATGGACAAGAAAGGTGAACCAATAATCCAGAGGGCTGCCCTGAGAACCTGGGGGCTCCCATGTGCTGAGGACTTGGTCAGTGGGCCTAGAGTTTACCGTGCCCTATAGACCAGTTCAACCTTGCCCTTGTCTCTACAGTAGAAAAAGAAGCTCCCTGTTCCGGAAGATCACCAAGCAGGCCTCTTTGCTGCACACCAGCCGCAGCCTTTCTTCCCTCAACCGCTCCTTGTCATCTGGGGAGAGTGGGTCAGGCTCTCCTACCCACAGCCACAGTCTTTCTCCCCGATCTCCCCCTCAGGGCTACCGGGTAGCCCCTGATGCGATGCATTCAGGTACGGAGAGTTCTTGCAGATCAGAAACCAGCCCCTGGGGCTGGGGGGAACTGGGTCCTCTGTTTCCCAAAAGCCCCACTCTAAATCTTCAGCCCACCCCTGAAGATCCAGCAGTCTCAGGAGGAACTGATAGGATGAGTTTGTGCAGTCTGGGCTCGAGTCTACCAATGGTGTAAAATTGACAGTTTGGGATAATCTAAGCCTAAACCCTGCCCTGCCACCCAGTCACTTCTAATAGCCAACACTGATGTGCTGTTTTCTGTCTCTCTGTCCGTCTCTCCATTTGTCCAAAGTGGGAGGGAATTCATCACAGAGCAGCTCTCCTAGCTCCAGCGTGCCTAGTTCCCCGGCTGGCTCTGGACACACACGGCCCAGCTCACTACATGGTCTAGCACCCAAGCTCCAACGCCAGTACCGCTCTCCACGACGCAAGTCAGCAGGCAGTATCCCACTGTCACCATTGGCGCACACCCCTTCACCACCTCCGGCAGCAACTTCACCTCAGCGTTCGCCATCACCCCTATCTGGCCACGGAGCCCATGCCTTTCCCACCAAACTTCACATGTCTCCTCCACTAGGCAGGCAACTCTCACGGCCCAAGAGTGCAGAGCCACCCCGCTCACCCCTACTTAAGAGGGTGCAGTCAGCTGAGAAACTGGCAGCTGCACTGACAGCTTCTGAGAAGAAGCTAACCCCTTCTCGTAAGCATAGTCTTGACCTGCCCCATGGAGAAAAGAAGGAACTGCCACCTAGAGAAGCCGGCCCTCTGGAGGTAGTTGGAACCAGAGGTGTGCTATCTGGGAAAGGGCCACTGCCAGGAAAAGGGGTACTGCAGCCTGCCCCTTCACGGGCCCTAGGAACCCTCCGGCAGGACCGAGCTGAGCGACGAGAGTCACTGCAAAAACAAGAAGCCATCCGGGAAGTAAACTCCTCAGAAGATGACACTGATGAGGAACCTGAGAACAGCCAGGGTGGACAGGAGCCAAGATTGGTACCCCATCTAGAAGCAGGCCAGATTCAACCCCCTAAAGGTGCAGGAGGGGGTGGGGAAGAAGATACTTTCTTGCCTAGGAACCTAAAGAACCAGGGTCCAGTACTCCCAGGCCTATTAACAGGGGTCTTACTGGGTTCTCCCCGAATAGAAATTCCTGGCTTCTCCCAGATAAGACTCGGGAGTCCACAAGTCTTTGAGGAGGTTACCAACTCCTCTTTACGAGCCCCCAGCCTGAGTAGGTGTGGACCCACAAGCCCCATTCCCCCTGAAGGCTGCTGGAAGGCCCAGCATCTGCAAACACAGGCACTAGCAGCACTTTGTCCCACCTCTTCTGAACTTAAACCCACCCATTGCTCTGCTGTCACCTCTACTTCTGGAAAGCCAGGGACATGGTCCTGGAAATTCCTTATTGAAGGCCCAGACAGGGCATTCCCAAACAGGAAGATCACAGAGACAGGTGAACCAGCCAACCCCCAGGATTTGGAAACCACAGTTGTAACCCTTCCTAAGAACCTGTCTCCCGAGCAGGAGGAAAAATCACAGCCACCCAGTGCCCCTAGGCTGGCGCATCCACTTTGTGAGCTCCCCAGCCAAAGCTGGCTTTGGGGGTCTGCACATGCACAAATAGAGAAAGGGGAGCCAGCCCTGAGCATCACCAAAGTGCCTGATGCCTCAGGTGACAGGAGGCAGGACATTCCATGCAGAACCTACCCCCTCACCCAAGAAACTGGGCCCAGTCTGCTCTGGAGAAGCCAAGAAGCAGGAGGCCAACAAAAGCATCAAGAATTGGCATTGGTATCAGATGAGCTTTTAAAGCAAACATAGCAGTTGTTTGCCTTTCTTGCACTCAGACCTGTGTAATACACCCTCCTAGAAACCATCTTTGTTTGCTTCTTTCCATTGGTCGTCACATACAAGTCTAAGTCTAGGTCCTCTGTTGCTGCTGGGAATAGATTTGTGATTTACTCTCTGGGGAAGAAAACTTAATCCAGCTTCATTGCTCAGAGATCATGAAATATCCAAATTCAGACATGAATGCAAGGTGCAAGGTTGTGGTTTCCTGGGTATAAAGGAGTGGGGGGTGTCTTAGGAAAAGAATGCCCCAAATGTAGCATATACAATATACCTGGTATGTTCAGGGAACCCAAAATAATTCAGAGTAGAACTGGGTCTGGCAATTTAAGCAATGGCCAAAGCTAATGGTCCTTCAGCACTCTGTGTACAAGTAGAGAAAAGGGAACTAGCCCTGAGACTGTGTAAGCAATGAGAACACCAAAGAAAGACTTGTGGCAACTAATAGTCTGCTTGGTAGGTAAGGAAACTTGAGCTCTACTGCCCAAAGGATTAAAACCCATTCCTCTGCCTCCAGAAACCCTTCCTTTATCTTCTACCTTGGAGTGTGCCTTAGCCAGTAAATGAGAAGAGGTACAAGGGAGTGATGAGTTTATCTTTGCATATATTTACTTTGAGTATTAATGTGGCATTCAGAAGGTAACAAGATACCTGGAAATGAGAGCCAATGATGTATCAACAGTGACATCCTCAGGCAAGGAAAACTCAAGCAGCAACCAGTAGTTGGGAAGTGGAACTCAGGAGTAGAATGACTGTTTAACCTGAAAAAAAGGTTCAGAGTTCAGTCTCGAGTTGCACACAACACACAAAATCCAGGAGAGAATCACAAGATCAAAGAGAGGAGGAAATAGCTTCAAAATAGAAGCGATTATGACTTGACAAACTGATGAAAGGTCAGTTGAGGTGAAAACAGAATTACCTATTTAGTAATGGGCCCTTAATGTCTGTACCCAGTGAGCCCTTCCTGGTTGTTGTCAGGTGGGTCACTGGAAATGAATACTTCTGTGAGCAGCCCTTAATGACAACACAACTGTACTCGGTGGGTAGGTTTGGACTGGGAGGGCAAGATATACATTGGACCAAGATACAAGTGGAGCTAGCATCACAGGGCAGGCTTGGTGGAGTGTCTGTTGTAAGTCTTGCTCTGGTAGTTACGCTATCAGTCCCATCATCTAATGCTTACACCTGACAGAGACCTGGAGACTAAAAAGTACCTGTGGTCTACTGCAGCTCTGTTATCCTACATGGAGAAAGCAGTGGCCACCAGAGGGCGGGCTCTGCCATTATGGGGACATTTGGTCCGCTTTATTAGCAGCAGAACCTGGGCTGCTGCACTGGACACTGAAAAGACAGGTCACAGGTTACTTGTTGGAAGATCATGGGAAGATGGCTGAGAAGGAGGCGATTGTCTCACATGTCAGAGTCTGGTCAGAAACACCATAGCAGAGGAGGTGTGGGAAGAAGGAAACACATCTTACTGTTTGATGGGAACAGTCATCCTAGAAGGTTGGAAGTAAGAATGGGAGGAAGCACAGACACCAAGTATCTTGTGATGCGAATGCACAGAGCCGCCAATCCCAAGTACGAGGGTACTCCCTTTAGAAACACTGCTGAGTGTGAGGGATTTCTGAAAGGCAATTTTAGGTAAGTGATACCAGTTTGATTTTATTCTGACTATACCCCAGGCTGTACTGTCAACAAGCTAGAGTGGTTCACATAGGACGTGTCAACAGTGAGAAACTATTGGGCTGTGAGATAAGGATTGCCCAGTAACACATGTAAGTGAAGTGAGAGACCCAGAAGACCCACAACACTGGAATTGAGTGGACAGAACCAGTAAAAGAAGTTGAAGTATGGAATGAGATCCTGTCATAATCAGAAGCTAGACTGTTTTGACAGGTGTTGTGCTGTGGTACATGTCTATAATCCCAGCCACTTGGGCGGGAGGGGGAGGAAAGGGCACTTGAGCCCTGGAGTTAAGAGCCAGCCTAAGAAAACGAAACAAAATAATTTTTTTTCGTGCCGGACGAGGTGGCACACGTCTTTAATCCCAGCACTCAGGAGGCAGGGGCAGGCGGATCTCTGTGAGTTCAAGGCCAGCCTGGTCTACATACATAGTGAGTTCCAGGACAGCTGGGGCTACAGGGAGACCCTGTCTCAAAAAGAAAAAAAAAAAAAAGATCTGGGGCTGGAGAGATGGCTTGGTGGTGAAGAACACTGTTACTGCAGAAGACCCAGGTTCGATTCCCAGCACCCACATGGCAGCTAACAACTGTCTGTAACTCCAGTTCCAGGGGATCCAACAGCCTCTTCTGCCCTCCAAGGGCATCGTAGGACAGCTGGGGCTACAGGGAGACCCTGTCTCAAAAAGACAAAAAAATTTTTTTTCATGTGATTCACCCTAAGAACAAAGTTATGTGTTTTATCTAGATTGTTGTAATTTTGAAGAGAACTCTGCTTATCACGAAGGATTTGAGGGGAAGCAAGAAGGCAGGCCTTTTATTAGGGCTGTACAGGTCGTGAGCAGTGAAGCTGGAGGAGTGTTTTCATTGGTATTTAGAAGGTAAAATCAACATGGGTCATTGGAAGGTTTTATGTAGATATGAAACAAAAGGACTGTCGGTAATGAATATACTGGAGAGATGGCTCAGCAGTTAACGTCTTCCAGAGGACTCGGGTTCTATTCCCATCACCCACATGGCAGCTACCAATGGTTTGCAACTCCAGGTCCAGGGGATCAGACACTCTCTTCTGGCCTCTGCGAGGTTATTGCATGCACATGGTGCCCTTACATACAAAAATTCGAGTAATATAAAATATTTTTAGTTTATTGGGCTGAGAATACAGCTCAGTAGGAGAGTGCTTGCCTGGCACGCACGACGCTATGGGTCCAAAACTTAGTACTGCAAAACAGAAAAGAGCAAAAAAAAAAATGTTATAGCCAGGCGTAGTGGTGTACGCCTTTAATCCCAGCACTCAGAAGGCAGAGGCAGATGATCTTTATGAGATTGAGGCCAACCTGGTCTACATAGTTCCAGTCCAGCTGGGGCTATGGGAGACCCTGTTTTTTGTTTTTTGTTTAAAGAAAAAGTGAATACAATTCTAATATAACCAGTTGAATTGTTTCCATTCAGTGAAATATAAAACACAAGTGAATCAGGGCCAGGAGGTGGCCCTGCATTCAGTATACTAAATATACTAAATATGAGGTGCTTCACAATAGAAATCTGAGCAAGAGAAACGTAATTGGCCTAGAGATGAATTCAGGAATGTAGACAAAACTGTTAGGTCAAGAGGCATAAGGGAGGAGGAGGCTAGTGAACTCCAAGAGATAAAACCTGTCAGAGGTAACTAATAAAAGTTTTCCAGGAAGAAAAGTCAATAGCAATGGTCACTGAAAACTTCAAAGCTGGTAGTTTCAGGTAATGGTGGACCCTATACTAAAATGTGTCAGGTGAGGAAATACTGAGGCAGCTCTTGCTGTGAAGGGGAAAATAGTAAGAGGGTATGTAATTGATTTGAGGTTCAAGAGGTAGCATGAGGACACCCAGCCACTTTAAATGTCAAATGGGGATGATCCAGATGAGAAGTGAGTGAAAAGATATTTACAAGAGGTTCCAGAGGCGAGAGAAAATAAACCCAAAATACTTGTGGCATCGGTTGGAGGAGGTACCTTTTGTAATTTAACAGGAGTTACATGGACATAGACATGCTTATAGGTTTGGTGGTGGGAAGATAAGGTAATTGAGTGGGTCATGTATTTCTCTGTGAAATAAAATCTGAAATGCCTGCGTGACACTGGACATCCTAGTGACATCTAGCCAGCAGGCAGAGGTCAGAAGACAGGAGTGGGCAGGAGATAAAATTTTGAGTGTCTCAGGATTAAATTTCCACTGTTCACGTCAGTAGCAACAAGGGCACCTTGTGGTTAAGATATGGCAGGGAGAAAAGGCACAGGCAAGGTAATTTAGAACAGACTATTCCCCTGACCAGTGCATGTGGATAAAGCCTGAGAACTACAATGTCCTGTGTAATAATAAAGTTGCCATGTTGACTGATAATGTTCCTAACAGGACCCTCAACAAAGTGCCTTGGAGAATAACAGCAACCTGGGACATGAGGATAGACTATTAAGATTGAGCCCCTTTTTCCTTCCCCAAGAGTGGAATGAGAAAGTGCTTATTTGTGAACAGAAATACATCATGAGAACTAACAAACTACATGTATACATAGGATGAGTGTTGGGAAGGAGATGGCTCTCATTTTTTTTCACAATTAGTATAAGTCTCTGTGTCCTGTTTTGAGTGGATTACAGTGTTGGTTTCCTCTAACAGAAGGAAGAGAGCCTCTTGGTTTGGGACCACCCCAAGACTGGTCTTTTGGTGCTTAATAGAGACGGAGTTTCAATGGTTAGATGCTTTCTTACCTTGTTCCCTTCCATGCCCCAAGCTCACAGCCCTCCAATCCAAGAAGACAAAAAAAAAGTGTTTTACTGCAATGTCTTTATTGCATTATTGGAGCATGTTGGCCAGACTATCCCCATCTTGGGGAAGGTTTAAAAAAAAAAAAGCCCAACAGTATCTCACCTCACCTTCCCCACCCCCCACCCCTTCCCCACAACTGCACAGCAATGTCTGAACACATTCGGTGACAAAAACAATTTGTCAAAAGTGGTCTAGGAACTACATTGTGAATTGTCCCAACACAAGACACAGTTGGCTTCCTTGTATTTTTACATAAAACTACGTGAATTTTTTTTAATACACCAAAGACAACAAAAAAGGTTCTTCACAAGAAACACCAGGGCACCAAAGTTACATGCGAGGGTTTGTAAGGAAGCAAGGTTGTCACAAGTGGCTAGACCCAAAGCAAGACTGAGCAGCTGGCAGCAGAGGACCAGGCATGGACCGTCTGGTTTGAAGCCACTGAAACCCCACAGAGGCCTACTCTGAGGTCTTACCTGGTAGCATAGATCATCCCAGAAACCAGAAATTGCTCAGATGTAATTTTTTTAGCTCAGGACAATGTATGGGGTTGGTTCCTTGAAGCAAGAAAAGACACATGGAAGATACCACATAAATGGGAGATACCATTATGTCTTAGGGAGTAGAGGTGTGGGAAGCTTTTATCCTTGGCCAGATCAGTGGTAAGGACACAGACAACTTATCCTGAACCATGGCCAAGATTTGGCATCAATGACCACATGGAAACAGCACTGTTTTGAAAGTTTCACCTGGAAAAGACAGATCTATGTCTAACCAACCCCAAGCTCTTTTCATGTTGGTGGATGACTGATCTAGCCAAAATGAGCCCCTTTGGTCTTGGTCTGTCTCTTTACCCTTTGCCTCAGTCAATGAGACTACAGTTAAGAGGCCAAGCGAGATAGTCCCAGGGTCCAGATCATGGAACTGGACATCAATCTAGACTTGTGAAGGCAGCCAAGACATGCTCCTAAGCCAGGAGGCAAGGGCACAGCATACTTACCCCGCCACATGCCCAACACCCACTGCTTGGTAGGCTGGTCCCTATGCCATTTCCACTGTCAACTGAATCATGCAGTAACATCAGAAAAAGAGACTTTCTGATTTAGTCAATGACCATTGGTATAAGATCCCATAAAGCAGTGACCAAGGAAAGGACTGTAGGACTGAAAACTTGCCTTCACAAGCCAGCCCAGTGTAGTTAATAAGAGGGTGATTTCTCTCTCCTGCAAATCCTCCATGTCATCCCTACAAGGCAATGACATGCTAGTCACCACTACAGATGTGTATTCCATTTGGGGGGGGGGTAGGTGCTAAAATTTTAGTACTAGATCAGCGAGATTCCCTCCACCAGATTTTGAGCATCTAACTGCTTCAGCAAGATCAACACCAGATGCAAAGCCACACAGGTGTGCCAAGCAGCCATTAGCCTTGTATTACTCAGTAAAACTTTCAGCAAGATTTCAATCTGGCAATTTGGGGAAAGGTAAGGGTTTAAATTAGAATGGGGACATTGAGGGAGTTCAATTTGTTTCTTCTCATCTAAACCTGGAACTGTGATGTAAACAAGGAAAAGCCAAAGTTAAGTCCTTTTTTCCCATCCTCACTGTTAGTAACTGAAAGATTTTCCAAAAATTTTAATCTATGTAAATTTCAGTATCCTGGTTCATTCTAGACACTGTCACCAAGAATAAATGCTAGGGCAAGTAATATTCATCCTTATTTTGGCCCCCAAAGTAGAGCTTATGAACTCAGAGCCAGGTACTGGCTTGCTAATCGAGCTCAACTAGAATGCCTGACTGCACATCTCTGGGCTCAAACTGCTGAGTCATACTGAACCTATTAGGGTTCCAGGACTGGCTTCGAAGCAGCTGGACCCTATTTGGCAAGTGAGTGGCCTCTACTCCATTGGCCTAACTTCAATCAGCTGGAAGGCTTAAACCACATGAAGCAGAAGATTGCTGGCCTAAAAGCACAGCCTCACTGAAACACGAAGGCAGACTGCACACTGCCTTAATGGCAGGCTCACCAAAAAAGGCAAATAGAAAAGCTTCCAGATGATTTCCACTCGCAGTCTGAACTCCAAGCCACCTCTCTTGGCAAAAGTTTCAGAAACTGCTGTATGGAAGTGTAATGTGATGGGCCCCTCACCTTGGACACCAAGACCCCTGTGCCTGTGATTTATTGAGGTCTCTGACCAAAAATTGATTCCCCCTCCTTGGCTACTGACAACTCCCTAAACCCTACCAGAAAAGGGAGGGAGATGAAGGCAAATTAAACCACGTATACAGTTTTGCAAGGCTTTTAAACTCGGGTAAGCACACATAACAATGTTCTATATCATTATTTGGTATATTAAGCCATCTAAAAGCACTGGATTGCACCTTTTCTTTACTCATACAAACAAGTTACAAAGGTTTCAAATAACAGCTCATTCTTTAGGCTAAGGAAACACCACACAAGCACCAACTTCATATTATGATTCAAAGCTCACTATCCCCACACAAAGAATGCTATTCCTCATCTCTGAGAAACATGGGCAGGACAGAAGGAAATACACTGACTTTAGTGCTTGTTAAAACTCATTTCTAGTTTTCTTATTTTCAAGTTTTGGTACTGAAGTATACATTCAGCTACTAGTGTCACCGTCTCACCGTCTCCCCTTAGCTCTTAGTCTGACAAGTACTGGTTTATGAACATAGTGCTTTAGAGGGAAGAGATAGATGCTGAAGCCTAAATAATGTTGGAAAAAATGAAGTAACATCATGAAGTTGTTTTTTACCTCCTTGTCTTAGACTGTAAATGAAATCTGAAGTCTCCCCTATTTTCCTTTGGTTTTTTTTTTTTTTTTTAATTTTAAACTACACCCCATTCTACCACAGAACCAAAGCGGTCTTCTTTGGGGAAGAGGGACTTTCAGAGCAAAACAACTCACAACAGAATCGTGACCTGCTGCAGTCTCAGAGAAGACAAGAGGACATGGACTCTTCAGAGGCTTCCAAACAACTCCCACAACCACCCCTACCCCCCTAACAAGTCTAACATGTTTTTAAAGGTGCCTGCCAACAAAACAAAACTCAAGGAAACAGACTTTCCAAACATCAACACCTGCTTCCAGCTTAAAATGTCAGCGCAGCAGCACAGCTGAGTCCAGAAACCCCAGGCCCTTTATTTATCCCCAAATCCTGGCCAGCTACTGCTTGGCCTTTCCCCTTCACATTCACAGAATCACTTCTTGTGCAAAACAAGCAGTCTATGTAGAAAGAATGCCCTCGCCGTAGTCTAATAAAAAACTAGAAAAAAATGCTGGAGAGCCACATCTCTTCCCACTCCATTTATCTGCAGAACGAAGGCATCTCTGCGTGGACAGGGTAGGCAAGCCTGACATTGAGGGAGTCATTGTGTTGAACCAGGGATGTCTGCTGGTAATGGAGCACCAGCTCCTTCAGTGAGCTATACAGGTTGTAGGGTTCTGCAAAGCCGTATCCTCTAGCAGTGCTGTAGATCACACAGTGTTTCACTTCCCCATCCGCACTGCAATGACATACCATAGGAAAAATGTTAAGGCAGGTGACGACCATAAACAGAAGTCCAGAGCAAATGTTCTGAGAAGTGTCCTGTCATTCAGACATGACAATGCCTCTTACAGACTTGACTACAGGTACTTAACAAGTAAACATAAATGTATACCTAATTTCTTTTTTCTTTTTTTTCAAGATTACTCTGGCTATTCTGGGCTCCTTACATTTTCATATGAATTTTAGAAAGATCTTGTTTATTTCTGCAAATATCCAACCAAGTCTTTGGATTTTGATAAGACTGCTTGATGGTGAAGATCAATTCCAGAAATACTGCTATTTTAAACATTTTTAAGAAAAAAAACCCAGTATTTATTACATTTCAAGGAGCTCAGAAGACATGGAAGTAACAGAAAAACTGCCTCTTACATATTCTTAATACACAAATGTCTTTCACTTAGTAAAGTCTTTATTTTAGAAAATATTTTTATTTTATGTATATGAGTATACACATAATCTGTAAGTGCACCTGTGTTGTGCAATGCCTGCACAGAAGAGGGCATCATGGAACTGGAGTTATGGACAGTTGTTAGCTGCCATGTGGGTGCTGGGAACTGAACCCAGGTCCTCTGCAAGAACAGCCAGTGCTCTTAACCACTGAGCCATCTCTCCAGCTTGAAGCCTTTAATTTCTTTCAGTTATGTTTTTTAGATTTCACTATACAATTCAGATTTATTTTATTCCTAGTTATTTCATCATTTTTGTAAATGACATGACATTTCATTCTTTGATTATTCATAGATGTACACAGAAATACATCTTTCTGTAAATTAGACATGGTGGCATACATCTGTAATCCTGGCACTTGGAAGATAGGAAGATCAAAAACTCAAGATCATGCCGGGCATGGTGGTACATGCCTTTAATCCCAGCACTTGGGAGGCAGAGGCAGGTGGATCTCTGTGAGTTTAAGGCCAGCCTGGTCTACATAGTGAGTTCCGGGACAGCTGGGGCTACAGGGAGACCCTATCTAAAAAATAATAAAAAAAGACCAACAAAAGAAAAAAAAAAAAAAAAAAACCAAAACTCAAGATCATAATGAGCTGCACAGCAAGTTCGAGACCAGCCTAGATGACATGACACTCTTGTGTCATATAACCTGCAACCTTTATGAAGCCATCTCTAATAGTTTTCTTCTCCCTTTCCAATACTGATAGCTTTAACAGTGGACATCCTGCTCTTCATCATCTTAGAGGAAGACAGTCTTCCATTATCAATAGAAGCTCTCTCCTATTCCTGCTTTATTTCATTCCTTTTTATTCCAGACATGGAAAGTATTAGATTTTGCAAATACTTTTTGTGGATCTAATGAGCATATTGTGTGGATTATTCTTAGCCCTTTTTGTATTATTATTACAGTAATTAATTTTTCTATTTTTTTTTTTAATTTTATGTGTATGCGTGTATTGCCTGAATGTAGGTAAGTAAGTGTACCCGTGTCCTGCAATGCCTGCAGAGGTCAGAAGAGGCTGTCGGATCCCCTGGGACTGGAGTTACGGACAACTGTTAGCTGCCGTGTGGGTGCTGGGATTCAAACCCGTGTCTTCTGCAAAAACAACCAGTGTTGTTAACCACTGAGCCATCTCTCCAGCCCTTATTTTTTCTATTTTAAATGACACTACATTCTGAGATGAAGCCTATGTAGTGATGGTACATGACTTTAACACTTTCCGTATATGGCTGAGGCTATCTTCCTAGTTGAAACCTAGTTAAAGGTGTTTATATTTGTAGGACTCTACAAAGTCACTGAGCAGTGCTGTAGATCAGAGCCTTTTTGTGATATCCTGTATCTGCTTCTGATGTCAAGTAATACCTCATAAAATTAGACTCAAATTTCTGGAGCAATTTATGTAAAAGATTAGTATTAATTTTTTTTTAACATGGTAAAATTCACCAGTAAGGCTATTTGGGTCTGGGCTTTTCTCTCTGGGTAGATTTTAAGTAGCAATTCACTTTCTTGGTCTGTTTTTTGTGTTTTGTGTGTGTTATGTGTGTGCAAGCACATGCCATGGTGCGTGTGTAGAAGTCAGAACACAACTCTTGACAATCAGTTATTTCCTCACACCTGTGCAATCCACAAAATAAAGTACATCAGGTGTGTACACTCCCACTGAGCCATCTTGCCAGTCCAACAATTCTATTTCTTGTTATAGCTCTAATCAGATTCTGTACTTCTTGATACATTTTGGATTGGTTTTTTGTTTGTCTGATTGTTTTTTGTTGTTGTTGTTGTTTTTCGGTCTTTGTGAGACAGGGTCTCCCTGTAGCCCCAGCTGACCTGGAACTCGCTATGTAGACCAGGCTGGCCTTGAACTCACAGAGATCCACCTGCCTCTGCCTCCCAAGTGCTGGGATTAAAGGCATGCACCACCACACCCAGCCCTGGATTGTTTTTATAGTCCCAGAATTTGCCTAACAATAAATATGTTATTTAAACTGTTGACATATAATGCTTACAGTATTCATTTATAGTATCCCATTATCTCCTTTTAAAAATTTTTTTTTAATTTTATTTACTATTTTTATTTTATGTGTATGCGTGTATTGCCTGCATGTAAGTGCACCCATGTTGTGCAATGCCCGCGGAGGACAGAAGAGGCTGTTGGATCCCCTGGGACTGGAGTTATGGACAGTTGTTAGCTGCCATGTGGGTGCTGGGATGCAAACCCAGGTCTTCTGCAAGAACAACCAGTGTTCTTAACCACTGAGCCATCTCTCCAGCCCCTCCTTTTCTTAATTTTTATTTTATGTGTATGAGTGTATTGCCTACATGTGTGTAAGTGCACCTGTATCATGCAGTGCCAGCAGAGGTCAGAAGACAGCATCGAATCATCTGGAACTAGAGCTACAGACGTCTGCTAGCTGCCATATGGGTGCTGGGAATCGAACCTGGGTCCTCTGCAAGAGCAGTCAGTGCTCTTAACTGCTGAGCATCTCTCCAGCCCCAGTAGTTCTACTTTTAGATGACAGAAATCCAATATACTTTTCAATTTCTCCCTTATTTTCTTCCCATGGACACCATTATCTTTTAAGGTCCAGTTCCTTTTCCACAAACCTCTCAACTCTCTTTCCCCACCAGAATTAACATTTTCATACATGCACCTACTTGACTGTGATTCTATCTATCTTGGATATTGTATGAGATGGACAAGCCTAGGAGCTGGGCATGGTAGCTCAAATCTATAATCCAGCTCTCTATCAGTTCCTTTCACTTATCTTCTCCACCTTGCCCTCCTTTAAAAAAATTGTTTTTTAGTATACAAAACAATGGATTTCATCATGGCTTCAATAAAATTTTTTTTTAATTTTTTAAAATTGGGACTGGAAGGGGCTGGAGAGAGAGCTCAGCAGTTAAGACTACAGGGTGCACTTGCGGAGGATCCAGGACTGATTCCCAGCACCCACATGGCAGCTAACAACCATCTCTAACTCCGATTCCAGGGAATCTGACACCCTCTTCTGACCTCCACAGACATGTTATGACATAGGTGCACTTATATGCATGTATGCAATACATTCATACACATAAAATAAAAATAATAAAATAAGCCAGGCATGGTGGCGTGCACCTTTAATCCCAGCACTTGGGAGGCAGAGGCAGGTGGATCTCTGTGAGTTCAAGGCCAGCCTGGTCTACATAGTGAGTTCCAGGACAGCTGGGGCTACAGAGAGACCCTGTCTCAAAAAAGACAAATAATAATAATAATAATAAAATATTAAAATATTGGCTGGAGAGATGGCTCAGCAGTTGAAGAGTACTGGCTGCTCTTGCAGAAGACCCAAGTTCAGTTCCCAGGACCCACATGGCAGCTAACAACTGTCCATAACTGCAGTTCCAGGGGATCCAACACCCTCTTCTGGCCTCCATGGACATTGCACACATGTGGTGCACTTATATACATGCAGGCAAAACACTCATTCACATAAATAAGTTTTACAAATTATATTTACTTATTTATGGGGGCACACGGGCCACACACAGCATGCATGTGGAGGGGGTATAAGACAACTTGCAGGAGTCCGTTCTCCCACCGTGGGTCTCAAACTCAAGTCATCAGGCTTGGTCACAAGTATCTTTATTTAGTGAGCCATATCAATGTACTTGTATGACTTTTCATACATATGTATTATTGTACCTTGTTCACATTCCCCTGATTATCCTCTCCACCACCAGCCCTGTCTTTTATCCCAAGTAGTCTCTCTCCTGCTTTTATTTTACATATATGTGTGTGTGTGTTTATATTTAAATCTATATTCCACATATAAGAGAAAACATCAATGGTTGTCTGAGGCTACACCTTGCCCTCTGAGAGTGGTCACTTTGTCATCTCTGCTTTCTATCCTGTCCTTCACTGGCATCATTATCATAATATTCATAGGTAACATTTACTCAGCAAAACCCCCAAGTAATGTACCCAAGGTCGTGAAGTAGGTTAGCAGCAGAGCCAAGAGCTATACCCAGCATACCCTAAAACCACTGTACAAATATTAAAGGTCTAAGTAAGCCATGGGTCCTTATTACTATACTTTTAACTAATTTTATCTGGATTTTATGAGGGGTTCATCTTCCATTAATCAATGCAGAAAATTTCAAAAGCTCATATCCCCAGAGAAGACTTACACGACAGAGCAAGCGTAACACCCTTTCTTGCTGCTCTCACGAATTAAGAATGCACCATCTGGTTTTCCATAAAGCAAGTCCTCTGCTTGTACTCGATTGACATCCTCAACAAACCAGGTTTTCTCATCATAATGAGGCAGGTTCTCATCTTCCTCATTGATAAAGTAAGTTCTGAAGATTAAATATTTAAAGTATTATTTTACCGAACAGTTTACATATATATATGTTAATAAAAATGCTATTCTGCATCTATATAAAATAAAGCAAAATTCCAATTAGTTGGGTGTTTGTTTTTAAACAATTTCATTACTTATTATGGGTGTAGACAGTACAGAATTCACAGTTCTCATTCAGCTAGAGCATGAGCATCTGAATAGCAGGGCAGGTTTCTACACTCAACTGACGGTAATTTACTTTTCAGGCAATTCAACCGAAAGGTGCAAAGTTCTTGACTCAGTATTGTCTAGGGATGATGAGAACCAACTCCGGGTATGCACAGGAGAGCAGAGTCTTATACTGAGAACAAAGTCCCCTGACCGAACAACTTACTCATCAGCATCCTCATTCCTGATCCCCAGCCAGGCATTCAGGCGCTTCTGTCTCACTCCTTTGTGATTGAGCCATCTGCCAGGAGGGAAGACACTGTCAGAATCTGCTTGGACAAAGTAGGTATGCCCAAACCAGCCAAGCTATGAGAGTCCAACAACCTCTGATTTTCCCTAATCTCAGGAAGGGTGGCCAAAGGTTTTCCTACATTTCCCTTTTCCTTCAACTAATACCATGATCAATTTTTTTTTCAAAAAGGAAGAAATATAGAAAGCTACTTGAAATTAGGCCTTTCTCTGGTTCTTTTACTTTTCTTTTCTCGAAGCACACACATACTTGCAACTCAAACACAGTGGTCAGTATTCTAAAAGAGAAATTTGACAATGGAATGGGAAACACTTTCATTGGAGCTGGTGTGATACCTTTAATCCTAGCACTCAGGAGGCAAAGGCAGGTGGATCTCTGTGAGACTGAGGCCAGCTAATGGCTAAATTCCCAATGTGTAAAACAGAGCAAGCACAATCCTACCAATTTACAGTGAAGATTTGCTGGTGGGATGCTTTTAGCAAAGTCTTCACAACTCCAGGATCATCTTATATGTATCACTAACCCCAAATACATCACATAACCTGGCATCAAACCTAATCTTCAAAGATGTAAAAGGCAGATTTTGCAGCCTTTCTGAGGAAGACTTGCCCTTCAGTTAACCTGGATTTCAGTTTTGTCAGTTAGCAAAGCTGGAAAAGAGACAATATATAATTTAGTAATAACTATCCTACCCCATCCCAGTACACCATCACATCTAAGTAGCCTTAATACCAAAGTTTTCTTTCCTTAAAGAAAATGAGCTTCTCTTTATTAAGAGAGAGTCTCTTTCACTGAACCTGAAGTGCCCATTTCAGTTAGACTGACTGTTCAACAAATGCCCAGGATCTACCTGTCTCCGCCTCCCCAGGACTGTGGTTACTGTGGAACCTGTGGCTACACCCAGCTTTTACATGGGCGCTGGGGATCCAAACTTAAGCCTTCACATTGCACAGCAAGCACTCTACCCCACCGGGCCATCTCCTTAGCCCTGCATTTTCTTTTAACCTCTAACTTTTTTAAAGTGAGCCTCCTCTTCCAGAAGGGAAGAGACCTCGGAAAGGCCAAGGAAAAAAATGTGTTTTGTTCAGAAGCTGCCTACCTTCTCACATAAGTACTTTCCAGTCTCCCTAAAGTCCACCTGAAAGATTACACCATTTTCAGAGTCCTTGAACATCTACTAAGAATGCCAAGAACTGCCTAGCTTTAAAAAATTTATTTATTTTTATTTTATGTGTTATGAGTGTTTGCCTGCATGTATGTAAGTACACCATATGTACAATACCTGTGGAGATGAGGAGACCGGGGTCAGATCCCCCTGGAACTGGAGTTATAGATGACTCTTAGCCATGTGGGTGATCTATCAAGAGCACCTGGGTCCTCTGCACAAGCAGACAGTACTTTTAACTGCTGAGCCATCTCTGCAGCCCCAGAACTGTCTAGCTTTCAAAAATTGTTCTTTAAAAAAACTCCAATAACTTTAGTTAATATGTCAATTTATATTCAATTTATTATTGTTGAATGACATTCTGATCATATGTCAAGGCAGTAAATTCTTTAAGAAAGGTATAATATCCAATTCTGATTCTGTTACTGTGTGACCTTAAACCAGTTTCTCTACTCCTGTCACCACTTCTAAAAAATATGGCTACACTGAAATTATCTTAAGAAAAAAAAAATGGTGATGTTAGCATATCCTTTCCTTGCCCCTGCCTTAGCAAGTGGGGGTAGAGTATATATTGCATTCATTTTAAAGCTCTAATTGACTGTATAATTAAATACATTAAGAGGAAAAGTGGATCCAGGTGTCGTGGTGCATGCCTTTGGTCCTAGCATTGGGGAGGCCAAGGCAGATGATTGATCTCTATGAGTTTGAGGCCAGTCTGGTCTACATTATGAGTTCCAAGCCAGTTGGAGCTACAGGGAGACCCTGTCTCAAAAAACAAAACAAAACAAGAATAGTGGAATGCTTTAAGTCTCAGACTGAAGGAGATGATGAAGCTGGAAAGTCCCCAAGAGGGGGAACCAGCTTAAAGTCAAAGTAGTAGTCCTGGAAAAAAGTGCAGGCTTCCCCTAGAAGATGGTTAAAATATAAAATGGGGTGACAAAAAAGGATGGCACACAGGACACCCTGAATGGACTACAAGAAATTTTGGGGTTTTTTTTTTTGGTCTTTTTGAGACAGGGTCTCTCTGTAGTCCCAGATGTCCTGGAACTCACTACGTAGACCAAGCTGGCCTTCGACTCACAAAGTTCCTCCTGCCTCTGCTTCCTCAGTGTTGGGATTAAAGGTATGTGCCACCACACCCAGTGACAAGAAGAAATTTTAAGATATATAGTCTGTTGCTGGTCACCTAGAAGTTTATTTTGAGGGAGCTTTTTAATTTTCTGGAATAGCAGATGGCAAAAACGCATCTAATTACTTTGTATGCTAACTTTAAAAAATTTAAACTGATGGCTGGAGATCTGGATCACTGGTGGTTCTTGCAGAAGACCTGGGTTCAAATCCCAGCACCACATGGCAGCTAACAACTGCTGGTAACTCCAGTTCCAGGGGACCTGACAGCCTCTTCTGTCCTCCACGGGCATTGCAAGACATGGGTGCACTTACCTACATGCAGGCAATACATACATACACATAAAATAAAAATAATAGGGGCTGGAGAGATGGCTCAGCGGTTAAGAACACTGGTTGTTCTTGCAGAAGACCCGGGTTCGAATCCCAGCACCCACATCGCAGCTAACAACTGTCTGTAACTCCAGTCCCAGGGGATCCGACAGCCTCTTCTGACCTCCGCAGGCACTGCATGACATGGGTGCACTTACCTGCATGCAAGTAATACACACATACACATAAAAGAAAAATAATAAAAAAATTTTTTAAAAGCTTAAAACAAGTCGGGCGTGGTGGTGCATGCCTTTAATCCCAGCACTTGGGAATCAGAGGCAGGTGGATCTCTGTACATTCAAAGCCAGCCTGGTCTACATAGTGAGTTCCAGGCCAGCTGGGGCTATAGGGAAACCCTATCTCAAAAAGACAAAAAAAAAAAAAAAAAAAAAAAAAAGAAAGTTTAAAACCAATGCTTAAGAACCAAAGAAGTACGTAATGAGATCATTTAGAGGGAGGGACAAAGGATCTTGTGCTCCTGTAGTTTCTTGACATTACTTCAGGATGACATTCTGATTCAGCTCTGTGTGTGTGTGTGTGTATGTGTGTGTGTGTGTGTGCATGTGTGTGCCCACACGTGTAATGCACGCCTGTCTGATGGGAAGAGCCTCCCATATAAGTGGTAGATGACAGTGCAGTAGCAAACATAGCTGCCTTCCAAGACAAAGAAGAATGTACCATTTTTTGTGGACAATTTTATATATTCTCTAAATAAGAGAAAATGATAAAATCCATACCCACTCCCCCCTCCAACACCTCCCATATCTTCCCACCACTTTTTTCTGACAACTTCCTGTACTCTCTTTTTTTATATACATATAAAAATATGTATGTTTTTATATAAATATACCTTATATACATGTATGAAATTCTCAGTAATTTTTTAAAGTTAAAAAAATAAGAGTAGCCAGGCATGGTGGTGCACGCCTTTAATCCCAGCACTTGGGAGGCAGAGGCAGGCAGATCTCTGTGAGTTCAAGGCCAGCCTGGTCTACATAGTGAGTTCCAGGCCAGCTGGGGCTACAGGGAGACCCTGTCTCAAAAAGACCAAAAAAAAAAAAAGTAAAATGAGATAATACATTATAAAATGACAAAAGGAAAATTACTTATAAACAGTTATCAGGACTATATTTTAATAAATATTTTATTCATTACTTTTATTTCATGTGTATGTGTGCATTGCCTGCATATATATAAGTGCACCCCTGTTGTGCAATGCCCTCAGAAGTTAGAAGAGGGCACTGGATCCCTTGGAACCGGAGTTAAAGAGGGTTGTTAGCCACCATGTGGGTGCTGGGAACCAAACCTGGGTCCTATGCAAGAGCAGCCAGTGCTCTTATCCACTGAGCCATCTCTCCAGGCCCCTATTTTTTTTAATTTATTTTTTAGTGTATGAGTATTTTGCCTGCATGTATATAAGTGCACCCATATGGTGTAATGCATACAAAGACCAGAAGAAGGCGTCAGATTCCCCTGGAACTGGATTTATGGATGGTTGTTAGCTGCATCTGGGTGCTGGGAACTAAATCCGGGTCCTCTGAAAGAGTAATCAGTGTTCTTAGCCATTGAGCCATCTCTTCAGCCTCCAGAAATATACTAAAAAGAGATTGCCTACTTTGAGTCACCCAGACTTTTATCACTGGTAGGAATGTAAAATGATGCAGTCACTAAAATAGTAGAGGCAGGTACTTAAACAGTTAAATACAGAATTACCACAGAATTCAGCAATTCCACTCTTCTCATGTATCCAAGAGAGTGAAACACATGTACCATAGAAAAATGTACACATGAATGTTCACAGAGACATCACTGGAAATATAAAAACAACCCAACAATTTTTGAGAAACAAAATATGATCTATTCAAACAATGAAAACTATTTGTCATAAAAAGAAACAGCTGGGGCTACAAGGAAACCCTGTTTCAAAAAGACAAAAAAAAGAAAAACAAACAAAAAAACAGGCCTGAAGAGGTGACCCAGGTTCAGTTCCCAACACCACAAGGTAGCTAACAACTGTCCATCTGGAACTCCAGTTCCAGGGAATCCAATGCCCTTTTCTGGCCTCTGCAGGCACTGCATGTTTGGGTGCACTTACATGCAGGCAAAACACTCATACATATAAATAAAAATTAAGGGCTGGAGAGGTGGCTCAGCAGTTAAGAACACTGACTGTTCTTACAGAAGTCCCGGGTTCAGATCCCAGCACCCACATGGCAACTAACAACTGTCCGTAACTCCAGTTCCAGAGGATCTGACAGCCTCTTCTGTCTTCCGTGGTCATTGCATGACATGGGTGCACTTACCTATAGGAAGGCAATACATGCATACACATAAAATAAAAATTTAAAAAATTTTTAATTAAATTTAAAGCTGGGCGTGGTGGTACACGCCTTTAATCCCAGCACCTGAGAGGCAGAGGCAGGCGGATCTCTGTGAGTTCAAGGCCAGCCTGGTCTACACAGTTCCAGGACAGCTACAAGGAGACCCTGTCTCAAAAAGACAAAAAAAAATTTTAATTTAAAAAAAAGGAGTGCCTTTGAAGTTCCAGGCCAGCTAGGGCTACAGGGAGACCTATCTCAAAACAAAGGAGAAAGAAAGAACAGACATACTTCGAGGCCTGTAATAATTTGGTCAGAGGGACATAAAGGACAGTTTTTGCTCCTTGCCCTCCTAGGTCGACTACTTCCAGGGGACTATGAGCCTCTCCCAAAATGTCCTGTAATTGTGGTGGGTCACCTGTCCTCTTGATCAAGGAGGCC